>NW_026622997.1:26674652-26974652 GCF_023065955.2 Ursus arctos | reverse complement strand
GGCTCTGTGCTCAGCACGGAGTCTGCTGAAGATTCTCTCCCTCTGCCCCTCCCCACCCCTCGTGCACACTCTCTCTCTAAAAAAAAAAAAAAGAAAAGAAAGAAAGAAAAAAGAAAAATCATTTGTAAGGTGTGTACGAGAACACTTGTTCATGCAACCCACTTGTACATCAGCCGGTGAGTGGATAAACTGTGGTACCTCCATTTTATGGAATACCACTCAGCAAAAAAAAAAAAAAAAGGAACAAGCTACTGATACACACAACAAGAGATGAGTCTCACAGACGTTACACAGAATGAAAGAAGCTGGATACAAGAGTGTATACTATGTGATTACAAGTTCAAGAATAGAGGTATAATATAGGGGTATGCATTTATAGGGGTATAAATCAGCGGTTGCTTCTGGGAGGGGAAAGGGACTGACCAAAAAGAGGCATGGGGGAATTTTCTAGAGTGATAGAAATGATCTGTATCTCACTTGCAGTGTTGTTTACAGGGGTGTGTAGATTTGCCAGAGAACATTGAACTGTGTATTTAAGATCTGTGCACTTAAAGACTTTTTTTTAAAAAAAGATCTGCATCTTGCTGTATATAATTATATTTCAGTGTTTAAAAATATCATTTATGCAGACATGAAGTCTCCCAGAGAGATGGCAGATGTTGAACTACAGAGGAAGCTGGAGAGTTAGCCGCCTGCTCTTGGTGAGTGTGAGGGAGATTAGACCGTGACGGCAAGGGGGCGGAAGGTGGTGAGGTCCGATGCGTGAGCCTCAGAGGAGAAGCTGTGGTTAGAGACTGAAAGTGGAACGTGGGGGCCCCTAATTCGTTGAAAATGTTTATAAGGACTTGGCCAGAGGAGAAGTCACCCACATCTCACCACTAACAACACAGGAGGAAACCCCTGATAAGATGGGATCACTGGGCTGGGATTCCAGAGTTCCTTCTGGGCCTTCTTCGCCTCTTTTCCTGCTCTGAGCTCTGACCACCCTCAAGGCATCCCACGGTGAGGTGTTGAAGAAGTTAGACCAGAGGGGTACCTGGCCCGCTCAGTGGTGGAGCAGGTGAGTCTTGATCACGGGGTTGTGAGTTCAAGCCCCATGTTGGGTGTAAAGATTAATTAAAAATAAAATCTTTAAAAAAATAAAAAGTTGGTTTCAAAATAAATAAATAAAGAAGTTAGACCCAAGACGGGTGCACAGCCACTTCACAACTTCTTTATTTGTTGCCCTTCCTCTTGAGTCCCCGGTAAAAATTTCTTTTGAAAAAGTCCATCCTTGGGCTGATTAGTGCAGCAGTTCCCATCCTGCAGGTTAAAGTTCCCCAGAGTCTCAGAGCTATTGAAAACGGTCCCTGAACCTACAGATATGCCAGGATTTATTCTAGATGGACTTTTTTTTTTAAGGTTTTATTTATTTATTTGACAGAGAGAAAGAGCACAAGCAGGGAGAGCAACAGGCAGAGGGAGAGGGAAGAGCAGGCTCACTGAGCAGGCAGCCTGATGCGGGGCTCGATCCCAGGACCCGGGGATCATGACCTGAGACGAAGGCAGACTCTTAACGACTGACCCACCCAAGCACCCCTCTTCTAGATGGACTTAAAAAAATCCAAGTACAATCTTTGGAATCCACAACATTTTTGGATATTGGAAATCTTAGGTAGAGACAAGAGATGGAGAGAGCAAGGAATCCCTGAGTTCAGGCACAGCTCTAACAATTGCCATCCTGGCCCCGGACTGGGGAGGCACTGGGGGCTAACACACACTGAACATCCAGTACAGTGAAGTCTGGAAATTGACAGATGTTGTTCTCATCTCACAGATGTGTGAGTAGTGGAACCAGGACTCCAACTTAGGCTGACTTCACTGCTGAGACACATTGTCCTGGGGCGTGGAGCAGCGTCCTGTGTGTACCGTGAGAGTAAAGAGCTTTATCTTCAGGCCAGTTCAGCCCTACACCCCACTCCACTGGTAATGATCTCTACTCCCTCCTCAAACTTTGGGCTTCTCATAGTTGAGTAGAAGAGACAGTTACCTCCACATTGACTCTTTGGGATGGACATGGGCTGTTGATCGGACGATGCGAGGTGAGGGACTAGGCAGAGGCTGGAATGAAGGCCCATTCGGGGAAAAACCACCCATCGGGGTCTCAGGTCGCCCCGTGCTGCGTTGACCACCAGGGGGCAGCCCTTGCCTCGCCATGGCACGTCTGTTCCACACCCTCGGGTCAGAGGATGGAGGCCGGCTGAGTCAGTCCTCCCCAGATGATGCGGTGCGTGTGCTTGTGTAGGTGGTTCGGAGAGGTTAAATAATTTGTTCAAGATCTCACAACTAGTTTGTGAAGGAGCTGGCATTTGAAGCCAGGCTGACTCCAAGCCAGCATTCTTAACCATGACATTGCTGCTTGTCCAAAGCAAAACTTTAGATCACTGCAGTGAAGAATGGGAATTTCACACTGTGAGACAGAGCTAGAAACAGGGACACACAGGGAAAAAGATGCAGTAATATAAAAGGAGCCAGAGAGAACTGTGCGGTGAGGGCTGGCCGCATGCCTCCCCTGGCATTGTTCGTGTAATCCTCCCCTTCTGTGTGCTGTGCTGTCTCGTGCAGGTGTGACGCATGTACAGGAATGGGTGGCGTATTCTTGTACCAATCCCTGTATAGCCGTGGAGTCACGAACTCAAAGTCTTTCCTTTGTGTCCGTAAGAATATTTTTCATGGAAGGGGCACTTGGTAGTTTCTCAAGAAATGCTAGCTAAACAGTGAATAAAATAATAGATGAGTGGGTTTACCAGTGGGCGACAAGTACTTGCAGAACACAATGAGTAGAGCAGACCTCAGCGAGAGGTATATTCCTTTAACGGAGATCTGAATATGAATGAGTCCAGACCCCTCCAGCCGTTGCTTTCGCTCGGCCAAACCACCCAAGTCAAAGCGATCTAAGTAAAATAGGTCGATTGCTATGCAAATGAGCTTCCAAACAAAGTCCCTAGCAACCGCCTGCTACCACCACCAATCAGCTTGCTTCTCCTAATCCCCTCCACGATAGAATTTCTAGAGCAGTCCTGGGGGCGGGCCAGCCTAAAGGCAAGGCAACAGATGGGGTGGGCCTGGGCACTGCTGAGCCAAGAGAGGGGGGAGTCGGTTAGCTCTGGGCCCAGGAGGGCGCCTGGAGGCTAATTCTGGGTAAAGGGTTAGTCTTCTTGAACCTCAGGAGGTAGGGGAACCACATCCTGGTCTCACCCACCCGCCCTAGTGTGAGCTGTCATCTCAGCCCTACCCTCCCCCTCAAAAAACTTGGGCCACTTGACCATGTGTTGTCCCCGCCTCCTAATGACCCAGATACTGCCCTTAGCAGCATCCTCTCTCCTCAGGGAGGCATGCATGGGGTGCCTGAGGTCCCAGACAGCTGAGGTTCTCGATAAGTGATGTGTGAGTCCTGTGTGCCATAGGAAGCTCCGCACCTGCCTCTGGTGACCAAAGGCCTGGCCACAAGCAGTAGGTTGTTCTTTCTCCACCCAGACCTTACTTCTCAGGTCCCCTTGCCAACTGGAACAGCCTCTGACATGACCCGGATGCTGTTGCTCATCTTTACCATGGTCCATCCAGGTGAGAGGGCTTTCTCCCAGAACCCTGAGGGGTTGGGAAGAGTGAGGATGGGAGAGGCTGACATTGAAGCCTGAGGGGAGTGGCCAGGAAAGGAGAGTGGGCGCAGGTGGGGTCCTCTGGAAGCGAAAGCAACGTGGAAACCCCCAGTTCACAGTTCCCTCCATTTCTCCATGTTGCCCACTGGGAGGGTCACACCCCAACTTCCATCTCAGCGGTCCTTTCTTCTCAGCCACATCCCAGGAAGATAAAGTTGAAGAACCAGGGTAAAGGGCTTGAAGGGAGGAAGAGGTGAATTTTTTTGAACGGGTCATTTTTAATTTGATGAGCTTAATAAGCCTATTAAACAAGGCTTATTATCTCGGGTCTGGATGTAATTAGGAGTTTGAGAGTCCTAATTAACTCAAATGGAAGCTTCTTTTTTTTTTTTTTTTTTTTTAAAGATTTAATTTATTTATTTGACAGAGATAGAGACAGCCAGCGAGAGAGGGAACACAAGCAGGGGGAGCGGGAGAGGAAGAAGCAGGCTCATAGCGGAGGAGCCCGATGTGGGGCTCGATCCCACAACGCCGGGATCACGCCCTGAGCCGAAGGCAGACGCCTAACCGCTGTGCCACCCAGGCGCCCCCAAATGGAAGCTTCTTAGTGAAACTGATTTTAACTAACCAAGAGACGTTAACTATCAGCCCTATCCATGAACTAAATGCAGTGCAGACTCCAGACCTGCAGCTTTAGCCTCAGCTGGGAACCTGGGGCAAATTCGCAGGCCCTACGCTAAACCCGCTGAGTAAAAAACTTGGGGGGGGGGTCGGGCCCGGGAATCTGTTTTAATAGACACTCGGGTGATTCTGATGTGCTCTCAAGCTTGAGAACCACTGAAATGGAAGCACGGCGGGTAAATTTCACGAACTGGAGAATCTGATAGGAGATTTTACTAATTGCTTTAATTCATCAATTTGGTTGAGTTAAAGAAGGATTTCAATCAATTATTGCTATGTCTTCACCTTCATTAGTTAATGCTCTTTAACAGAAAACAAAGTAGCAGGGGTGGTGTACTGTGTGAAAATAATACCTGGAATAATAGACTTAATTATTAGGTACGAGGCAGCCACACTCATTAGCTCCAATTTCAATGGGACAGGTTAAGTTTCAGCAAGACACTACTAGTGAATGTAGCTGGAGAATGATGGGATGGGGTGAGGATGAGAGTTGGTATAGGAAAGGATTTGAAAAACTATTTAATAAGCAATGTTAAGAAATGAGGCTGGTGGAGAGGAAGGGGTTTCATGAGGTAGCAAAATGCTTGTTCCTCTGGGTTCTCCGTGGTGGGGGAGCTGGGATACTCTACTGCGAGCTCTCTTCTCCTTTCTCTATATTGTAACTGGGGAGGTGTTTCTC
Source organism: Ursus arctos (assembly GCF_023065955.2). Taxonomy (NCBI): domain Eukaryota; kingdom Metazoa; phylum Chordata; class Mammalia; order Carnivora; family Ursidae; genus Ursus; species Ursus arctos. Next base: position 26,969,654 of record NW_026622997.1, on the reverse strand, counting down.
TGGCTCTTCTCTCTGCCTGCCAGGATCCTGTGCTCTCTGGGTGTTCCAGCCCCCTGAGATTCGTACCCAGGAGGGCACCTCTGCCTTCTTGCCCTGCTCCTTCAATGCCAGCCGAGGGAAATTGGCCATTGGCTCTGTCACGTGGTACCGGGACAAGGTGGCCCCAGGGAAGGAAGTGAGGAATGGGACCCCAGAGTTCAGGGGCCGCCTGGCCCCTCTTTCCTCTTCCCGTTTCCTCTGTGACCATCAGGCTGAGCTGCACATCTGGGACACCCAAGACTATGATGCTGGAGTCTACGTGTGCAGGGTGGAGGTGCTGGGCCTAGGTGTTGGGACAGGGAATGGGACTCTGCTGTTGGTAGAGAAAGGTGAGATGGGAGGCCCCACTCTTCCTGGAAGCTGGGAGTCTTTCCCTGAGGCCCCCTGCTCTCTGTCCCTCCCTGGGCCTGGGCCTGCTTCTTCCTTAGGCCCCCTTCCCCCCTTCCTTCTACCGCCCCCATGCAGGACCTCCTCGGCTAGGGGCCAGCACAGTCCTCCTCCTTCGGGCTGGACTCTATGCCTTCGGCTTTATCTGTGTGGCCATGGGCAGCACCGTCTATTACCAAGGCAAATGTAAGGAAGGGGGCCAGGGCAGCGGTGGAAGAGAGCTGGAGGAGGGGGAGACAGAGGGCAGCAAGAGGAGGGCCGTGGCGCCCAGCAACGAGCAACTCCTTTCGTCTCTCCTGCAGGCCACCGTCACCTGGAACACGCTGCCACTTCTCAGACGGCCTCTGATGAGTGATTCCAGACCCCAGGCATCCAACTCTCTTCAAGAGACCCCAATAAATCCTCCTCTGCCCTGCTGCTAATGCCTACTTAAGAGTCTCATGTACTTCCTTTTCCATTCTCCAGGTACTCCCAGTATGCCCATCTCCGGGGTCCCCCGACTCTTAACTCTCCCTTCTACCAAGCCGGGCCTGGAAGGGTCCAAGAAGCGAGCTTCCCAGTAACTGCGCCTGGAGCCCCCCCCCGCCCCATCACCATCCCAGGGCTCAGCACCTCCACCTGTCTGGGGTGCAGGAGGACGAGGTGGATTCTGCTGAGAAATGGGGAGCATCACATCTGATGGGCCCTCCGTGTCAACTCCCCATTCCAGCCAGGCCCGTGTGTGTACTCTTTCTGGCCTTCAGGGGAGCTTGGGTTCCTCAACACCCTTCTTCAACTGAGAAATCACTACTCGACCCCAGAACGGGTGGGAAGATAAGTCGCTTAAGTTTTAATGGTGGCCCTGTTGAATGGGACAGAGTTGAGTTGGACTGAGAAGCTTGAGACACGGAAGGTGGTGAGACACGGTTTTTACTGGGTAGACCACAGGGTCCGCCTGGGTTCAGGGGGGCAACTGGGGGAGCGCCAGTGGCTTAGTTCTTGGCAATGCAGGCATAGTCGGTGCTGGGGTCCTCGTTGGCACCTTCCCTGTGGCTGAGGTAGGGCCTCTCGCTGCAGGGCAGGGGCAACAGAGATGCGTAGTGTTGCTCTTGCTCCGAGAGCTGGGCCTGGGGCCGGGGAGAAGGTGCTACTGGGAGGTCTCCAGGGGGTCCCCCTCCCCCGGTCCTTCCTGCGCACTGCTGCCCACCCCCCTGTACCTCACCGCCTTCTCAGCGCCCCCTGCCCTCTGTCTCCACCGGCCTGAGCCCCTGCACTCTTCTCTCGTTGCCTCTTCTCCCTGGGTCTCTGTTGCTCTTACTCTCCCTCTCTTTCTCTTACCCTGTGTCTCTCGAGCTCTCCGTTTCTCTCTCTGTCTCTCTAGTTTCTTCCTCTCTTTCTCCTGTCTTATTCCTTTTTCCTTTCTCTGCACCATTTCTCTCAGCTCTTCTCATTCTTACTTCTCTCTTTCTGCCTCTTTTTTCTCCTCCTCTCCAGCTCTCTCATGCCCCAGCTTTCCCTTGCTTCTCTTGCCTCCACCCGCCTCAGCCCTCAGCCTCCTCTTGCCCCCATCACCTGTTTCCCAGCCCCCAGACTCACCCAGCTCCTCTCCAGCCTCCTCACTGGAAGAAAAGAATCAGTTCAGCAGACCCTGTCCTCGCACTGCCCCCACCCCAGAGGGGGTTTCCTCCCTTGCTGACATCTCTGTGGTTCCCACAGCACATGGCCAAAGCTGCGGCCTCTCTGTTCGGACACTCTCCTCTCTCGCACCTTCCTCTCCCAGGGAGGGTGGGAACTGATGGGGACTTCCGGGAAAGCAGTAGGAAAGGGTGTGGGTGTGCTGACCCGGGGCATTGCTGTGGGCGATGGGGCTCACCTTTCCGATGGAGCCGACACAGACAGGCTGACACAATGACCACAGCCAGGAGCAGGAGCCCCCCCAGCCCCAAGCTGCCGCCATATAGGTAAGGGCATAGACCTGCAGGGAAAAGGGGTAGGTATCAGGGACCCATTTCCCCTTCGGCTTACCCCATCCTCCTGGTTGGCCATAGGCATCACAGGCCTGCTCTCCAGCAGTTTTAGAGGCAGAAAAACATACTCAGCTTCCTCACCCCAGATCGGGTTACCTGACCTCCTACGAGAGGTGCCCATCTCTCACCAGTTACTCACTCATACCCACGACCTCTCACCCCTCAGGGTCTTCCCACCGCCATCCCTGCTGTCTCTGGGTCTCCCCAGGAGGTCCCTTGCCCACCCACACCAGCTGTCCCCTGGCCATCTACTCAAGAATGCACATATACTGCTTTCTATCCTCTGTTCCCTGTACACCCCCCACCCTCCCTGTGCAGAGGGTTACCTTACCTCTTTCCATTCCTTACAAGCTGCCATTAGGTCGAGCACTGAAGACTGACCTGGAGGTCAGGAAACCTAGCCCTGCTCTGCGAGGCTAACTGGCCTGAGCCAAGTCACGTGCCTCCAGTTCCTCATCTGTAAAGTGCGGGGCCCTGTGTTACAACCGTTCCAGAGCTGAGGAGCCCCACTGATGTGCCAACTCTGCCCCGGGCACATTCCCTTCGTCATCGCTAATCCCCACAACGGAGGGTACTATGGTGCCCGTTTCCCTGGTGAGGACCCTGAGACTCAAGTCCAGACTCTTACAAGGAGGTCCAGCCTAGAAGTGGCAGAGCTGGCCTTGAACCCCAGAGCTCCTGAGCATACCCCCTTTCCTCTGCCCTAGGCTTTCTAGGTGGTTCATAGGGGCCTCTCCAGCACTGGGTAGTTCTAGGTTGTGGTGAGGGGCTGACGGAGGAGGAGGAACCAGGGTTTCCAGTGTGTGTGTGGACCAGTGAAACACAGGGAGGGTGGTGTCCAGTGCTACCTGGCAGCCAGGGCCCCTCCCTCAGCCCAGAGCCACTCTGGGAAGCAGGGCCCTGCTTGGCTGGTGTGGGGAGCTACTTCCCACGGACAGATACTGCTGGGGCCGAAGTGGGGCATGGAGGAGTTTCTGGGCCCCATAACTTCCCTTCAGGCACTTCCTGCCCTGCAACCACTGGTTCCTGTTTGAGGGCAACGAGGGGTGTCACCGACTTCACGCCACCAGAGCCAGCTGCACTGACCAGGGTCTGGAAACTGGGACCCTCCTGGGCTCAAGAGGAATGCTTGGGGTGTGTGTGTGGGTGGGTGGGGGAGCAGAAACACAGGCCGAGAGGAGGACCTGTGGTCGCCATGAGGGGAAGTGGGGGCAGAGTGGATTGTATTTAATTCTTTGGGGAGCAGAGACAGAGGCTGAACAGCAGATGCCTCCAAGGCTCAGGGAACCCCAAAACCATTCTCTCTCCATCATCTCAGCTTCCTCTCACTGTGGGGTGTGACTGCCCCTCCCCACCCCGTTTTCCCCACCAGGGTTCTTGCTCTCTCCCAGCTTATCCAGAGCCCGTGGCCTGCGGACAGACAGACTCCAGACTGCCTGGAGCTGCCTGGGTGGAGAGGTGTTGCCACTTCAAACATTCTTGCCCCTCCTCTGGCTTTAACGTCTCCCCCAGTCTGGATGCTTCCCTAGCTTTGTCAGGAGAGGAAGTTAGGCTTTGAAGGTTAGGGTTACACCATCTTTCGTCTCAGACTCGTAGGACTGTGAGGAAGCCTATAACCCTCAGCTCCAGCCACCCTATTGATGGTGCAAGCAGTCGGTGAATGCGCACCTCCTCGAGTACCTTCCCTGCCTGACTTCTCCCCAACTGCCCCTCGCCCTGCATCCGCCGAGAGCTCACGACCCCAGTGCGTATGTGTAGACACACACCCAGGCCCCCGCGTCAGACTGGGGGCTCTGGTAGATTTGGGGTAACTTGCCTGCTGTTCTGGGGCTGTACCTAGCAGGGCGCGTGACTGATTAACCAGCAGAGTCAGCGGCGGCTAGACTAGATAGATGCACAGGAGCACATGAGTACTGCTGATGGTCCAGGACAGAAAGCTGGTGACAAGTTGGTGTTGGGAAAGGAAGTGAGGGCAATCTAGGTGGACTTCCTGTAGGAGGCAGCATTCTGATGTTGAGCACAAAAATAAGGACAGTGATCTGAGAACTTCTGGATGGAGACCTGGATGATGGCCTCTTAGTGGCACCGAGATAGGGAGTTGGGTGCTGGAGGACTGCACATCCAGTCCTTAAGGAGGGTGAAGACTGGGGGGCTCATGTGGAGGCAGGAGGTAAGGAGGATAATCTGTGCCTTGGTCCATGTGCATTTGCATTTCCTTCTTCAAATTCAGAAACTTTCTGGCATTTCTTTCCTCTCTCCCCGTCCACAATGTTCCCCATGTTGGACAGCAGGACAATATTCACGTTTTTTTTTCTTCACACATTTTATTATTAAAATATTCGAGCAGAACAAAATTGAAATAATTTTACAGTGAACATATCCCTACCACCTACATTCTAAAATGGACAGTTTTCTGTATTTGCTTTATCACGTACCTATCAATCTATCTCATTTTTTGGATACCTTTCAAAGTTGCAAACAGCAGTACACATTTTACCCCTAAACCTCTTACCATGCTTATCGGTGACTCGAGTCCAGCTTTTGTTTCCCCATTTCTTTTTTGGGGGGCTGAGGAAGGCAAGATTTACATACATTAAAATGCACAAATCTGAAGTCAGCACTCAGGGGTTTTTTTTTGTTTTGTTTTTTTAAACTGTCTTGTGGTCAAGGCTCTGGAGCCAGACTGCCTGGGTTCAAATCCTGACTCTGCCACTACTGTGTGGCCTTCTATAAGTTCCTTAACTTCTCTGTGCCTCCGTTTCTTCTTAGAGTTTTGTCGGGATTAAAAGAATTATTATATATAAAGTGTGTAGATCAGGGGCGCCTGGGTGGCTCAGTCGCTAAGCATCCGCCTTCCTTCGGCTCAGGTCATGATCCCAGGGTCCTGGGATTGAGTCCCACATTAGACTCCTTGCTCGGCGGGGAGCCTGCTTCTCCCTCTCCCTCTGCCTACCGCTCTCGCTGCTTGTGCTTGCTCTCTCTGTTAAATAAATAAAATCTTAAAAAACAAAATTAAAAAAAAAGTGTGTCGATTGGTGGCAAGTACTTGCTAAGTGCTATTTGTATAATAGCTATATATTATTATTATTATTATTATTACCTAATTGCAGAGATGTCACCAAGAAGGGGACGTGATCTGAGACCACCTCCAACTTCCTTGGACCTGGTCTTTCCTCCCACTGCACTGTCTACCATACCATTCGTTGCTGCTCTGTTTTGCTTCCTCATTCATTCATTTTTCCTTCATTTGTTCATAAACATGTAGTCAGCACCTGCTAAATGGATGGGGCTCACTCTAGACAGCAAGCTCTTTGAGGGTTGGGGCCGTGCCCTATTGCTCTCCCATCTACACTCTGTGCAGCAAGGGACGTAATGTAATGCTCATTTCCATCCCTCCTCAGTGAGTCAATAGTCAGTGGGGAGGCCGAGGCCCCTTTCAGCTGCTATTTCTGTGGATTGGCTTAACTCTGCTTCTCACCAAGCTCTGGGGGTTAGGGGTGAGCGAGGGAATGGAAGGAGGAGATTGGTCTAGTGCGGGCATAAGTTCTTCTAAGGGACTCGGATATCCATCCCTCAAGACCTCAGTTTTTGTCCTCCTATCCCAGCCCTTGACCTCAGGGAAGAGGACACAGCCCTCCTTCCGGCACCCACCACTGGGGTATAGAAGAATGCAGACCGCCCTGGAAATCTGGAGTGCGGTGCTCTCCTCGCAAAGCCGTGCTGCCTGACTTTCTGTAAGCTACCTTCCCTACCTAGGCCTCAGTTTCCCTCCCTGCTGAACCAGAAGATCTCTAAGGCCCCCTCCAGCTCTACCCTGCAAGCCTGTCTCCTCACCCCAACTCCTTCCCCAGTTCAGAGAACCCGGGCATCCAGCTGCCCCACCCCAGCTCTGGGTAAACAGGAAGCTGGGTGAGGGGAGCAGGGGTGTGTGGAAAGTCCCAGCCAGGTGTGTAGGTCTATGGGGAGGGGGTGGCCCCACCCCTGAGGTATGAAAGCCCCCCTGCCCTGGCTCTGGCTCAGTCTCAATGGGGGCACTGGGGCTAGAGGGCCGGGGTAGGAGGCCCCAGGGGAAGGGCTGCCTCCTGCTGGCTGTGGCAGGAGCCACTTCCCTGGTGACCCTGCTGCTGGCTGTGCCTGTCACTGTCCTGGCTGTGCTGGCCTTGGGGCCCCAGGACCGGGGAGGAGGACTGGTGAGTAGCTGCAACAAGCCCTGGAGGGGCTGGACAGTGCTGAGGCTCACTTACCTCTAGCTATGCCTGGGGCTCTCTGGTCTCATCCTGCTCAGTCTGTCCCCGGTGGGGATGCTTTGTCTGCCTCTTCTGGTCATCTTTCCAAGTTCCTGTGATGCTGTTGTGTCCTGAGAGCTCCAAGCTCCTTCGTATTCTCTGGCTGTCTCCTCTCCTCTTCCCCAAGACATACTCAGGCCTCCGTCTCTGCCCAAGCACATATGCCTTGCTTGCTCTCCCTCCCAGGGAGATGTGTGTTGGGGATGGGACTGGTAGGAAAAACCACAGGCCTGGAGCTTGGGTCTACGTTGGGAGGGGTGGGGTTGGCATCAGCTAACATTGAACTCTGGGCACTGTGACCCCACCCACCCAGGTAACAGGGACCGCTGACCCGGGGACCCAGGCCCAGGCCCAGCAGCGATTGGGTAAGAGCAGACCATCTCCTCCCCCCACCCTTCAGCCCTTCAGGGATGCCCAGCTCCATCCATCTGCATCACCTCATGCACTCTTCCTCCCCGGAAACCTGCCCTGGCGCCCTGTCTTCTTGGGGGGGCCAAGCATGGAAGGCTGCCCTAGCCCGCAATCGTGGACTCTTCCCCCCTTCCAGGGTCACAGGAGCTGCCAGAGGAGAAGGAGGCAGAAACAGATTTCAGTTCCAGGCTCCCAGCCGCCCACCTCATAGGTAACTGCTGCCCACAGTTAGAGTCCCTTTGCTCCTTTATTGCAGGGCTCGGTTTCCGACCTGCCTCACCACCCCTGGTCCCTAAAGTGCCCACCTTCCGCTCCTCCCGCATTCCATCTTCTTGCTTTCCTCCTGGAGCTGTCAAAACCCCGCCTGGATCTCTCCCCCCCCCCCACCGCGCTCCGCACCCCACACTCGGGTGCCCTTGGTCCCCTCCCCCAAATCACTGCAGAGGTGGCGCCGCACGCCCTCGCCCCGCTCCCCGGCTCGGTTCCTGCAGGGGGTTAAAAGCCCTCTGTCTCCCTCCTGCTCACCCTCCCAGAAGTCCCGGGCCTGGGGCCTTCCTCCAGGATCGGGGTCCCGAGCGCCGACAGGCCCCCGTTTCTCCACAGGCGCTTGGACGAAGGGGCAGGGGCTCGGCTGGGAGGCGAAGAAAGAAGAGGCGTTTCTGAGGAGCGGGACGCAGTTCTCGGGCGCCGAGGGGCTGGCGCTCCCACAGGACGGCCTCTATTACCTCTACTGTCACGTCGGCTACCGGGGCCGGGCGCCCCCTGCCGGCGGGGGCCCGCTGGACCCCTCGGTCACGCTGCGCAGCCGGCTGTACCGGGCGGGGGGCGCCTATGGGCCGGGGACCCCCGAGCTGCTGCTCGAGGGCGCTGAGACCGTCACCCCGGTCTCGGACCCGGCCCGGACGCGCGAGTACGGGCCCCTGTGGTACACGAGTGTGGGCTTCGGCGGCCTGGTGCAGCTCCGGAGGGGCGAGAGGGTGTACGTCAACATCAGTCACCCCGATATGGTGGACTACAGGAGAGGGAAGACCTTCTTTGGGGCGGTGATGGTGGGGTGAGGGCGGGGGAAGCCACTGCCTGGTAGGGACGCGTGACTCAGCCCAGATATTGGGGACCCAGACTCCAGGACCCCGTGGCGGTGGGGAAAATGCAGGACACTGTCTGGAAACTGATTGCGAGCCTGAAGAAAATAAAGAATGTAAAGCGTTAGTGCTGCCGGACGCGGGTGCCCAGGTCTCACCTGTCTTGACTCAGCGTGGGTACGCAGGGGGCAGTTACATAGTCTCTTCTGGTTGCTCGAGACAATTCACATCACTTCCTATGGCCTCTGCCCCCTGAGAAGGCCATCTGCTGGTTTCCCACCCACCTGTCTCTGAATGAACTTGCCCCCACATTAGCCCAGTGGGAAAGTGGAAGAAGGGGATCTCCTCAAACCCCAAAGCATCTCCAAGCTTCCTTCTCAGATCCTCGGAGTCCTCACTGACTCCACCTGCATTCTTTTCTCTTGGGTTCCTTCCATCAGTGAGAAGGATCCTGACTGGGGAAGGCCAGCCCTGCTCCGAGAAATCAGGCTGGGGAGGAGGAACGAAGCCGAGGGCCTAGCGCTTCCTCCCTGCGGCCTGCCTGGCTGCCTGCAGGCCCTTTTAGCCACTACCCCACAGTCAACTGTCCTCCAAGGAAAACCCCACAGCTCATTGGGTGTGAGGGAGGAGGCCGAAGGATAGGGCCTGGGACACCAGTGCCATGCTGGGGAGGAGAGGGAGGAAGAAAATCTGGGGCCATCGGCCCTGTCCAGGGTGAAATGGAAAGTCCTCACCCTTGTTCACACCTCAGGTCCGCTTTCCATACGTCGGCAAGTGTGGGGGCCCCAGGGTGAGTAACAGCAGCCCCCTCACCCCAAGCACCCCATGACCGACTTTCAGCTCCAGGCTGAGGGAGGCAGAGAGGGACCCAAGGCCCTATCTAGGTCACCCCAGTGGGTCATCCCACCCCTGCGGCATACCACACAAGTTTCCCCTGCCCAGCAGCCTGGCAGGAAGGAAAGCCCAATTTCCGAACCCAGTGGGGACTCCATATTTGTGTGTGACTCTGTGTCCAGAAGATCTTTCCTGAGGAGAGAGGGTGCTTTTCTCTTTCCAGCCCATCACCTCATGACCCTCCCCTCATCATTCACCAAGAACATCTGTGAGAGCTGGCCTGTGAGTCCTTCACCCGCATCCCATTCCTGTTTTTAAATTTTCTTTCGTCTCTTCAATTCCACTCACTGAGAGATGGAAGCAGATAGAACGGCTGGCGCCTGGACAAAGAAGAAAGTCAGAATTCACTGAATGCTTACTATGCCAAGGGCTATGCTGGGTGCTCTCACCTAGCTTAGGCCTGCTATTCTCGAGGGGCCGCGTATGCGGAAGGTGTTCCTGTCTTCATGGGGAGATGAGGCCCAGTAACTGATTCAGGGTGTAGAGTTAGGGCTGCTGGGGGAGCCTGGGATCAGGCGATTTGGAGCCCTGATGCCGGAAGGTCTGGAAGTCCTTGGCTGTGATTCAGGCGCGTGAGAATGTGGCCCTTTCCAGACTCTGCAGGCTGCAACAGCAGGAAATCTCACCTGAGCGCTTAAGGTGCAGGACTTCCCCGTCGGAATTCCCGGAGTCGGAAATTCCCACGCCCGAGGGAGAGGTGATTAGGCTCAGGCTCCAGTCTCCGGGGGGAGGGGCCTATGTGCCGGGCCTTTGTTACAGGCAGGGTCTCCCGAGCGCCCGCAGGCTCCTGAACCGCACGGTGTTAGGAATCTTTTTTTTTTTTTTTTTAACTTTTATTTATATTTATTTTATGGGTTCAGGGGTCTTTTTTTTTTTCTCTAAGATTTATTCATCTCTTTGAGAGAGAGAGAGAGAACGGTGGACGTGCTTGTGAGCAGAGGGAGGGGCAGAGAGAGAGAGAGGGAGAGAAGCAGACTCCCTGCTGAGACGCGGGGCTCCATCCCCCCAGCCTGAGGTCGTACCTGAGCCAAAATCAAGAGCTGGACGCCCAACCCACTGAGCCACCCAGGTGGCCCAGGTTCAGGGATCTTAAGGCTTGCAGAGAGAGGACTTCGGGGAGTGGCCTTCCACCCCCAAGGAGAGGAAGATGCAGAAGTAATTCCAAGAAAGAGACCGTGTTTCTTTTCTAAGCACATTTTATTTCTCGCCACTGACCAGTAGGGCGGTTACAGACACAACTCCCCTGGGGAGCAGAGGTTCAGCGCTGTAGCGACAGTCAGTCACCAAATCAGCATTATTTAGATAACTCGATCAGATAAATATTTTTGAAAAACATAAGCAAAAGGAGGCACAGAGGCCAGGAGGCCCGGTGGGAACAGCCTCGAGTTCAGCTCCGTTTTCACAGAAAACATGTCTGAGCCAAGGCAGCCCCTACATTTGGTCTCCCAGGACACCCCAACCTCCCAAATAAATACATCCATCAGTAAATAAATAAATAATAAATAAATAATAAATAATCACAAGTGCAAACATAAATAGAGAGAGCTGGCCCCATGTAGGAGGGACTGCGCTTTCCTTCTCAGGAAGAGTCTGGAAACATTCGAAGAAAGGGAGGCCTGAGGTCCGTTCATGTCAGGTTCTAGGTGAGATCTTCTCAAGGGATGTTCTGAAGTGTTCCAGCCAGAACTAAAGGTTCCCTGACCCCCACATTCCAAGTGTTTCAAGTTGTATTCGGCGATCCAAACCTGAGGTCTCCAGCGAGTGCTGGAAGCCCCAGTTTACATTCTTGGTGGTGGCCAGTGCTCCATTGTCTGGGTCGCACATCCCTGGATCTTAGGTTTCTAAGTGTTGTTGCTTGGGGCCCAGCCCTGAGCCCCTAATTCTCTTTCTAAGCCAGAAGGGGATGAGGGGGTCAGAGAGAGTGGATAATAAAGGGGTTGAGGTGGGTAAGGATGAATGTCCCGCCCCCTCACAGGGCAATGATTCCAAAGTAGACCTGCCCAGACTCGGCAAAGTCGAGGTAGTCAGGCAGGTTGATCTCAGCGCTGAGTCGATCACCCTTCTCCAGTTGGAAGACCCCTCCCAGGTAGATGGGCTCGTACCAGGGCTTGGCCTCAGTCCCCTCTGGGGTCTCCCTTTGGCAAGGGCTCTTGATGGCAGAGAGGAGGTTGACCTTGGTCTGGTAAGAGACAGCGAAGCGGCTGATGGTGTGGGTGAGGAGCACATGGGTGGAAGGGCATCCTTGGCCCTTGAAGAGGACCTGGGAGTAGATGAGGTACAGCCCGTCTGATGGCACTATTAGCTGGTTGTCTGTCAGCTCCACACCATTGGCCAGGAGGGCATTGGCACGCCGGCTCAGCCACTGGAGTTGCCCCTCAGCTTCGGGGTTTGCTGGAGGGAAGGAGAGAAGGAGGGAGGGGTGAGTCAGTGTGACCCTGTCAGTTCCACTCTCCACATCCTGGCCCTCAAGTTCTGCCCACCCCCCACATCCGGTTCCTGTCCCCTCTGTCTGTCTTCCCACATCCCATCTGGCCATGAGGTGCTGAGTATCCCCCTCAAGGCCAGTGAGTCCTTCTTATACCATCTCCAAGGTCTGTCTACCCTCAGCCTGAGTACAGCCCCCAAATCATGTGCCTCCACATCCTATCTGCTTCACCATCCCCCAGCTGAATCCTCAGAGCTCTTACCTACAACATGAGCTACAGGCTTGTCACTTGGAGTTCGAGAAGATGATTCTGAGGAGGAAAGAAGAAAGAAAAGGTGAGACCCTTAAGCTTCCCAGAAAAGATCCCCCTACTTTGACCTCCATGCCTCCTCCCCTCAAACCAAAACCCTGAATTTCCCCCACTGCTGCTATCCCAGGACCAACCCCCACCCCCTCCCCCACCCAAGCCCAGAATCAGGAGAGGGGCTTTGGAGACACTTACTGACTGTCTGGGCCAGAGGGTTGATTAGTTGGAGTCCATCTGGGAGCTGTTGGAGAGAAGAAGGAGGTTTAGCAACAGAGCAAGTCACCCCTAAATGAGAAACAGCCAGGCTGCGTTATGTAGCTCGTACCTTAGTTTTCTCTCACCATTCTTCCATTCCACAATACTTTCACTGAGTGTCCTCCACGAACCAGACACCCTATCTTCATCTTTCCTTATCTCTTTCCTCACATCTCCCCTTATCTCTCTCTCATATTGTCTACATCTCTCTGTCTCACCATCTTTATTCCTATCACTTGTTCTGTTCCCATCTCTCTCCCCCACGTCTCTCTTTACGGAAGTCTGCAGGCTCATTCATTCATTCAAGAAGCATTCAGTGAGCACCTTCTGTGAGCTCCTCCCTCTCTCTCTTCCCCCATCTCTCTCCATGTCTCTTTCTGCCTCCCCGTTTTCTCTCTCACCGGTCCCCATCAGCACACCTCTGCCCCCACCCTGTCTCTCTCTGGGTGGGAGAATGAGCCGAGTCTGGTGAGGCACTCACCTCTTCCCTCTGGGGGCCGATCACGCGGAAGTGCAGCAGGCAGAAGAGCGTGGTGGCTCCTGCGACGAGGAGGAAGGAGAAGAGGCTGAGGCACAAGCACCTTCTGGAGCCCTGGGGGCCCCCTGCCTTCTTGGGGAGTGCCTCCTCGGCCAGCTCCACGTCCCGGATCATGCTTTCAGTGCTCATGGCGTTCTTGGCAGAGGGGCTCAAGTCCAGCTGGGAGATGGTAGAGCCCTGGGGCAGTGTGTATTAGAGGGAGAGAATTGCCTGGCTGCTTGTCCCAGGGGGGTGTGTCGTCTGAGAGGTTATTTCCAGGGGGGTCTGGAGTTGCTTCTCTCTCTCCTGGCTGGTGCCCTGGTGTCCTCGCTGAGGGAGCTTCTGCTGGCTGGGTGTGCAAACAGCTGCATTTATATGCCCGTGGGGCGAGAAGAGGGCGGGGAAAGGCTCTCGTTCAACCAGCGGAAAACTTCCTTGGTGGAGAAACCCATGAGCTCATCTGGAGGAAGCGGTAGTGGGCCCTACACCTTCTGTCTCGGTTTCTTCTCCATCGCGGGGGTGGGGGTTTGGAAAGTTGGGGACACCCAGGCATCAAGGATACTTCCTACCCCACTTGGATTCTGAGGGAGGTTGGCTGGGCCAGTCACTGCAGTGTATGTAGGACCCTGGAGGCTGCACCCCAGTTTCCCTCTGCCCCCAATTTCCATTTCCTCCTTTTTTTTTTTTTTTTTTTTTTGAGGCTCAGGTCTGTGGCCTGTTTTCCTCTGATTTCCAGACTGGACTTAAGTGGGTGTAGAGCTAGACATGGGAGGGGCTTCAGAAAGCCAAGCATTTGATGGGGAGAAAACTTGGGGGGAAAGCTATGCTGGGTCCTGAGACATGTGTTTGGGTCCCTGGGGAAAAAGGAGCTTGAGAGAAGGGAGCTTGAGGTGGGGGATGTAGATGGGGTCTCTGAAAGGGCTGGGGAGGGGTTGGTAAATGGCAGGGACACTCCTGGGACAACCCCAGTGGGAGCGAAAGCAACCCTGGGAATTCACGAACCCCGTGAAGGCAGACCTTCTCCTTTCATTCTGACCAGGGACTCAGCAGTACTGGTTTCAGTCTTGGCTTCCAAGGGAATCTGAGGGCCTGATTTTTGCATGAAACCCCCATCCATTGGAGCCCCTGTGTGTGGCCATGTATCCCAAAGAACTCCAGCACCCTCCAGATTTCTGGAGATAGCCCTAGCTCTCAGAGCTCCTCTGCATGACCATGTCTTCTGAAACGTCTCCTGTATTCCTCGTCCCCCCAGCCTTGGGGGTCTCCCACTCCATTCTTCCAGAGGGTCCCCATGTCCACCCCCATAGTCCTGAACACCCTTTGGTGTGGTCACTTCTCCCCAGAGGACTCCTGTAACCCTCATTCCTCAGAGCCTCTACACATGGCCATATCTGCCAGTAGTCCCCTGACCTCTATTCCTCCAGACCTTGGACCCCCACTTTTCCTTTTTCTTCCCAGCTTATCCTGTGGCTTCCCTGCTGCAGTCTGGCTGCCTCACCCTGTGATTCCACCACATTTCCCCAGAGCTCCTAAGGCCCCTTCATCTCCTTGTAGTCCACAGTTCCTGTCTCTTCTGAGGCCCCTGTCCTCCTTCCTTTTCTTCGGGACCTGGGAAATTCTCCCCTCCCAGACAGACAGACATAGTCAGACAGCATTTCAGAGAAAAGAGGTTTATTGGGCTTCATTGAAAGTGCAGATGTCTCCTCATGGGATGTTCAGTCAAGCAGTGGCTGGATCTGAAGAATCTTTTGCTTCCCTCTGGAGTTCCCCGGTGTCTCAGCCACGCTTGTCTCCTCTTCAATGGTGTTATCCTTATGCCGATGTTCCCTCTCTCTCATCATCCCTTGGGCGTATTTCTCTCTCTCTCTTTTGGTGGCCCTCTATTATTCCCTTCCCTCCATCCTCCATAAATAAATAATTTAATTTTTTCCCTTCATAAATAATTCCCCCTCCCATGCCCCCCGTCATCCACCCAAGCTCCTCCTGGAGTCTGCCCCCTCCATGTCCAGGGCTAGGTCATCCTTGACTGGCAGGACAGATGAAGAGCTCTGGGCAGGAATTTCTAGGCAGACTTGAAATCCTCAGCCTAGCATTGGGTTTTGCTGAAGGGAAGTATGGTCCCCTGGGGTGCCTAGAATTCCTTCTTTGGAAGCTCCAGGTAACACGAGCAGGGGAGACTTGAGGCTATTGGAAGGGTCAAAAGAGAGGTTTAGTGACCCTTGAAGTGGTTGGAATGGAGGCTAAATGGCGAGAAGTTCTTAAAACAAATTATTTTTCTTTCTGGATTTTTCTACAGAGCAAAGGCTCCAAAGAAGACACTACTGGGGCTGAGGAGTAGGTGGGAGACACCATCCGTGTGAGTGGAGAGCTGATCTCCCTGGGTGAGCAGGAACACCGCTCCCTGGTACACAGAGCGCACCCAAGGTCCCTGTGGCCCTGGGCACACAGACTTCTGAGCACTGAGGAGAGGCACGTGGAAGGGGTACTGGGAGGAGAAGAGCTGGACCTCATGGGCCAGGTAGAGAGGGGTGGGGGTGGCCTTGGGGAAGCAGCCTTCTCCAGAGAAGACCACCTGGGAGTAGACAAAGTAGAGGCCACTGGTGGGAACCAGGAGGGAATTGTTGCTCAAAGAGAAGCCATGTCGGAGGAAGGCACGATCCGTGTTTGCTCTCCAGCGCAGTGAGCTCTGGGTGCTGGGGTCTCCTAGGAAGAGCCAGAGGGGATGCGAGAGGTCAAGAACCTGGGGGTCAGCAGTCTTAATCCCTGAGGAAGTAGGTGCTGGGCCGAGGTCCTGGGGAATGGCTGGGAGCCCAGATGGCAGTGGGATACCTCTGTTCTGGGAGGTGGGGGAAGCTGGGTCCCTTGAAGGCAGGCCCTTGAATGGGGTGTAGGAGGAGAGCTGGGGGCGACATGTCCGGGGGGCCAGGTGATGTTTACCAATAAGATGAGCAGCTGGTTTGAGGGTGCCTGGTGCGAAGTGCTTCTGAGGGTGCTGGTAGGCAGTCCGGGCAGCTGAGGGTGAGACGCCGACCCCAGGAAGCCCCTACGGGACAAGAGATTGGAGGGTGGCTCTAGGGTCCAAAGTTTGGCGGGCCACCCCGCAGACCCCATTCTCCTGCTGCCTCACCTGGGCCTCAGGCGGCAGGGCCAGCAGCAGCCCCAGGAGGAGGAGGGGGGGGGCGCTGCACACCCTCAGGAGGTAGAGCCGTCCAGGAGGTGTCATGGGGAGAGCCTGCAGGGAGAGAGACGGTGAGCGGGGCGGGGCGCGGGCTGCACGACGGCCTCTGCCGGGCAGACAGCCAAGGGAGAGCCAGGGCAACAGAGGAGAGAAGGGGACCAGATGCAGGCAGGAAAACCCCCGCGGGAGCAGGGGGGCACGAGAAGGGAACAGAGAGGGATCGTGGCAGAAACAGAGAACGTGTGACAGAGACAGAGAGAAAAAAGACTGACTGATGAAGAGTCGGAGCGAGGGGAACAAAGCACACGGAACCCACCGAGGCCCAGCCCAGGCAGGAGGCACCGGAGGCGCCGGGGCGCAGGCGGAGGGGCAGAGCACCCAGGGGAGTCTGCCGCCCGGGCGGCCCAAGGAGATGGGGCGGGAGAGTCTCACCTGCTATGCGGGGCCCCTGGGCCTGGACGCCTGGGTCCCTTTATAGAGGAAGCGGCGGCGGCAGCGTGGCAGCGTGGCAGGCGGCGGGCGGGTTCTAGGCCCCGGGCTGGGCCCGGGGAAGCCCCCAGGGCTTAGAAGATGCTGCCGTTTCAGTCGAAGGCAGGAAAGGCTGAGGCCTAGGAGTGAACCACAGGCTGGGGGCTCAGATGACTGAGTTCTGGGAAAGGGAGCGGGGTCAGGAGAACTGTGGGCTGGGGGGCCAGGGAGCGGGGTCAGGCTTAGGAGTTCCAGAGAAGGGACAGTCAATTCGGGGAGGAGGGGGAGCAGCTGGGGCGTGGGCTGGAGGCCCGGTTCCCTGAAGAGCTATTATACATAACACCTCTGCACCCTTGGGTGATTACAGGCTACTCTCGGCGCCCATTTCCTCCTCTGCTACCCCCGTCCTTGTCCCAAATGGTTCAAGTCACACGCGTCCCAGTATGTGTACTTTCCTGATCGTCTGGCAGGTTTTCTACCAAGAAGTGGCATTATATACCCCTTTGCCCGGGATGTTCTGGTTTATGCCTGCTGTCCTGGTGAAAATGTTCATGGATCTCCCTTTTGCTCTCACAAGTGTCCTGGTTTGGAAGAGAAATGTCACGGCTCTCCTACCGAGAGATGTTGCCATGCGCTCATGCATGATGAGGTCCCACCTCACTCCTGGAGGATGTCCTCCACCTTGCCCCACCTTAGGCGGCCTCTACAGATCGGATTTATATTTTTTAATATTTTATTTATTTATTTATTCGAGAGAGAGAGAGCATGAGCCGGGAGGAGGGGCAGAGGGAGAGGGAGGAGTAGACTTCCGACTGAGCAGGGAGCCCAGCTTGGGGCTCGATCCCAGGACTCTGGGATCATGACCTGAGCCAAAGGCGGACGCTTCACCGACTGAGCCACCCAGGCATCCCAGATCAGATTTATAGAAATTTATTTTTTGAAAGATTTTTATTTATTTATTTCAGTTAGAGAGCCAGCAAGAGAGAGCACGAGCATGAGCGGGGAGGAGGGGAAGAGGGAGAGGGAGAAGCAGACTCCCTGTTGAGCAGGGAGCCTGATGTGGGACTTGATCCCAGGACCCTGGGATCATGACCTGAGCCAAAGGCAGACGCTTCACCAACCGAGACACCCAGGTGCCCCAGATCAGATTTATATAACCCCAAACAAACACACACTCTGGGATTGAGGAGTGTAGCAACTTCCAAAGTTCTCTATAGGGAAGGCTTTGGAATTCCACACTGGATGGGGCTTGAGGGTGGTGAGCTAGGGTAGGGTGGGGACAACCAAAGGACTTGTCCAGAAGCTGCATTTGCAGAGCCAGGGATACTATTCAAGATTTCTCCCTTTTAACTGGGGTACAGTAAGGCATACGTTTTTTTATGTTTCCGGCCTGATGAGTTTTTCCATCTGTTTATAGCCATGTACCCACCACCCAGTTCAACATATCTTCAGGTCCCCAGAAGTTTCTCTCATGCCCCTCTCCCAGTTGACACCCTCCAAAGATAACCAACCACTTTCTTTTTTTTTTTTTAATTTTATTTATTTATTTGACAGAGATAGAGACAGCCAGCGAGAGAGGGAACACAAGCAGGGGAGTGGGAGAGGAAGAAGCAGGCTCATAGCGGAGGAGCCTGATGTGGGGCTCTATCCTATAACGCCGGGATCACGCCCTGAGCCGAAGGCAGACGCTTAACCGCTGTGCCACCCAGGCGCCCCAACCAACCACTTTCTGACGTCTATCACCATAGATAAGTTGTTCCTGCTTTTGAATGTCATAAAAATGAAGCCACACAGAATGTACTTGTTGGGTTTGGCTTCTTCCCCTCAACATGATGTTTCTGAGATTCATCCATATGGTTGCATTTATCAGTATGGGTTTTATTTTTCATTATGATGTAATAATTTATTGTGTGAATATACTCTAACTTTTAATTTACCCATTCTTCTGTTGATGGACATTTGGTTTGTTTCTAGTTTTTGGCTACTATGAAAGATGTTGATATGAACATTCTTATACATGAGCCAGTTTTCACTTAATTTGTAAGTAAAAAAAAGCAAGGTTTCTAAAGACGATTTTATCCATGTTTCAGAAGATTGAGAAAATAATAACTGGCTATCTCAAATATCATGATTATTTTTATTGATGTTAATATGCTTTCATTTTGAGGGTTTTGAATGGCTAAAGCCCCCCCCCCCCCCCCCGCCGGCATTGGGCATATTGCTGTTCTCTCTGGCACAACGTTCCTGAGTGGTCTTGGTGTCCTGTGGCACATAAGTAACATTCAGGGTGTGTGTGAGCCATTTCTCCTGCTTTCCTCCCCCTTCTTGAGGCCCTTTGCCTTTCATGCCTTCCTAGTTCGATAATACTATTATTTCTTTTCATTTTCCTTCCACCTCTTTAGCTTTCTCTCTATTTCACAAACTTTTATTGAGCACCTTGTACACGCATTGAGAAGTCCGTATGACTTCTGGGAGCTCAAAAACCAGTGTGGAAGATAAGAAAATTAGCAGATAATTACAATAAAGTGTGACTGTGGGCTTATGGCAGTCCATAGAAAAGCCTTGGGCTTGACCTTGGCCTGGGGAGGGGTGTCAGGCATTAAGTGTTGAGATAGAGTCCGAGCAGTGTGGGAGGGAGAGGGAGAGAGAGTCTTAAGCAGGCTCCATGCCCAGAGTAGAGCCCAATGTGGGGCTTGATCTCAGAACCCTGAAATCATGACCTGAGCCCAAATCAAGAGTCAGGTGCTTAACCGACTGAGCCACCCAGGCAGCCCTTCACTAGCACTTTAGAATCACTTGGCGTTCTACCAAGATGACCTTGAAAAACTTGATTTGGGTAAACTCAATTGTCTCATTCTCGGAGCTTTCTCCTGGGTTGCCACACATTGCAGGAGAGTCATGTCACCAGAAGAGGCCTTCTGCTCATCCTGGCCATCTAACATGAGAGGTATTTCTCAATCTTTCTTTCTTGATTCCCTGTTATACTCCTGCAGGTGATGTTCTAAATCTCTGTGCCTCTTACACCTCAACTTTACCTCTTTACTCTCAGTTGGTGAAGCTGTCGTCTATCTCATTGAGCTTAAGGCCATCCAAGCTGATCTCTTCACTTCCTTCTTTTTTCTTCATTTTACTTACATTTCATCTTTTTTTAATTTTAATTTTAATTTTAATTTTATTTTATCTTTTTTTAAAGATTTTATTTATTTATTTGACAGAGACAGAGATAGCCAGCGAGAGAGGGAACACAAGCAGGGGGAGTGGGAGAGGAAGAAGCAGGCTCCCAGCAGAGGAGCCCGATATGGGGCTCGATCCAGGACGCTGTGATCACGCCCTGAGCCAAAGGCAGACGCTTAATGACTGAGCCACCCAGGCTCTTCTTTTTTTTTTTAAAGAAATTTGAATACAACTTGTATTTTATTAATTTTTTAAAAAGATTTTACTTATTTATTTGAGGGAGAGAGTGAGAGAGAGAGAGAGCGAGGACAAGCAGGGGCAGTGGCAGGCAGAGGGAGAGGGAGAAGCCCCACTGGGCAGGGAGCCCAATGTGGGGCTTGATTCCAGAATCCCGGGATCATGACCTGAGCGCCACCATTCTGAAGGGTTTAAAACCAAGAAAAAAAGTTTAGATTTCATTCTAATTATGATGGGGAGTCACCAAAATTTTTAAGTGAGAGAGGTACTCATGCAGATTGGTACATCAGAAAAATGAGTCTGGAAGCTGCATGAAGAACGGATTGGGGTACGGGAGTTGAGGGGCTGGAGAGAAAAGCAGAAGGTGGAGACCAGTTAGGAAAGTTGTGCAATAACCCAGCAAGGAGATGACAAGAGCTTACATTTACACTGAGGCAGCAGCAGGAGGATAGAAAGGATGATAGAGTTTCTAGGCAAAATCTACAGGTGTGGGGGCTGAGTAGATATGATGGAGGAAGAGTAGCCACAGATGCCCCTTTTAAATATCTTGGTCTAGTGGCACCTGGGTGGCTCAGTCAGTTAAGCATCCAACTCTTGGTTTCGGCTCAGGTCATGATCTCAGGGTTGTGATATTGAGCCCCAAGCCCCACGTTGAGCTCTATGCTCAGTGGGGAGTCTGCTTGAGATTCTCTCTCTCCCTCTCTCTCTGTCCCTCCCTCAAGCTCTTGCATGTGCTCTCTCTCTCTCTAATTAATAAATAAATATTTTTTAAAGATTTAGTTTATTTATTTGAGATAGAGAGTGAGAGAGAGAGAGATCACGAGCAGGGGGAGGGGTAGAGGGAGAAGCAGACTCCCCGCCAAGCAGGGAGCCCAATGTGGGGCTTGATCCTAGGACCCTGGGATCATGACCTGAACAGAAGGCAGATGCTTAACTGACTGAACCACCGAGGCGCCCCTAAATAAATAAATCTTAAAAAAAAAAATCTTGGTCTATAGCTTGTCTTCTTATTCTTTTAACCTACTGTCTTTTATGTCACTGTTGGTTTCCCTCTTGGTCCCTGATTCTTTCCTTTTCTCTGTGTCTCTCTTTCTCTGGGGTTCCTTTTCCTTCCTGTTGTCTCTTTCTGCCTCTCTAATGGTAGGAGCTGATTGACTAAGAGACCTCAGTTATATTAAAATATAAAACAGTGTTGCAATTGACGATGAGAAATCGAGGAAGGGAGAAACTTAGGTCAGAGAGGAAGACATTGAGGGACAAAAAGGGGAAGGTGAGAAAGAGTGATGGGGAGACATGAGAGAGAGGAAGGGCGGGCAAGAACTGGGCTGTGGCTCAGTGTCACAGGCGTTTGTGATGTGCTGGAGGACACTTCTTGAGATGGGCCAATCTTGGTTTCAATCTCAGTTTCGGAGGTTGTGTGAAATTCGGTTTCTTTCTTGGAGAGGCCAGCAGTTGGTTTGGGGCTTTCCCCGGGTGGGAGGGGTAATGACTAGAGTCTTGTGTCCCAAACTCAGGGAAATACAGTCTCTATAGTGGGGTCTATGGAGAAACTAGTGAAATCTCTGAGGCCTCTAAATGAGGTTGAAATGACATTAGCTTCAAACTTGAACTTAGCCTCAAAACCTATATTGGGATTTAATACTAACTTTGACCCTAACCAAAATTTTAACCTCAACCCAAATCGCAACTTGAACTACTCAACCCTAGCCTCAAATCTAAACACATTCCAATAAGTAAACCTGAAAATAAACTTATCCTCTAACCCAATCTTGTTTCCTACAGCTAATTTTGAAATCAACTCATCCCCACGCCCAACCCTATAGTTAAACCTGACTCTAAAGGTAAGTCCAGTCTAAGCCACAAACCTAAAGACGAGCTTTCTCCTGTTTTATCCCATTATTCACCCATCTCTTCGCTTAAGAAGATTTTTTTTGTTTGCCCCCATTTAAGAAGTTTTTATTGAGTGCCTACTATGTGCTGGGCACCGTTCTAGGCAATAGGAATATAGAGGCAAATAAATCAGACATCCTAGTAAGGCAAGGCAGAAAGGAAATAAACAGAAGAAGTAAGTAGTGCTATGAGGAAACAATACAGGGCACGTGAGGAGTGGCAGAGAACTACTTTAGACACAGTGGTCAGGAAGTACTCTCTAAGTGGCATTTAAGCTGAGACCCAAATGACAAGTAAGAGTGACCAGGTGAAGGTTTGGGGGAGAAGCATTCCAGGCAAAGGGAACAGTTACTGCAAAGGCTAGAAGTAGAAATGAGCTGGGGGTGTTGAGGAAGAGAAAGGAAGCTGGTGTGGCTGGAACAGAGAGAGAGCGGGAGTGGGGTGGGGGATGAGGTCAGAGAGAGGAGGCAGGAGCCAGATCACGCAGGACCATTCAAAGAGAAATAAAGCATCTGGCTTTTATTCAACCACGGGAAGCCTTTGGAGGGTGTCAGTGTGTGTGTGTGTGTGTGTGTGTGTGTGTGTGTGTGTGTGTGTATAAGGGGGGAAGGGAGGAGAAGGGTGTGAGGAGGAGGAGGAGGACAGAGAGGAATGAGGCAGAGGTGATTGGATTTATATTTTTAAAAGATCCTGTGTCTAGGGCACCTGGGTGGCTCAGTCAGTTAAGCATCTGTCTTCGGCTCAGGTCATGATCCCAGGGTCCTGGGATCGAGTCCGCATCGGGCTCTCTGCTCACTGGGGAGCCTGCTCCTCCCTCTGCCCACCGCTCCCCTGCTCATGCTCTCTTTCTCTCGCTCACTCTCTCTCTCAAATAAATAAATAAAATCTTAAAAAAAAAAAGATCTTGTCTAGGCTGAATTGTAGGAGGAAAGAATGAAAGCAGGGACATCAGTTAGGAGGCAATGGCAGTGATAGCAGGAGAGAAGACATGGCAGCCGTGAAAATGGAGAGAAGTACACAAATGTGGGATATATTTCAGGGGTAGAATGGACAGGATGTGATGATAGATTGAATGGATTTTGGGGGGGCGTTGGAAGATAGGGAGACTGGGAGGGATGTGGATTCTGATGAGGTGGGAGAACCAAAAGGTCAATTTTGAATATGTTAAGTCTAAATCCTTCGGGCAGACATCCAAGTGGAGATAACACCTGGCAGTGGATAGGAGACTGGCTTTCAGAAGCAAGGTCAGAGCTAGAGAGACAACGTTGGGAGTCATAAGCATGAAGATGGCATCGAAAGCCGTGGAACTGGAAGACATGCTTTGTCTCGAGCGTCCCCCTAAGACCTCCTTCCAGGTATTTATGTTTTTTTCTGGCATAATAAATGCTATGTACCTTCCATTCTAAATTCCAGAAGCAGCAACCTCCTGTTTCCAGAGGCAAAACCCTCCAGGCTTTTTCTTCTTCTCCTGAACTCTCACTGGGATCTAACCTCCATGGATTAGACTCCTTTACCTCACAGGACACTTCTACCAATCCATTTCACAATATGCTGTGGAACTCCTCATATATTCAAATTCTTTGTCTCATTTTTGAAAGAGTCTTCCTCTGGCACTACGAAACCCGGATTTACCCTAATGTTTCTCCTTTTCTCTTTGGTGAAGGCTGCTATTCCTTTTACCCAATCATGAGGGTCAGGGGGCAGAGAAGAGACCACTATTCAGCACCATTGGTACCCTCCTTTTCTTCTCTTGAAGCCCGTGCCTTTTGCAATTGCCATGCTCTTCCTATCTGCCCAGCAATCTTCTCCACCAACATCTTTATCACACTTTTTTTTTATAAAGATTTTATTTATTTATTTGACAGAGACAGAGACAGCCAGCGAGAGAGGGAACACAAGCAGGGGGAGTGGGAGAGGAAGAAGCAGGCTCATAGCAGAGGAGCCTGATGTGGGGCTCGATCCCATAACGCTGGGATCACGCCCTGAGCTGAAGGCTGACGCTTAACCGCTGTGCCACCCAGGCGCCCCTCTTTATCACACTCTTAAGAACTTTATATCTAGCTCAGTTTTTCTTCATATCTCATCCCCACCAACATCTTTAGAGACTTCAAAACCACACAGAATGGTCTCACACTGTCCTCTCAGTGCTTCAACTTTCTCGGTTACAATAGCTTCACAGCCCCTTCCCCTGCTCCCCTTCAGGCACCCCGAGCAAGGTCCGATGTCAGACCTTGGCACCACTTGGAAGGTCTACAGCTTTGCGATCTTGAACTCTGAATTTCCCTCTCACAATCACCACTCACTTTTCACACCCCCCACTCTTCCCTCCCATCAAATTAGTTCTCCATTCTCACCAAGATTTCCAACCCCTCTTCTTTTCTTGTTTTCCTTGTCCATCTGGTTTAACTTGCACTGCATGGTCAAAAATTTCAACTACTTTCACTAACGCTTTATTTATTTTATTTATTTGAGAGAGAGCATGAGCCAGGGGCAGGGACAAAGGGAGACTGAGAATCTTAAGCAGGCTCCACGCCCAGAGCAGAGCGCAATGTGGGGCTTGATCTCAGAACCCTGAAATCATGACCTGAGCCCAAATCAAGAGTCAGGTGCTTAACCGACTGAGCCACCCAGGCAGCCCTTCACTAGCACTTTAGAATCACTTGGCGTTCTACCAAGATGACCTTGAAAAACTTGATTTGGGTAAACTCAATTGTCTCATTCTTGGGGCTTTCTCCTGGGTTGCCACACATTGTGGGAGTCATGTCGCCAGAAGAGACCTTCTGCTCATCCTGGCCATCTAACCTGAGAGGTATTTCTCAATCTTTTTTTCTTGATTCCCTGTTATACTCCTGCAGGTGATGTTCTAAATCTCTGTGCCTCTTACACCTCAGGTTTACCTCTTTTACTCTCAGTTGGTGAAGCTGTCGTCTATCTCATTGAGCTTAAGGCCATCCAAGCTGATCTCTTCACTTCCTTCTTTTTCCTTCATTTTATTTACATTTTGTCTTTTTTAAAAAAGAAATTTGAATACAACTTGTATTTTATTTTTTAAAAAAGATTTTATTTATTTGAGAGAGAGAGAGTAAGAGAGAGAGAGTGAGCACAAGCAGGGGGAGCGGCAGGCAGAGGGAGAGGGAGAAGCAGACTCCGCACTGAGCAGGGAGCCCAACGCAGGGCTAGATCCAGGACCCCGGGGTCATGACCGGATCCAAAGGCAGATGCTTAACCAGCTGAGCCACCCAGGTGGCTCATCTTTCTTTTCTTTTGACTCCGAGGACTCTTACTCCTGCCCAAGGCTGGTCCTCTGTGCTCCATATTCCACTTCCTGTGTCTTTATTATATTCCTTCCCCCCTCATATATTCAGTATCTTTCTCTCTCTGTGCGCCTTGCTTTCACTTTACAAACATATTCAATTTTATTTCTTGAAAATAAAAAAATCCTTCCCTGGACTCTGTTTTCCCCTCTGCCATTTCATCTCTCACCTTCCTTTTCTGTGTGATGTCTCAAGAGACTAGCCTCTTTAACTACCCACTTTTTTTGGGAACTGGTAACATTTTCCTCATCTGTAAAATTTGTGGGTTGAACTAGAGATGATTCTTAATTTTCTTCCATATTCACCATTCTATGACTTTATACCTACCACCTCCCTTTCCTCACCTCCCACTCATTCCTCAACCTATGTAAAGTGATTCTGTCCCTCTGGTAAGTGGAAACTTGTTTTCTCAAAATTTGTAATTGTCTAGTTCCTGAACCCAAAGATCTTTCAACCTTACCCTACTAGACCTCTTTGAAGCATTAGATGTGGCTGCCCTGTCTCTGCTTGGCACACCCCTCCCTTGCCCTACTTCTCCGACCGCTTCCCCACCTCCCTCCCTTATTGATTCCTCTTGCTTCGACCATCTTTCAGGGGCTTTTCTGGTCACCCTTGCTCGGGGAGCCTGTGCAGAGGCTCAATCTCCATTAGGAAGGGAATGATGCCCAATCTACCCCTCGAACTCACACTTTCTCTTGAGCTCGGGACCTGCTTGCCGGAAATCTCCACCTGACTGTTATGTTAGCACGTCAAACTCAGCAGGCCTTCTTTGAACACTTTATTACTCCAAGCAGGTGCACCTCCCGTTATTACCTGTAGTTGTTACTTATGTATGGTTTATCTCATTAGACTGCAAGTTCTACGAGGGCAGTGACTTTATATTTCATTTAAACCTTTTGTCTAGCAGAGTGCCCTGCCCCTATCAGGTGCTTAGTCAAAATGTATTGCTTCAATGTCTGAAGCTGAATTCCTTATCTTTCCCCTCAGCTGGGTGTCTCCTTCTACGCTTAGGGCATCATGTTTCTAATCCCCTAGGCTCAAAATTCAGAGTCATCTAAAATTCCTCTTCTTCTAAGATTCCTCCCACTGCCCCATCAGTTGTCTTGTGCTAATGACTTTTCCTCTCAAAGTTTTTAAGATCTGTTCCCTCCTTTAATGCTACTTGGAGTTACTCGGACCTAAGTGAAAGCACACAAGTTTTGGAGTAAGATGCGCTTAGCGCTGATCTACTTTTTACCTATGTGACCTTAAGCAAGTTCAGTATGTTTATGAGCCCCGGTCTCCTCTTTATAAGGGAGATCCACCCCCCCCCCTTCTGAACAGTTGTTGGCAGGATTACTCCTGTTAGGAAAGGGCTTGACATGGCAGGTTCTCTGTGGCCCCTGCAGCGCTTTCCTGTTCTCTCCCCCTCTTCTGCACGGCCACCACTAGCGCCGAGGCACACAGGGTGAGGTCCCAGACCCTTTGCCTTGGCCTCCTGCAGGCCTCTCTTCAACACCTGTGCTTCAGCTACCTCAGGACATTCATCTTTTCCTCAATATACTGTTTTCTGAGTCCTGGTCTCCGCTGAAACCATCTCATTTGTCTACGGAGCCTTTCCATCCACCTCCACCCACAGAAGTTCTGCCCATTCATCAGCACCAGTCAAATGCCCTCTCCTGGCTCAGCGCCCCCCTTCTCTGTACCCACTATGTCTTACTCTCTAACATTTACTCAGCAACGTGCCCTGAACGACAACTAGGCCTGGGTCTTGGCTCCCCTGCTAGGCTGCTTTGGATTTACCTTTGGGCTACTTGTTGCTCACCCGAACTATACTGAATAGAGTCCTTCCCAGATCCTTTCCCCAACTTAACTCAAACCAGCCCCAAGCCCAATCCCCCAACTGACCCTCTTTGATCTCACTAGTCTTGTTCCCTAATCCTGTTTTTCTAACTGAACCCCAACGCATCATCCTTCACCGAGAACGGATTCCTCGTTCCAGCTCTAGAGAGCAGACACACACATTCACACCTCCCCAGTGTTTCACGGTAGGCACTGAGTCATCCCTTGGGGATCCCTGGGCCCCCCACCCTGCCCCCAGCACGGTGGACAGGATGCCTGCTGCCTGGCCCTGGGGGGTCAGAGGAAGCCAGGGCCTCTAGGGCTCAGTATTTTTATCAGCCTAGGAAACAAGAGACACAGAAGCGGAAACCCTGTGGTCAGAGAAAGTGAACAGCCCTCATCTCAGGGGAACCCCCAAAAGGGCTGGGGGCCAGACACCAGGGAGGGACGTTGAAAAGAGGGAGCTTTGGGGGCCAGGTATCAGGGCTTATTTTGCTTTGGTTTTATGTAACTCTTGCAGAGGGGAATGATGTGCTCCAAAACCAGAGAAAAATCTCCTGGATGGAGGAACGAATTTGGACGCCAAGGGTTTCTATTGCTTACCTCTCAACCCCCAGCTTAGGGATCCTAACCCCAACTCCCCCCAACTCCAACCTGGGCTCTTTGCATGCCACTTCCGAAATCTCCGGCCTGTGAGAGGAACCGGACGCCTGGGTTGCTCACAGCTCGCAGGCTCTTCTCTGAATCACAGCAGCTTCCTCTCACAGGATCTTTCTCCGCAGCCCTTCCTCCTCCGGACCCTGAACAGCTGCCTGGTCCCTGGGAGGCCTTGGGTCTCTTGGCTCTCTGTCTCCTCCCAGGGTCTCATGCCCACCCTGTTCCCTGCTTCTGTGGGCTTCCCTCCCTATCCTCTACTGCCCTCAGGATTCTCTTGAGTAGACCAGGGCTCCAAACCTAAAAAATTTATTTCTGATTCTTAAGACTCTCTGATGTAGACACATGTAGACTGCACAGGCCAGTGCATACCTGTAACTCTCTTTTCTTTTCGTGGAGTTCCCTGTTGTGTCCTGGGGATGGCAGGGGGGTTTGGTACTGTCTACAACTTCTTCTCCTAGTTCTGGGGAACTCGAGTGGAGACTGAGAACGGAACAGTGAAAGGGACGGCGCCAGACCCTCTCCCTCCGCCCCTCAGGGCCTTTTCCTCAACTTCCGGAAAAGATGTCTATCTGGAAGGCCAAGTCTAGACTGCCCAGAGATGAAGCCCAGTGTGGGATGGGGGCAGAAGCTGGAGAGGACTGGGGCCCGGAGGAGGAGACATAGGACTGAGGAGCTAGAGGGGAGATAGCCTTGGGTGTGGATCCCTGGTTGCCCAAGAACAGACAACCCAGGTTACATAATTTGGCTCTTTCCACCTCCTTCCCCTGCGCCTAATTTTAGCAACCGAAATTCCACTCCCCCACAGGGCTCTTCCTCTGTCCATTCTGCTTCTATCCCGTCCTCCCACAACCTCCTCATGGCCCCCAGCTCCAGCTGCCCCCAACTCAGATCATTCAGTGACTCAGCAAAGGGAAAGCCCTGTGTTGGGGGAGGGGTGTTAAGTGGGGAGGAGGATGTGGTTCTGGCTGGGGAACTGGGGAGAGGAGGGAAACTGGTTTTGTTCCCTTTTTCGTCTCTGTTCACATCTATTTCTCCAGTCACTGACAGCACAGTGGAGGAGCCCAGCGCAGGGAGTGCAGTGAGACTGGTGGGCAAAGCGGGTCTTCTCAGGGCTGCCTGGGTGGGGGGGCAAGCAGGGCCTTCCTGGCTCCAGCTGAGAGCCCGTCTCGGTGTGTGCGTGCGTGCTGCAGGTGTGTAGGAGCTGCGGGTTTTGGCAGGCGGGGTGGGAAAGATGTCACGTATGATGAAAACCACAGCAACGGAAAAAGGCAGAGGAGACAGCGGGAGTGAGATGTGGAACCAGGTCTTATTAGGAACTGGAGGAGTCAAGGAGCAGTGGTGGTGGCCCATATCCTCCCCACTCCCACTTGTTACAAGTTTCGCTCCCACCCCATATCCTTCCCCCTGGAGCATCAGCCTCTTCCTCGTCACCCCCATCCCTGACCTTCCCCTCACTACTGCCTTGCCTCTAAGGCTGCATTCCCTGCAGTTTCTCACTCCTTCCCTGGGGTCACTTGAGGGCCTCTGCGTGGCGATTCAGGGCTTGAGAAAGCGCCGTCACGGCCCCCATCACGCGGCCCAGCTCCCAGGTCTCAATCTGGCTTCGGAATCGCTGCAGGAAGCGGTCAGGGTGCCAGCGGACCTGCTGGACCCTCAAGTACCTCCTCAGGGCCCCCTGCTCCTCCAAGGGGGGACCCCTGGCCACCAGGGCTGCGGCCATGGCCTCCGGGTCCCCTCCCCCAGGGCAGGGCCAGGGCACATCGCCAAAGCGCCAGAGGCTGCCCCTCCCCGCTCCTCTTGGGTGCTCTGCCCTGGGCCCAGCCCTGGCTGGCTCCGGCCCTCGGTCCCCACGAGCCTCCTGCGCCCTCTTGGCTCGGCTCTCACGCAGTTCTTCCTCCTTGGCCCGGGCTCGCTCTCGGAAGAGCCGCTGCTCCTCCTCCTGCCGTTGCCAGCTGTGACTGGAGCCCTCAGCCCGTGGGGGTCGGCAGGCTCCCTCTGCCTCATGCTGCTGCTGGTGCTTCTGGGCATGTTCCTGGGCCAGGCGATCTGACCAGGCTGAGAAGGACTCGGGCTCCTGGGTCTCATGGGAAGCATCATCTGTTTGGGAGGGCAGGATGGGGGTGGCCAGGGAAATGCTGTGAGAAGGGGATAGGCAAGAGGGGAGGGCAGTATAGACGAAGGGGGTACAGGAGGCCAGCGGAAGCATTCATGCAGTGGGTACAGGAAAAGAGGTCAAGGGGAAGAAGGGCAGCTATGGATGGGAACGGATTCCTCACCTTCAAATCTCCCAATGACCTCCTGCCACTCATCCTCCAGCTCTCCCTGCAGCTTCTGCCTCCATTCCCGCTCCTTAGAGGCCTCGTCTTCTTCCTCCTCTTCAGCAGAATCCCAGGGGGGTCCCCAGCCCAGAATTTGCCCAGGGGTCTCCCCATCCTTATTCTTTATTCCCATAGCAGAAGGGCAGCGACTCAGCAGTGGCAGGAAGAAGTCCGTGTAGGCTGTTGGTGGGAGAGCAGTGAGCAGAAATTAGCTGGGACTCCCACTCCTTGGCACGGCTACCATCTTGATTCCCGCTGGTCACTCACTCCCTTGGACTTAGAGCAATGAAAAGGGTTGCCCACACAGAAGCCTCCTGGGTATGAGGAAATCAACGTCACTGACAAATATTTACTGATAGTTTACCACATGCGTGAGAAGCATGGTAGTTTAAAATGTTCTGATCTGTGTCCCCACAAACTATTTTAGTGTCCTAGGAGTTCTACTATGTTAAATGACATTTTGCAGCCTGCCTCCAGCCACCCTGGGCAATGTCAAAAACCTCTATGTATTTCATTTTTGGTTTGAAAACATTGTCACTTTATAACTCTTGGTGTGTTTCTGACCCAAAGTATACTTCAGACTGGTAAAATACCTGAACATTTTACTCTGCACCATTATAAATAAACAAATAAATAACAGGAACCTTTTCACATCGCTTTTCAATAAACTGAGTAAAATAAATGTTTTCAGGGAGGGGAATTTCTCTCAGGCAACCTCATACAGGGCATACCGGGAAGGGGGTGGGGAGGTAGAGGGTCCAGACCAGCAATGAGTTTAAGCCATAGAAATGTTCCCAGCAGCAAAGCAAGCTCTTTCCAAATTGACTACTGACCTAGGACAGGAGAAAGGGGCTGAGATAGAGGGTTCCACCCAGGGACTGGCTCACAGGAGACTGGGGGTAAACAGAAGAGGGACTAATGTTTCTGAACTCCCCTTTGCCTAAGCCCTGACCTCACTGCATCCACTCTAGCATCAGCTGGAGGCCATGCTGCCCACCTTACTGCCAACCCAGCACTCTACCCCTCGCCAAGCCCACCCACTATGGCCACCAAGCATCTCTGTCACTCCTGGGACAGAGGAAGGTGAGTGAGGCACCCTCTCTTCCTGTGGACCTATTTTCTCTCTGTAGGGCAGGAGAAAATGGGCCGCCAGTTCTTACATCTTTACTTTGTGGTGCTGCCAAGTACTGGCCACCTGGCAAAAGGATGGGACAAGGGAGGGGCTGTCCTGTCACTGCCAGGAAGGTAGGAAGACATAATGGGCCCACCTTGGCTAGAAGGCCCATCGCCCCCCCGCCCCATCGTCTCTGTGTACACTTGAGTGCTGCCCAGCTCAAACCACATCAGGATGAGAGGAGGAGGGGGCACTTCTCTTTATCACTGATGTGACCTGCCACTGGCCCTCCCCACCTGTCCCACTCAGCGAATACCTAGTCCTGTCTTTCAACTGCTTATTCCCCACCAAGGTTCACAGCAGGTACGAGGGTGGGTGGGTGTTCAGGCTTGCATAGGAGGTTTTTAAATTCATGGGCTTTAAGGTGTAAGGCCTCTGACTATAAAACATAGTAAGTAAAATATGGTACAGAATATTCAATAGCCACTAAAAATGATGTTTGTGTGTGGAAAAAGCTGGCTACGAAACTACACGTAGGATCCAATCATAATGGTGTAAAGAAGAGGCCAAATCCTATGGTTGAAAAAAAAAAGACTAGGGGCACCTGGGTGGCGCAGTCGTTAAGCGTCTGCCTTCGGCTCAGGGTGTGATCCCAGCGTTCTGGGATCGAGCCCCACATCAGGCTCCTCCACTAGGAGTCTGCTTCTTCCTCTCCCACTCCCCCTGCTTGTGTTCCCTCTCTCGCTGGCTGTCTCTGTCAAATAAATAAAAAAAATCTTTAAAAAAAAGAGAGGAAAAAAAAAAGACTAGAAGGAAATATGTAAAAATCCTAGTCTCTGGGTGGTAGGACTATGGGTGGCTGTCCTCCAATCTTATTTGGTTAATATTTTATTTTATTTAAAAAAAAAGATTTTATTGATCTATCTGACAGAGAGAGAGACAGCGAGAGAGGGAACACAAGCAGGGGGAGTGGGAGAGGGAGAAGCAGGTTTCCCACTGAGCAGGGAGCCTGATGCAGGGCTTGATCCCAGGACCCTGAGATCATGACCTGAGGCGAAGGCAGTCACTTAACGACTGAGCCACCCAGGCGCCCCTCATTAATATTTTAATGTGAAAGGGACATAACTAATCTGAAAAATTTTTTTTCTTGTTAAAGAACAAAGAATACATTTAATCACTGAACAGTTTGCTATGGTCCCTTCCAGTCCTGTCTGGCTGTGTATTAAATGCATACACAGGATGACTTTTTTTCAGAGACACGTAATCATGATATATGTTTTGTCCAGTAACTTGCTTTTTTCACCCCGCGTCTTTTGTACTTTTCCACAGGAGCGTACATAGTCTACCTCATTCTTTTTTATGACTGTGTAGCGTTCCACTATGTGTATGAAACAAACATCTCCCCACGCCCAGTCAACAGACTGTTTCCAAAAATGTTCGGCCTCCTACATATGCCTTTGTAGGCTCCTTACAGTATTTCTGTGGGGTAGATTCTCAGAAGTGGAATTTCTGAGTCAAAGAACATGTGCGATTTTACCGAACTGCTCTCAAGTTTGTGCCAACATACACTCCTACAGAGAATGTAAGAGCGCCTTGTCGTCCTTTACCAAGACCGAATATCACCAACCAACCTTTTTAACTCTGCTCATCTGATAGAGGAAAAAAATGCTTTCATTAATGACATTTTCTTTGTTTTATATGTGTTTTTTTTTTTGCCTTTTCTTTTTTTTAAGTTTTATTTATTTATTTATTTTAAAGGTTTTATTTATTTATTTGACAGAGAGAGACAGCGAGAGAGGGAATGCAAGCAGGGGGAGTGTGAGAGGGAGAAGCAGGCTTCCCACTGAGCAGGGAGCCTGACGCGGGGCTCGATCCCAGGACCCTGGGACCATGACCTGAGCCGAAGGCAGACGCTTAATGGCTGAGCCACCCAGGCGCCCCTTAAGTTTTTATTTTTAAGTAATCTCTACTCACGACCCTGAGGTCAAGAGTCACAAGCTCTGCTGGCTGAGCCACCCAGGCACCCCTGGCTCTTTCTTTCTTTTGTGAATGACCTATTCATACTGTCTACTTTTCTCCTGGAAATTATATATGGAGACACAAGAACTCTTTATATATTATAGATATCAACCCCTTGTGTCAAGGATTTATAAATATTTTCTCCCATCTTTGAAAAGTTTTTATGTAGTTAAATCTATATCAATACTTTCTTTTATAGCTTTTGGCTTTATTTCATCCTTAGAAAGGCTTTCTCCACTCAAAGATTATAAAAATACCCTCATGTTTTTTCCTACTATTTTTAAATTTATCTAAAAAAATGTAGGGGTGCCTGGGTGGCTCAGTCGGTTAAGTGTCTACCTTACATGGTCCCAGGGTCGAGCCCTGCATCAGGCTCCCCACTCAAAGCAGGCTCACCCTGCTTCTCCCTCTCCCTCTGCCAGCTGTTCCCCCTGCTAATGCTCTCTCTCTCAGATAAATAAAATCTTTAAAAAAAATTGTAAAAAGTATAGTACAATAAACACCCTATTCCTCCCACAAAGTATGTTACTGTTCTATAATTTTTGCAACATTATTTTGTCTCAAAGAAATAAACTATCATAGATAAAGCTAAAGCTTTCTTCGATGTTGCCTTCCAAATTTGATTCCCCTCCCCAGAGGAAACTCCTCCCATGAATTTGGTATGCACCCTTTCTGTCATGTTTAGGCATTTAAGCAGAGGTAATTTACTTTTGAGTCAGGTGTGAGGTAGGACTCCTCCCCAGATGAACCAAATGCTTCAATATTGTTTATTAAATAGCTCACTGCCCTCTGGTGATTTGAAATGCCACTTTTATCAGTTTAGCAGTACAGATCAAATTCCCAGTGTTCTTTAATTAGTATGTTGTACTTTTTATATTAGGAAAAATCTGTATGACAAAAACTTGAAGTAAACATGTACTTTGTCTTAGTGACAGAAGCACTGTTCTTCCCCTCTCCATAATGAGACATGATTTCTACCTTAAAGGGATGTTCACACTAACTGGCATGACACATTTTTTAAAAACACCAATACTGGAAGCTTATATTGAGTGATGACCGACTGAGGCACAGAGGAAGAAAAGGTAAAAGTGGGCGGGGGGTCAGATAGGGCTTCAAGGAGGAGGTGGGACTTATGTTGGGCTGGGAAGGGAGGATAACTTAGCAAAGTGAAAATCAGGGGGATGGGAAGGCAGTCTTGTGAAGGCAGTAAGAGACAGGCAGTCTTGTGAAAAACACCTTTGGGGTCACTGAAGACAGAGCTATGAAGCTGGAGCTACAGGTTTGTGGTTGTGCTATGGTAGGAAAGGCTGGAAAGGCAAATGGAACATAAACGAGACGGCTCCGCTGTCTGCAAAACAGGGCCACAGCTTACTCTTACTGTGCAGTTCAAAGTGAGTAGTGGATGGCGGATGTCTGCTCCTGTGCTGGCACAGAGCAGAAGCGCAGTGAATGTTACACAACGACAACAACAACACCCCAAACCAGGCTGGCTTTGGACTTTCTTCTTTTTGCAAAGACTGTGAGAAGATGACCTGTTGTTTCTTAGTGTTCACTAATTCTTGTGTGTAGAGAATGGTTATTGTCTGACTAAGGTATGTTTGTATGGCGGCCTTTGACAGTTAAGAGCCCTTCCCCATGAGGTGATGGGTCCCAAAAGGAAGTGACCATAAGCCATTCACTGGCATCTCATTGGTTGTGACCACATAGCCCAGTCAATCCAGCACGAACTGCCTCAGCCCTCGTATCTAACTTGGGAATGGGGGACAACTTCCCCTTCCTCAGGGGATCCTGGGTCATTTCATCTGTTCAAAGAAAATATTTGCATTTTAAGACCTAATGGTCTCTAAGGCAGCTCGAAGCTGAATGAGATGGGCCATTCTACCGAAGAGCCAGAAGGCCACCTGGTGGCAGCGTTGTCAGGGGAACAGGAGGATATAAGGCCTGAGAGGATACCAGGGCTTGGGAAGGACCTGAGGGCAGGCTCTTCTAGGAAGACAACAACCTGTTGACTATGAGATTTCAGGAAGTTCCTGAATCTTCTGGACCCTAATTTCCTCATCTGTAATAGGATAATAGTATGGATCTCATATGCTTCTTAAATGTCAATATAATAAAAAAAATCCTACTATACTATGAGAGGTTTTTATTACTCAAAAACCCATAATTGGGTAACAGAAGAATAAAAATAACAATACTTTTCATCTGGTGGGTGCCAGACCTGTACCAAGTGCTTGCCTCATTTACTTGTCACAACTTCCATTTCAGAGAGGCAAGTTAAAAAATAAGAAATAATAATTAAAAAAAGAGAGGCAAATTAGGCTCATGGAAGTTAAGTTGCATGTCCCTGGTACACAGCCTGTAGGTGGTAGAGCTTGAACCTGGAGGAGGTCTGAGATCTGCCGCAGGGTTCGCTGCTCTCTTGCCATGTGTAATGTCAGCTGTCAAATTAGATGCCTATGTTTTGCAAATCTCCTCTTTTTAAGTTTTTTTTTTTTTTTAAATCTGAATATGCCAGCCCATTTCACTATATTAAGGAGAATTAAAGAAAAGGGTCTTTATTTTTTCCCCTACATGGGGGAAGTTTTTGGGGTGAGAGGGGTTTCTGTTGGGGAGCTGGAAGATGGTAATAGCAGCAATCAAACTGAGTTAAGGTTGTACATCCCAACCCAGGAATTTTCCGCTAGTGTTCTTACTCTAGAAGAAAAATTTCTAGCAGGGGAGAATCACTAGAGGGTTTTAGTTTCCGAAGCGTTATTATCTCTACGGAGCTGCCCTCACTGTCCATAGGTCCCCATCTGAAACCCTCGGTGTCAGAGGTTTTTCAGAACTCAGATGTTTTTGGGATTTGGCAGGGCTGATCTGAAGGTACATACACTGTATGTTAAGTAGCTGGGGAGGGCTTGGGCAGCTCCAGTAACCAAACACATGAATGTTTCTGCAGGGAAACGTATGAACATTGACATCTGTAGGATAAAAACGATTCACAGATAGTCTCGCTTTAGTTCAGGTTGAGGTTTTCTCACCAAACGAGTCTGGTGAAAAAGGTTTGGCTCTTAGTGTTTTTGAGTTGCAGAGCTGCGCGTAAGGGCGTATGGATATGTTGGTAACAGGAACACTACTGGCCAACATCTACTGTGTGCTAATCGCATGCCAGGTGCTCTAATTACATATTGTGTCGGTTGATGCTCAAAATATATGTGACAGCAAGGGTGCTTTGAACATGGGTGCTATCACTGTATAATTCTATAATGTATCACATAGGATAACACAGTCGTTAAGAGTACAGACGGTCTAGCTAGGCCGCCTGGGGTCTAATCCCTGCTCTACCACTTTGTAGCTGGGTGACTTTGGCAAGTTAACTTCTCCGTGCTCTTTCCTCATCTGAGAAATAGGGGATGATATTAGTACTTACTGTTGTGAGGATTAAATGGGCTGTTTTGTGAGCAGTGCCGGGACACAGCAAGAGTTGTTCTTATTTAATTTTGTACGAGGGCACTAAGTCTCCAGGAAGTTTAGTAAATTGCCCGAGAATACACAGCTGTTAAGTGGGATTTGAACCCAGGCAATCAAACTGCAGAACCCACCCTCTATCTTACTTTTCACACTGCAGGCAAACAACCAGTCAAGAGACAAAGTAGCTACTAATCTAGAAAGATGGGAAATTTGAAGTCGCTGTTTTGAGAATATTGGGTTCTTCAGACAATGGTAGCTCAGTAATGTAAAGTCACAAATGACTGCCACATGCCAACATGGTCAACTACCTTCCCAGGTATAACTAGCTTATTTTTCAATTGTTGGCCTTCATCTCATTCCTGGTCAGTTAGTGGCTCACGACCTTGTTCCCCACCAGGCAAACTCACCATCAGGGCCCTGGCGGGCAGCAGCGTGCAGCGCCGTGTCCCCATGGCGGTCCTGGTGGGCAGGGTCAGCCCCAAGCCGAAGCAGCAGGCACAGGGCGGGGGCATCGTGGCGGGCACAGGCCCGGTGCAGTGGTGGGGGTTGCCCAGCGTCTACGTCAAGGCCTGGGTGTCGCTGGAGAAGGGCCTGGGCCCGGACCAGGCGTCCTGCAGACAAGTAACGACGGAAGCGACGCTCTCGGCGTTGGCGGCGGGAAGCGGAGGCCATGGAAGTCTTGGGCTGAGGAAGAAGGACAAAAAGGCAGCGGTCAGGGCCCCAGCCTTGCCCGGTCCCTCCCCCCCATCCCTGACATTCCCTCTTGTTCCTCCCTTCGGTCCCCCTTCTTCTTACATCTTCAGCAAGAGATGAGGCCTCTCCTCTCATCCCTTAGCCAGATGATAGGTTTGAAAAAAATTTTGAAGGGGGCTTGGGTCACAGATTTTTTCATGTAAAATTTGAGAAAAGGATAAATAATTGCTTTGAGGCTCATTAGCCCAGATAATTTTTAATAAGAGACTCTGAACAAGACAAATAAAGCATGATGGGGAAAATTTTTATCAGCAGCAATCTGAATTTAAGTCACAGATAATTTCAAATAATGATTTAGAAATGGAATATGATGTACCCGGCAGACAGATGTGGAGGCTTCTCCCTCTGGGACCTGGGGGGAGGGGTTACTCATCAGACCTGCCCCCCGCCCCCCTAAGTACCCCCAGAGCTGTAGGCCCGAGGCCTGTGTTTAAGCCGCTCCGAGGAAGGGAGGCGGGAAGGGCGGAGACACTCTAGGCTGGCGGAAATGGCGCAAGCCGAGACGCAGGTAAAGGGCGGAAATGAACGCGTTGCCGGATGTCATCTCTTTCCGAGGGGGCGGGGTGTGTGTGGGTGTGTGTGTGCTTCATCAGTCTGGCCTCGGGCGGGGGGACTTGAAAACTTAGGATAAAGGGCCCGCCTGAAACCGGAAGACTGGACGATAAACGAGGAAAAGGAGCCGAGCATGGGAGGGTAAAAACGGAGATCTAGAGATTTATCCTCTCCTCCCCCAACCGGGAAGAGAGAGGAGATGGTCCAGAGATAGAAGATGAGAAGAGAGAGAACACAGGGGAGATAAAGAGGATTAAAAATCATAGTGAAAATGGAAAACCAAAACTAAAACCACAACGAGGCCGAGAACAGGGCCAGATCAAAAGACATGTGTGAAAGACCTCAAGAAACAACTGTAGGAGAAGGCAAATAAATGAATGCAGAAATTTAGACCTGGGAAAGATAAAAAGAGGGAGATGGAAACGGGAGGGAAAGAAAAAAAAAGGGGGAAGAGAAGTAGGAAGAATTCAGAGAAACCTAGCATCCTCTTCTCCCAATACAGGACACATGTTGACTTCCTTACCTTCTCACACCATTTTCAACCCCTCTATGCCTCCTTCTCACTCCTCTCTGCCCCTGCCCCCACTCTTGCACCTGCTATGGTGGTAGCAGGCAGCTTTGGGCCTGGTCTCTGCTGCTCCCACGTGGTCCTTCTGGGTACTGCCAGTGTAGATGTGGGAGAAGAGACCAGCCATCAATGGGAGGATCAGTTTGGGGGAGACACCTGGTGCAGGAGGCTGTGAGGAAAAGGGGAGCACTAAGACCCAGGGGTAGTGGAGGACTGCAGCAAGGAGCTGGTGGAAGAGGAGAAGTAGGCGGTGTGTGTGTGTGTGTGTGTGTGTGTGTGTGTGTGTGTGTGTTGGGGGTGGGGTGGGGGGG
Organism: Ursus arctos; assembly: GCF_023065955.2. Lineage (NCBI taxonomy): Eukaryota > Metazoa > Chordata > Mammalia > Carnivora > Ursidae > Ursus > Ursus arctos. The sequence continues at coordinate 26,931,218 of NW_026622997.1, read as the reverse complement.
GGAGAGCCATCTGGTACCTTGGTAGCATCGGAAACAGCATCAGCCATAACGACAGAAATGGCCAGTCAGTCCCAGGGTATCCAGCAGCTCTTGCAAGCTGAGAAGCGGGCAGCTGAGAAGGTGGCAGATGCCAGAAAGAGTGAGTCTCCTCTTCTCTCCCTTAAGAGTCTAGAAAGAAAATTGGGGTGGGGGGACAGCAAACATTTGAGTCCCTGGGAAAATCCAAGGCTGGTGGGGAGAAAGCTGGGACTGGGATGGCTGATTAGGAGGGAAGAAATGGGTGGGTGTTAGAATCTAACACCTGGTTGGCTGAGAGAAGGCAGAAAAACTTTCTGGAAAGGAATGACCATTACTATCACATTTTGTGAGGGAGTCTACCCCCAACCCCTGTCCTTTCTTCTGCTTCCAGGGAAGGCCCGGCGTCTGAAGCAGGCAAAGGAGGAGGCACAGATGGAGGTGGAGCAGTACCGTAGAGAGCGAGAGCAGGAATTCCAGAGCAAGCAGCAGGCGGTGAGTTGTGGGAGAGTTGAGATGGGACCCTAGGGTGCAAGTTGGTGGGTGTATCTGATAAGGTGCGGACAGGGTGACTATGAAATTAAGGTGATAAAGGGCTGAAGGGGACCCTCAGCAGGGACCACATTACGGATAAAGATGTGTGATAAGGAAGAGAATCTGAGAGTTTGCAAGACTTGTACAGGTTGTGAGGGGATTGCCACTGTCTACATGGAGTATGATGTCATTTGGGGTGGAAGGCAGAGCTTTATGGTCATGTGTAGTGAGGTAGTGGGGATTTTACAGTCTGTTTTAGGATGAAGTTGCATGTCAAGTCTCAAAGGAAAGGGAATTGTATTGCTTTCTTTGGTGTCTGGATATTTCCATGGAATGGGGGTTGTTTGGCAAGGGCTTTTCATCCTGGCCTTGCTCCAGGATCTTTCTCTCTACCTGCCTGGACACTTCTTTCTCTATTTCTGCTTTTGCCTTTCTCTCTTCCGTCCCTTTCCCAATCCCCCCAGGCCATGGGCTCCCAGGGGAACCTGTCGGCTGAGGTGGAACAGGCTACAAGACGCCAAGTGCAGGGCATGCAGAGCTCCCAGCAGAGAAACCGAGAACGTGTCCTGGCCCAACTTCTTGGCATGGTCTGCGACGTCAGGCCCCAGGTCCACCCCAACTACCGGATTGCTGTCTAGGATCCACCGTAGGGCATGCCTGTTCCCTTCCAGTTCCCTTCCTCAAAGAAATCCCCTAATCAAAATTACCTCCCCCCATCTTCGCTGCTTCTTTCCCACTTGCTCTCCATTCCCTGGAAATTCTAGGGGCAAGATCCAATAATTCTGTGAAATTTAAAAGTTATCCTGCTCAGATATGAATCTCCTTATTGTTCTTTCACCTTCACCGGGACCTTATAAACTCCCAAGTCACCCTCACCCAACCCCTCTTTGAAATTTGTAGCATGGAGAAGTAGGGATGTGGAAAACACTTTGGTTTCAGAGCCTGGCAGGCTTTGGTCCCTTTCCCAACCCTGCCACATGCTGGGTCAGGACAAACTATTTAACCTGTAGTCCAATGTCCTCATCTACAGGACTGAAATGATGATGACGATGACGATGATGATGATACCTACGTTATAGAGTTGCTGCAGTGATTCGGAATCACTCTGTAAAGAGCCTAGCGTGGTTTCTGGTATGTAGTAGCTGTGATTCCATAAATGGCAGCTTTATGGTATTATTACCACTCCCTACCCACCTGCCAAAACCTAAACACAGCTGTTTCCTCACATTTGTCAACAGTTCTCTAATTCTACTCATTCTGTGAACCTAGTAATTCTCTGAAGAATTGGTTCTTCCCACCTCTCTTTCCCCAGAGGTTTATGATACCTGAAAAATAATGAAGACCTCATTTAGCCTCTCTACTGTGATTCCAGGAAGATGTTGAATTTCTTAGTCTTTTTGTCTCTAAGTTGGTCTTTCTCTTTATTGGATTCCCCTTTTTCCGATTTCCCCCAAAGACCCCTCAGATGCTCACTGCTTCCTGAGATATAAAATGATGCTATGTTCCCTTGTATGCATGGCTTTCCTTTCTACATCCTCAACACCTTTCCCTTTGTAACAATGAAAAAGTGTCAATAAAAAAAACTATGGGCAAATCAACTGGTGTGTGGAAGCAGCTTCCTTTTGCTTCATCATTTCTCATTTTCAGTCACTCTCTTGTTCCTTATTTACGTATTCCCCAAACACCCAAAAGGGCTGTTCTTTGAAACTTGTTGGAAAAACAGAAGGAATTAGTGTGTTATTATTTCTCTAAAGTGAGGAAGTTATTATTTCTCTAAAGTGAGAAACATATGGTTACTCGTTGGGAACCTGAGAACTATAGACGGCAACTATAGAGAAAAGCTATAGTGTGGGGACAAGCACTCTTTGTCCCTTATCTTGCTTTCTTTTTCATTCATTTTTTAAAAAGATTATTTATTTGAGAGAGAGAGCAGAGTGAGCTTGAACTTGCATGGGGGGAGGGGCAGAAAGAGAAGCAGGCTCTCCAGTGAGGAGGGAGCCCGAAGAGGCACTTGATCCCAACACCTTGGGATCATGACCTGAGCTGGAGGCAGATGCTTAACAGACTGAGCTACCCAGGTGCCCCAAAGCTTAGGATACTTAGGGTCGGAAAAACAGCCCTTCTATGACACCATCCTTGGATCACTGTTATTTCTGTTGGCCACAGAAAGCGGTGCCTACTTCACCAAACCAAAGACTTAAACCAATGAGGTAATCCACAGTGTGTTGTTAGACAGACTTTTTAAGCAGGGAGGCAGGATACAATAGAGAAATAAAAGTATTTGTATCCAGGCTCTGTCACTTTATTATTTTTGTTACTTTGGACATGTTGTTTTATTTGTTTGCTTGTTCTAGAATGAGAATGATACCTATTCCTTGGTGTTAAACGGTTAACTGTGGTAACAGGTAAAGAGCCAAACGTTTGCTGTCATTTTTGTTGACATCACATCTGACTTCTGAGGCATATCAAAGACTGGGGTATCAAAGGTTTCATTCAGGAAAAAATTCAAGCTTAACAATGGGGCTGCTTGCTGGAAGCGGAGCTAAGGACATTCTGGTCGAATTAATATTTATGGGATGCCGTGTAACCCTCAAGCTCTACCATTTATCTTTAACACTTGAGGCAGAATCCATACCTACAATTTATCTTTAACACTTGAGGCAGAATCTAGACCCCCGTCCCCCACTCAGTGGATTCAGAACACTTCCTGCCTCGAATTTCCTGACCATCAGCCTCAGGGTCCTTGGGGCATCAACCACACCGGCCAACATTATTTCGGGCAAATGCCGCCCACCGTCTCCACCGCTGGGGAGAGGGTAGGGAGAAGACCCGTGTGCGCGCCCCAGGTTCATTCCTTCCCTTCAGCAGGGGTCAGACTAGCTCCAGCGCTGACGCACCCGGGTCACCTTGACTACTGGGCCAAGGACCCCGTGGGAACTCTCAGCCCCCGCCATCCTGTTCCACCGAGTGAGGCGCCCACGGACGGGTGCCCAGAGAGAAGCCCTGCTCGGCAAGAACCTAAAGAAAGAGGTGAGGGACGTGGAGTAGACGAGGACAAGAGAAAAAAGATGACAGTGGGAGATGATGCTAGTTTCCTTTATGCCTTTTGTTACCTGCAGTAGAGGAGGAGTTAGAAGTGGCTTAAAAACAAAAAATTCACACAGGCATTTTCTAAAGGCAACCCCAGCGCGCGCGGAGCTATTGAATCTGGAAGGATCTTCTTCCGGTCTCTTGCGCCTGCGCGCTGGCAGGGGAGAGGGCGGGAGGCCCGGGTAAGAGGGAAGCTGAGAACCGGAAGTGAAGGCAGGTTCCCTCCTTCGTCGCTGTTGCCTCCGCCATATGCGCTCGCCTTGCTCAGGTAAGCTTTGGCCTTCGGTATCATCCGCCTCCATCTGCGTTTCTTTGCGGTCATCCTGTCCCATGGACTCCTGATACCCTTTCCACAGGCTATAGTCTGGTCCCTGGGGCCTAGTTGGGTCATTATTTCTATTGCTTGCGTTCCTTTTCAGAGTTCTGAGGCTTTCGGGGCGGGGGGGGGGAGAGGTAGGGATGCTAGGGGGCCCAATCCAAGATGGTGGCCCCGGCGCCATTGTGTTCCTTTTGCTCCCTGCGCCTTCGCTACGCTCCTCGTTTATCGGAGGCCCTAGCGATGGTGAGAGGCGGCGCTAGGCGTCCTCCAGTCCTGGGCATTTGCGGAGGGCGGGGCTCTTTTCACCTTCCCTGTCCTCTCTGGGTCCTCTTAATGGCCCAAGGTGGGACTAGGAGGAGGAGCTGGCTTCTGGGCCTAGTTGGACTTTTCTCATCTGGACTTACCAACTTTTATTTGGAACAATTTCCAAATGTTTATGCATGATGTCATTGTGTGATTAGCGGAAGGGAGTCTCACGCGAGGAGTAATGCAAGGGTGATGTGAGACCCTTTGCTAAAGTTTCTGTTAAAGCTGGAGCGAGTGTATCTCTCAAATAAACCTTCTTTTCCTTATTGTATGGGGAAGAGATGAATACTTTTCTGACCCAGCCATTTCTCTTACACCCCCCACCCCCCATCAATTACACAGGGATTTCTTAAGCATCAGAAGGAGATTACTGAGGAGTGGGAGGTGGATGGCAGCCACATGATGTTTTATTTTGAGAAGTGAGCGCTTTGCACAGTGATGACCTTAATCTATCACCCTTGACTGATGGCTGCTTGTTAGGGAGATTTAGGGAAAGCATAGCGTTACTTTGAGGATTTTTCAGGCCTCGTCTTTATCTCATCTCCATTCTCCAGTTCCTTGTCATATTTTGCTTTTTGTTTTCTTCATTATTGTTAACTTACAGATCAGGAATTCGTATGCTGGGTCTTCCCTTCCTACTTTCTGGTTTATGCTACCCTGATCCTAATCTTATTGGGAATTTGTGTCTTAACCATATCACCTGGGACCCCTGTGTTATGTTTGTTCTTGCTTTTATGTTTTGTGATCCTGTTAGTTTTTTTTCCAGGTAAAGGTGTTATAGTTTAGGGAAGTAGGGAAGAGTGTGGAAATGGAAAAGAGGTGGTGAAAGCTCTGCTCGTGACTAATAAGTTTTTCATCTGTTTTTTTTTTTTTCCTAGCTCTTCTATCACACACTAGGGTGTGTTTTTTTTTTTTTTAACTTGTTCAAGCCCCCACTCTCCTTCCTTGTTTTCACTTATTCTGCGTGAACCCATCCGGAGACCCCTCCCCTTCTCCCCCTGTCGGCCCAGTTATGGCAGAGAATGATGTGGACAATGAGCTCTTGGACTATGAAGAAGATGAGGTGGAGACAGCAGCTGGGGGAGATGGGGCTGAGGCCCCTGCCAAGAAGGATGTCAAGGGCTCCTATGTCTCCATCCACAGCTCTGGCTTTCGTGACTTCCTGCTGAAGCCAGAGTTGCTCCGGGCCATTGTTGACTGTGGCTTTGAGCATCCATCAGAAGGTAAATTTCTGCCTGGCATAGAATATTCATTAGGCTTTCTAAGGATACAAGAAACATGTGTGTTAAACAGTCCCTCAGGTGATACATACTTATTTAGGCTAGATCAGGCAATAAAGGGTCAAAAACTGTTGTAGCAGTAGGAGAGATTTATACAGATTGGTTTTTCCTACATGATAACATGAAAAAGCTAGTGACTTGAAAAGCAACTTAGAGGTCTGCCATTTGTTCTTGTGACTGGTTTTTGTTCTTGTTTATTCTTACTTTTGTCATTTAGGTTTCTAATTTTGAATTTCCGGAGAGGAGCCCATTGGACCTTTAGTCCCTCTCTGTTGAGCCAGGCCAGCTCTGGTCTCTCGAAACCTTAATGGCTGATCTAAAGTGGGTGGCTTCTGGGTCAGCTACCAAGCCCTTCAGAGTTGCAGGGTTACATGACCTAAAGTGTGGCAAGCTAAGTAGGAGAAATGACCTGGGCAGTCATTCACATGTCATGGATCGTTACAGATTAAGGAAAATAGGGACAGAGTCAGGAGCACCAAAGGTGAGCTGTTGGTAGTGCAAGAGGGTTTTTATTTTTTTAATTTTAATTTTTTTTTAAAGATTTTATTTATCTGACAGAGAGACAGCCAGCGAGAGAGGGAACACAAGCAGGGGGAGTGGGAGAGGAAGAAGCAGGCTCCCAGTGGAGCAGGGAGCCTGATGGGGGGCTCGATCCCAGGACCCTGGGATCACGCCCTGAGCCTAAGGCAGACGCCCAACGACTGAGCCACCCAGGCGCTTCTGCAAGAGGGTTTTTATAGCAGGATGGAGGAGTGGGCACTGGAGTCAGAGGGTAAAGCAAGAAGGAACTAGGAGGGTTGTCTTTTGGGATGAATTCGATTGAGGGAGTAGAGAGGTAGAAAGGATCTGGAAATTGATAACCACTTATGAATTGAATGGTGAGAAATGGGTTTGGCATGGTTGAAAAAAGGTGGTGGAGTTATCTGGAGACTGAAGTCTAATTCATCTTTTCTCTCCCTCCACTTCTAGTCCAGCATGAGTGCATCCCTCAGGCCATTCTGGGAATGGATGTCCTATGCCAAGCCAAGTCAGGCATGGGGAAGACAGCAGTGTTTGTGCTGGCCACACTGCAACAGCTGGAGCCAGTTACTGGACAGGTACACTTGGGGGAGTGCTGTGGAAGACAGTTTGGTTAGAAATATTTGAGAAGGGTGTTTGTCTTAGCTCTGTGACGCATTCGGAGCCATGAGTGTTTGTTGCTAAGATGACCTCTGTCACCTTTGATGGCCATGGGGGATATTACGTAGTAATCGTGGGGTTAATGGTTTAGATCTCAGAGTTGAAGTCACTTATGATCTGCCAGATGTGCTTTTGTGACAGTTTGCTTCCCCAGAGGGGATAGTAATGGGATATACCGTTTGTCTCCATCTACTCCCCCCCGCCCCCCAGGTGTCTGTGCTGGTGATGTGTCACACTCGGGAGTTAGCTTTTCAGATCAGCAAGGAGTATGAGCGCTTCTCTAAATACATGCCCAACGTCAAGGTAAGCCAGGGTGAAGAGACCTGGGAGGGTGAGGGTGTGTGGGGCGTTGAAGGCATTGAAGACTTGTAGACCAGCAGTCTTCGTGTCCACAGTTGTTAAATTACCTTTATATGAAGGTCATTTATACGTAATAGCTGCTAAGTTTGTGCAAACTTTGGTGTGCAAGAGATTTACATTATAAGGTTCATTTGAATACATATTGTAACTTTGGAGATGTTTGCTCTATTCTAATTTTGGAGAAGCTTTAGTTTGCCTTGGTTTTTAACACACTGTTCATAAAGCTGTGCAGCAGGAGACTGCGTGAATGGTCTGTGGAGGATGCTTCCCACAATACCGCACTTTTATTTACTAGTTTATACTGACTTTGAGTGATTTCACTGTGCTGTGTTTGACAGTTTGAGAATTTTAGGGTGTGTGGCAAAAGAAGGCTGGAAGCTCCAAAATATCTCTAGTGTGGTGTGTGAATTTTGAGGATTCTTTAAAACGGCAGAAAATTGGAAGGTGTTTGGGGGCCACAACAGAATAGGCTTGCGTTTTTCCATATATAACCTTGATTTTTGGAGTGGAAATCATTTGGAAGCCTGATGGAAATGCAGATTATGTGGGTAGCACCCCAGACCTACTGAGTATGAATATGCAGTCTAACAGGATCTCCAGGTAGCACTGATGTGTATAACTTCCTACCCTCCTGCCTAGGATGTGGTGAAGAACAGTACTTTCGTTTAGATTATTGCGCTTTTCTCCTGTTACTCATTGCTTTATGTGTTGAGTCGTAGCCTTAAGTTATTTTCTTAAGAGATATTATTTATTTATTTGAGAGAGCGAGCACGCATGAGCTGGGGTAGGGCAGAGGGAGAGGGAGAAGCAGACTCCCCTCTGAGCAGGGAGCCCCACTTGGGGCTCCATCCTAGGACCCCAAGATCATGACCTGAGCAGAGGTCAGATGCTTAACTGACTAAGCTAACCTAAAGTAGTCTTCAACTGAAATTGAAAGTAGTCTTAAAAACCGAAGTGGTAATAGCAGTATCTGTGTGGGGTAAACATGCTGGAGTAATTTAGAAGGCTTCATAATGAAAAGATTTGTGTTTTCCTATCTCTAATCGCATTTCACAGAAGGTAATCATTAGTTAACCTGTTTTTCCTTTTTTCCCTAATGGTTCTGTGGCGTCAAATATTAGGCACTGTTCTCTCATTTTATCAAATTCCAGGTGTTTTGATTTCTTTCCATGAAAGATCAGTTGGTTTACGTTATTTTGTTATATGAAAATTAATTTTAATTCTTTAAAAATAATTTAAATGCCACATATGCGTGTGTTTGTGTTTTGCGTCTCTCGCTTCTTAACGATGTCAGTGTCACTGGCATTTCCTTTCTGTCCTTCCATCGAGTGGTCTTGCTGCTGGTTGATTCTGAAAAGTTGAAAACCAGAAACAGTTGCCTTTGTTACGATTATTGAAACATTTATTGTTGGGCTCATTAGTGAGTGAGGATTGCACTTCCTCCTCTGTAGGGCCAATTCACCAGCTTATGCTGCTCAAAGGGGAATTTTTTTTAAAGTTTGTATATTTTTTAGTAATCTCTACACCCAGGTTGGGGCTCAAACCCACAATCTCAAGATCAAGAGTTGCATGCTCTTCCAGCTGAGTCAGCCAGGTGCCCCAAACAGAATATTCTTGGTGTTAAGATCAAATACAAACTGTCGTGACGTTTTCTTTTGTTTAAAATTGTGTTAAAGTGACTTGTTTGAGGTTGGGCTGGTTCTACAGAGTATCCTACCTCTGGATTTGTCTGGTTACTCCCTTAACGGTGGTGTTTTAAGGTTTTTTTTTCCCCCCGTATTTCCTTTAACTGAAATATATATTTGAAACCTCAACTAATTGAAGTTAGACATTTTTGGCAAGAATTCTTGAGTTGATATGCTGTGTATCTCCTGTTCTGTTACAAACTTGGTTGTCCCATAATTAGTGATTTTAGTTTTATTGTGACAGTCTGATCCTGTGACTGATCTTCCTCTCTTTGAAACTAGAAAGCAGTTTCTGGTATCATTTGATATTGTACCAAGGCTTAGATCCTCAACAAATTATTTCCCTAATGTTTTTAGTATGGAATAATATGTTTATCTTGAATCACTAATTTCATAGGGTTTGTTCAAAAAGACGTTTAAAGATCTGAGTTCGGAGGCACCTGGGTGGCTCAGTCAGTTGAGCATCTGACTCTTGATCTTGGTTCAGGTCTTGATTTCTGGGTCGTGAGTTCACACCCTGCATTGGACTCCACAATGGGCATGGAGCCTACTGAAAGAAAGAAAGAAAGAGAGAGAGAGAAAGAAAGAAAGAAAGAAAAAGAAGGGAGGGAGGGAGGAAAAGAGAGAGGGAGAGAGAAAGAAAGAAAGAAAGAAAAGAAAGAAAAAAATCAGAGTTTAGCTAGGAAAACTTGATATTCCATGAGTGTTTTGTGGTGCTTTGCACTCTGGTGATTTCTTGCTGTCCTTTTGTTTGTTTGTTTATAACTGCACCCAACATGGGGCTCAGACTCACAACACTGAGATCAAGAGTCACGGGCTCTGCTGATGGAGCCAGCCAGGCACCCCTTGCTATCCTCATTCTTAGAATGAGGTCTGGCCATAGCACCAGGGGAAGGAAGATGATTAAGTCAGAAGAAAATGCTAGTCCTGACTGTCCTGATTAGCCACATAACTTTGGGCAAGTCACTTTTGTTTCTTACCTTCAGCGTTTGGGGAACATAATAATTTTAGATTGGGTGACCTTTGATGTTACTTCTAACTTTGAAACGTTCTAAGAATTCGTTCAGATGAAATTGAAAGGATGGGAACTGTGGGGAGATTGGACTCTTTCCTTGTGAGACACTGTTTTCTCCCGGGTTCCTACAGGTCGCGGTGTTTTTTGGTGGTCTGTCTATCAAGAAGGATGAAGAGGTGCTGAAGAAGAACTGCCCGCATATTGTTGTGGGGACCCCTGGCCGCATCCTCGCCCTGGCTCGGAATAAGAGCCTCAATCTCAAACACATTAAACACTTTATCTTGGATGAATGTGATAAGATGCTTGAACAGCTCGGTGAGTGGTGGTGCTGGCAGGGGCTAGTGACCTGGGAGTTGCCCTTCGGAGCCAAATGATGTTTATTTGATACAGGAGCACTTCAGTGCCAGGACGACTCTTAATCTATCACCCATGACTGATGGCTCTGGCTCCCCTCTTGGTTTTATTAGGCTTTTTGAGTGACCTTGGTGATCGGGGGGAATGGTGTTTTGTTCTTCCTTTCTGTGATGGAGGGTTCCTTTTCTATGAGAGGAGTGACTTTGCAGATCTTAGACATCAGTCACACCACTGTTCTTTCCTGTATAGCTTTTTATGCTGGGTGTCCGGGGAGGTAATAAACTGAAGGAGGAAGACCATTTACTCTCTGGCGTCCTCCGCGTAGCACATATCAGAATTTATAGCTGAATAGACCTGAGGATTAATGTGGAGAGTTTATGGGATTTTCTGTAATCCAGTATGCCACAAGAAAGGAAAACTGTCTGTAAGAACTCATATTTAATAAATGAGAGAGTGGGGATGGACATAGTCCCAGGGATAAGTCGTTCCAAATGATCTTCGGCTATTATAGATGATGAGCCATAGGTGGGCTTCAGGTAGGGAGATCTCAGTTACCTGGCGGATAGAAAGTGTGATCCAGAGGAAGCAGGGAATGGACTCTGGCAGCTAGATGTAATTAGGTGTGCAGTATTTGTGGGCAGCTGGGGCGTGGGGAGAAGGTAGGGAGAAGGGCCTTGTAAAGCATTTCTCAAGGGTTTTAGGCTTGCAAGCCTCTGCAGTGGGCTTCATCTCCATATTATAATTGTGAGATTTGGGATTTTGTCGTCATCTTGCCTAGTGAAAACACAAAGCTGGAATCTGTATCCCAAGTCTTTATTTCAAATTCCATTGTGTTACTTCCATTGTGTTAACTGCAGTGGATGTGGTCTTCTGGTGGTTCGAGTGAATAGAGTACCTGAGACCAATCTTGATCTGTGAAATGAATCTTGCTTACCTATCTCCAGCAATCTTGACCTCATTGGGGAGGCAGTCTCCGCTCTCTGTCTATGACATATGCTTCTTTTCTCCTATGATTCTTTTTCTTTTTCTTGTAGACATGCGTCGGGATGTCCAGGAAATTTTTCGCATGACCCCCCATGAGAAGCAGGTCATGATGTTCAGTGCTACCTTGAGCAAAGAGATCCGTCCTGTCTGCCGCAAGTTCATGCAAGACGTAAATACCCTTCTACCTTCTCTCCCTCCACTCCCCGCCCACTGCCTCCTCCCCTTCCGCGCCCTCTTCCTCCAGACTCCCTTGTCCTTCAAATGCCAAGAAGGGGGCACGTGCCCATCTGGGAGTGATGACTCCTTGAAGAGACACACAGAGGCAGAGACAGCTAGTGTTAGGGTCTGCGCGGGCGCCAGGGAAACTCCGGAAGACTTGGTCGGGTTAACTTGAGAGCGGGTAGTGTTCGACCTTTTTTTTTTTTTCCATCACAGCATTTTTGAACCTCTTCTTCCTTTTTGGGGGAGGGCAAAATTTTCTGCCCTACCACCCACTCATCGTCTCCTACATACCCCTTTACAGCCACGCACCCTCAAGGTGGCATCGAGCAGACAGTTGGAGCCTTCTGCTCCCCAAAACTCATAACCTCCCGGTGGCAGGAGAGCAAGAGAGGGACAGACAGATGGCAGGGCATGTCCAAAAGAAGAGCAAACAGCACAAATGAATCCGCTCCCTCCCCACCTCCAGGGGTGGGGGCCTTTGGCACCTCAGTCCCCGATCCCTTACTCCTTCCCATCCATACCTCCTCGCACCCATCCGGAATCTCGGTTGATGTGAGCCGGCAGCGGAGAAGCACCGTGGAGCGGCGGGGGAAATGCGGACGGCACCCAGCGGTGGATGGCGGCAGCGGAGGCCGCGGGGAAACCTGACCAGGAAGCTGAGGACCAAACCAGCCTCTTTTTCCGTTCCCGGTTTTTTTCCTGAATCCAAGGCGTGCCGTGCTCCCCATCCCCCCCATATGTGTTGGGGGGAGGGGTGTCCTGAAAGGGGGGGTAGATTTTTTTTTTCTTTTTTAAAACAATTTTTTAATATTCAAAGGAGAGGGATGTGGGAAAGGTAAAGTGAGGACCTCCACTTGGATGTAACCAGGTGGGTGTTAGGGTTTGGGGCTAGACGGGGCCTGTTGTATGAACAGTGCAGTGTGTTCTCTCCCCATCCTGTACTGCTCCTTCCCATGGGGTGTTAACTAGCTATATTTGGGGCTAGGATTAGATTTGAAGAGGCCATGGAACTTCTTGAAAAGCCTGCCTTTGCTAGCCTACTTTCTGGGATCGGGCTTCTGGTTTTCTCCTGTGCCACACATCCTTTCCTGAAATCTTGGACCCTGGGTGTTCATGCTAATTATGTCCCCAGGTTAGTGAAGAGTGCTAGGAAATTTGGACTCAGGAGTTGAGTCTTGTGTCCATTTATATATTTTATGCTACCTTCCTCCCCTTCAAGGGTTTTGTGTGTGTGCGTGTGTGTGGTAGTGGTGTGTTTTTGTTTTTTTAAGATGAACGTGTATCTGCTGCTCTGAATTTGTTCCTCACACCATTTACTGGTACCATCCCTGTAACACTAGAGTTGGTTTGACTCTTATTTCAGAGACCAGTGCCATCTAAACTGTCCCTTGTGGTCTGAGGGCAAGTTGTTACTCATCTTGAGTAACTTTTGCTTCTCTTCTGTGGCATTTTTGAGACCGTCCATTGTAGCATTCTGATCTTAACAGATATCCACCCTCCTGATGTGGGTCTGATTCTCTTAGTAGTTTTGTGTTGTTTTTTAGAGATTGATTGACTGATTTGAGAGAGCGCGTGCATAATCAGGTGGAGGGGCAGAGGGGGAGGGAGAGACAGACTCCCCCTGAAGAAGGAGCCTGATATGGGGCTTTATCCAAGGACCCTGAGATCATCACCTGAGCCGAAGGGAGACCCACTGAGCCACCCAGGCACCCCCTGACACTCTCAGTTGAGAGAATACTCAAATGGAGCAATCCCTGTCTTCCCGCCTGTATTTTTACAACCAGCTCTGGTGGAGTTACTCTGACCTTGGGTCACCCTGTCCTACCAATTCCCAGGCGTATGGATCACATTCTCCCTTTGGGGATCATCTCCCACTGTTTTCTTTCCTCTGCCACCTCCCTTTGAGGTAATGGCATCTTGCCATTGGGTGGTCTCACTGTTCCTTTTCCTCCCTGCAAAGTTCCCTTCCTGTGACAGTTTGAGGTTGGGCAGTCTTAAAACTCATCTGATAGGAAAGAAATTAGAGCTAATGTGGAAGAGCCCATATTAAGATGGGGGTATTTTTGGGTGTGTGGTGGGGTTTTCAGTCTTCTCTTCTCCCCATCCCCCCATGGGGTGTATTGGAGATCAAGTTCCTCCACCCCCCCAGGTTTAACCCCCCCACTCTGCCCTCCTCCCGTTCCCCACCCCCTACTCCCCCCTCCCCCCCCAGCCAATGGAGATCTTCGTGGATGATGAGACGAAGCTGACGCTGCACGGGTTGCAGCAGTACTACGTGAAACTGAAGGACAACGAGAAGAACCGGAAGCTCTTTGACCTTCTCGATGTCCTTGAGTTCAATCAGGTCAGTTGTTCAAGGTCCAGTAGGGGGACGACCACGTCTCCAACTGTAGCAGAAACCTGGTTAAGTACCCTTTTATTGAGGATAGTACATACGTGATGTGAGAAGAATGGTGGAGAAATTTTCTTTAAATGAGATCCTTTTAAATGAGAATTTAAATATAAGTGAGAGCTGCATTTCTGTTCTGTGGCTGTCACAGCCAGGTATTCAGTAAAGAAAAAGCTCAATAAAGAAAATCCTTGAGGGGATTTCATAAGCTTGTGGAAGTTCCAAAATATCTTGGGTTGGTTAGGTTCTTTAAATTTGTTTCTTCTCGTGCTATTTGCCGAGAAGAAATGTTCCATCACCTTACCTGTTGTGTGGTTTATTTGCACCAAAAACTTTCTAAAATTAAGGTAGGTTGCTTATGTTTATTTCTGATGAGCAGAAAATACTGGTCGCGATCTTTCCAGACTTCAGTTTTACTTTTTATCACTTTCTCATTTTTACTGTTAGCCTCGTTCTTGTCTCCCAGCATACCTGGTAGTTTTGGTTTCTGTGCTCTGCGCCTTCTCTGCGGCATGTCTGCTCGGGAAGAACCAGAGCTGAGTAAGAAAGGCTAAGTTGTATTTAGAACAGAAGAGGAATATGTGATGGCGATTTGAAGGAATTTGTTAAGAAGAGTGTAGTTACTGAGAACTCTTCTCGCACATGATCTCTCACACATCCCACACGGACCCACATCACCTAACTGTCACACACCCAGGTGGTGATCTTTGTGAAGTCTGTGCAGCGTTGCATTGCCCTGGCCCAGCTCCTGGTGGAGCAGAACTTCCCAGCCATTGCCATCCACCGAGGGATGCCCCAGGAGGAGAGGTGAGTCAGAGATGGAAGGATGTTCTGTGTTCTTGGGAAGGAAAAGAGACCGTTGAGAGAAGGGACTCAACATTTTTCTAATTTCCTTTCTCACAAAGGCTTTCTCGGTATCAGCAGTTTAAAGATTTTCAACGACGAATTCTTGTGGCTACCAACCTATTTGGCCGAGGCATGGATATTGAGCGGGTGAACATTGCCTTCAACTATGACATGCCTGAGGATTCCGACACCTACCTGCATCGGGTAAGCTCCACACCCACACGGGTATCCCAGTGTTCCCTCCTCCCTGATTTTCTGTGTCTTCATACCCGACATTCTCACCCCTCCTTTTGGGTGTCTTCCTACTTGGGAATCTTCCCAGTGCTACCCTCTCTCTCTCTCTCTCTCTCTCTCTCTCTCTCTCTCTCTCTCCAGGTGGCCCGAGCAGGTCGGTTTGGCACTAAGGGCTTGGCCATCACGTTTGTGTCAGATGAAAATGACGCCAAGATCCTCAACGATGTGCAGGATCGCTTTGAAGTCAATATTAGTGAGCTGCCCGATGAGATAGACATTTCCTCCTACAGTGAGTATGGATCTCAGGAAACTGGCTCCTCAACTCTTCAGAGTCTCCTTGTTCCCTAGTGTGTTTGTCTTAAATCTCATTATGTATGTAAGGTTTTCTGGTGCCTAACAGGCACTTGAGGAGTTTGTGTCCCCTGATCTTGATGCCCCTGTTGGGATGTTTAGTTGACCTGTAGGTTTCTTTCTCTTGACGAACTTTATCTTTCCCCACCCCCAGCCTATCCTCTGCACCCACAGACTGCAGACCTCTGCATGTATGGGGGCGGGTGGTGGTTCTGCCAGCCCTGCCTTTTCCGTGTCTTGTCCTAATTGTGCCATGTTTTCTCTCCAGTTGAACAGACGCGGTAGAGGACTCACCCACCCATTTTGGAATGTGACAGTCTGTCCCTCTTCAGGAGATGACAGCAGGCATGGGGTGAAGGAGACACTACTGCCACCTGCCCCTGACATCCCCCACCCCCACCCCATGGCGTCCCCCTTTTGCATCACCACCACTCCTAAACCCCTATTTCCTGAATTGTCTGAATTTTTTTAACAAAACTAAAAAACACATGTGTCTGTGGTGTCTGTAAGTGCTTCATCCCTTTATTGAATTTGGGGTGAGGTTAGGCCACGATTGAGTGTATATTCCTATAAGGACTGTGTGCCCTGCCGTGGGGTCCAGGTCAATGCGGAGGGGTCAGGGGGGAGGGCGATGTGACCAAGAATGCAGAGGCCATGGCTCCTTGCTACTTCCAATTTCTGCCCTTTGTGGAGGTGTCTTCCATTTTCCCTAGTGGCCTGGGAGGGGTTGGGATTTTTCTGGCCCAGAGGCCCAGTGTGGGTGGTGTGTAGCGTTTCCAGTGTTGGAAGGTAACGTGGGAACTGGTGGAAAGCTTAGGCATCTCCTAGGCTCTCTCGGTGTCTCCTCATCTGTTCCTTCAGCTTCTGGATCTTGAGCACCAGGGCCTGGGCTTCCCAAGCCCCTTCTTGCCCTTCCAGTAGGGCCTGGTACAGCTCCAGCTGCTGCTCCAGCAACTCCTCGGCTTGGGCCAGCTCAGCTGTGGGGCGGGGCCTGGGACCCTGAGTGAGGCGGGCAGAGGGGAGGGAGCATCAGCCTGGGCTGGGGGGGGGGGGCGCTGAGGCCCGCTGGAGGTCAGTTCTGCCTCTCACCTTTCAACTCCATTATATTAAGGTCATCTGTACTGTGAAGCCAAGGTAGCTTCTGGTCTTAGGCATAAGCCTCTGGGGGGCAGTTTGCTGCTCAGGGGTTATAACTGGACTTGTACAAGGAAGGATATGGAGAGGAGATGACTGGCTCTCCCTCCCCCCACTAAGAAATAATTAACTGTTAAGTGAGGGGAAATTCCTGTCCAAGGACTTCATGGACTCTGCAGTGAGGGAGGGCTGTGGGGAGAGGGAGCCCTGAGGTCTAGAGAGGGGTGGGGGTGGGGAAGGTGCTGGGGATCTGGGAGTTGGAACTAGGCCAAGAGCTCTGGGGGTGGGGGTGGTATCTACTTGGAGCAGGTCCGTGACACAAGATTGAAGGGATTCCTTCACCCTCCTCCCCCCACCCTCTGCCCCAACTCGTGGTGCCACTTACCCTTGGAGATGACCTTATCTTCCCGCTGCATGTGGAGCTGGTCTGCTCTTCTGTGCTTGCCTTCGGGCTGTGGGAGCAGCACCTCCAGGAGCCCTGGGGAGCCAGGGGCCAGGAAGGCAGGAGGAAGCGACGGCAGCAGCATGAGAGCCAGGGCAGAGGGAGTACCATGGCTGGTGTAGCAGGGAACGGTCTGAACTGCCCAACAGCCACCAGGAACTGGCTCCTTCTCTCCAGGCCTTGGCCTCGCTTCAGTAACTGGCCCTGCCCAGGGCACTGCCCCTACCTTTACCTCCCTCCCAACCTGGCCCCAGACAGAGTCTTCCTTATGTGAAAAAATTCCTGCCAGTTGAGGCAGAACTTGCTTTATTTATTTTAAAAGATTTTATTTATTTATTGAAGTGAGCAGAGGGGAGAGGGAGAACCAGGCTCCCCGCTGAGCAGGAAGCCTGGCATGGGGCTCCTTCCCAGGATCCTGGGATCATGACCTGAGCTGAAGTCAGATGCTTAACCAACTGAGGCACCCAGGCACCCCAGGCAGAACTTGCTTTAGGACACTGGTGCCCAGCCTAAGTCTTGTCTTTTTCTTAGCACTATGCCTTCTCATTTGTCTCAAATATGCAAGGTACAAGTTACATTGCTGGTGTGCAGGAAACTGGCTCAGAAGGGTTTCATTCAGGACTCGGTCCGCAGCTGGTTTGTGGAAAAGCCTGGAGGATTCATGCCCAGCTGACTTGAAAGCTCATAGCTGTTGACCTGGCTCAAGTATTGATCACCCCTTTATTTCCGCTTTTTCCTTCTTGGTGGCCCAGAATGACATTCCTTCTTGTCTGCATTGCATGTTGTAGGGTTTTGCGTTCTCTGATAGTTGAGGGCACTGTTGTGTCATTGTACCCTTGGCTCCTGAAAAGACTGTGACACTGGTAACAGGTTTCAAGCTTTGTTGAACTCACGAGCCCTCACTTTAATCTGTAGTAGAACAAAAGCTCTGTTCACTCACGGTGTGTGTGTGTTGTGAACCTCCTGTGTGGGGTTGGCCTTGCCACAGCATGTTCTGAACCGTCCTGTGGCTGGAGCACCGCTGCATCCCTGTGGGTGGAGGTGGCTCAGAAGGGAGTGAGTGGTCCCAGTTTTGATCATCTGGGAGAAAGGTAGCCCCTCAGACAGAAAAAAGTATCTCAGAAAACAAGATGGCTGGAGAGCGGGCAGTTGCTAACCGGCTCACTATCTTTGTGACATCATGCTGAATGTGGAGGGAAGAGGGCCTCTGCCATAGCATGGGGATCCAGGAACCAGGGAGGGTGATCTCCCTGGAGGTCAGTGGCTCTCAAACTTGGCGGGGGTGCTGCTGAAGCACCTTTAGATGGGGCGAAACACCCCACATTCCCCATTAGCTGACATGTTCTCACTTTTCAGTGGAAAAAGAACCAAGAACTTCAGTAGGATTTTGGGGGAAGAGAAGCTTTCTCATGTTTCTTAGCGATAGGGTATGCATGATTTATATGTGATTTGCAGTATATGCATGGCTTAAAGTCTTAATTATTGGAACATAAGAGGCTCAAACTAATGTTACAGTTGTGGGAAACGATCCAGTATAAGGTTAAACAGTTTACAGGCAACTAATATTGAAGCTAAACTCACCACATCGATGAATTAAAATCAAGATTTGTAGCCATTAAGAAAATACAGCAAATGACACTTCTGTAAGGCAATCTAAATGAGGCACTAATGAAGTATCCTTCCCGAAAACTAGGCATTTCTACCATCTGAGTTTCTGTTGTAGGTTATGAACTCCAAAACGGACTAGCCTCCCAATAATTCACAGTAGGTAGTCCTAAAGCACAAGTTAAAGTAGTCTGTGGATTGAGGTTTGGTTCGTCTGTGAGAATTGATACAAAGGGAAGGCTGCTGTTTGAGTCAGTTCTAATGCACTGGATGAGGTTTGGATCTCATAATCACGGAAGTGAAGGAGTGAAGATAAACATATAAGCCAGACACTTAACTTCATGTTACTGTATGTTTTTGTTATTCCTAGGTATTTTGTGTCTTTTAAAAAGAATTTTTTTTATTCATTTGAGAGAGAGCACATGTGAGAGAGCATGAGGTGAGGGGAGGGGCAGAGGGAGGGGGAGGGGCAGAGGGAGGGGGAGGGGCAGAGGGAGAAGGAGAAGCTGACTCCCTGATGCAAGGCTCATCCCAGGACCCTGAGATCATGACCTGAGCTGAAGACAGACACTTAACTGACTGAGCCACCCAGGCACCCCTCTCACAGTGTCTTACTAGAGTCTCCCGCCTCCTTTAAGAAAAGGGTTTATGTCTAATAGACACTTAATCAAATGAGAGTTGGGCCTGGTTTCTTCAGGAGAAGCCTGGTTTTCAGCCAGAGACAAACAGGATTATGGGAAACACCATCCACAAGGTCAAAGGGCTGCAGAGCTTCCTGAGGCCAATATGCTGATCCTGCATCCAACCCAGTGGGTTGGCAGGACTGAGGTGACTGACATAAATTACTGTACCTTCATATGACACTCTTGTGGAGCTGGGTCCTTAGAAATACTGAAGTCCACTGAACCTGCCGGGCAATTTTTGTTCTTGTCGTAGGTGACCCTTACGGTAACCTTTCAAGAGAGCTTTCTCATTTCACTTTTTTTTTCCATGTGGATGTCCACTTGTTCCAGCACTGTTTGTTGAAAGACTACCTTTTCTCCATTATATGGCCTTTGCTTCCATGTAAAAAATCAGCTGACTATATTTATGGGTCTATTTCTGGGTTTTCTATTCTGTTCTATTAGTCTACTTGTTTTTTCACCAGTACTGTATACACTGTTTTTAATTTTTTTTTCATTTTATTTATTCATTTGAGAGAGAGACAGTGACAGTGACATCGAGCACGAGCGAGCACAAGCTGGTAGAAGAGGGAGAAGCAGGCTCCCCACTGAGCAGGGAGCCCAACACGGGGCTCAATTCCAGGACCCTGGGATCATCACCTGAGCCAAAGGCAGACACTTAACTGACTTAGCCACCCAGGTGCCCTACACTGTCTTGATTACTATAGCTTTATAATGAGTCTTGAAGTCATGTAGTATCAATCCTCTAGCTCTGTGTCCTTATGGTAGACTGGCTATTCTGGCTCTTTTGCCTCTCCATATAAACTTTAGAATCACCTTGTCAATATCTACAAAATAACTTGCTGAGATTTTGAATGGGATTGAGTTAAATTTAAAGATCAAGTTGGGAAGAACTGATGTCTTGACAATATCAGGTCTTCCTATCCATGAATATAGAATATCTTCTCATTTATTTAGTTCTTTGATTTCGTTGTTTTTTTAAAATTTTTGATTTTTATTTAAATTCAATTAATTAACATATAGCTTATTATTAGTTTCAGAGGTAGAGGTCAGTGATTCATCAGTCTTACATAATACCCAGTGCTCATAACATCAAGTGCCCTCCTTAATGTCCATCCCCCAGTGGCCCCATCCCTTCACCCCCTCCCCTCCAGCAACCCTTAGTTTGTTTCCTATGATAAAGAGTCTCTTACGGTTTGTCTCCCTCTCTGATTTCATCTTGTTTTATTTTTCCTCTCTTCCCTATGATCCTGTTCCACAAATGAATGAAATTATATGATAATTATCTTTCTCTGATCGACTTATTTCACTTAGCACAATATCCTCTAGTTCCATCCATGTCATTGCAAATGGCAAGATTTCATTTTTTTGGTGGCTGAGAAATATTCCATTGTGTGTGTGTGTGTGTGTGTGTGTGTGTGTGTATACATACACACCACATCTTTTTTTTTTTTTTTAAGATTTTATTTATTTATTCGACAGAGATAGAGACAGCCAGCGAGAGAGGGAACACAAGCAGGGGGAGTGGGAGAGGAAGAAGCAGGCTCATAGTGGAGGAACCTGATGTGGGGCTCGATCCCAGAACACCGGGATCATGCCCTGAGCCGAAGGCAGACGCTTAACCACTGTGCCACCCAGGCGCCCCCACACCACATCTTCTTTATCCATTCCTCTGTTGATGGACATCTCTGCTCTTTCCACGGTTTGGCTGTTGTGGACATTGCTGCTATAAACATTGGGGTGCAGGTGCCCCTCCGCATCACTACATTTGTATTTTTGGGGCAAATACCTAGTAGTACAACTGCTGGGTTGTAGGGTAGCTCTATTTTCAATTTTTTGAGGAACCTCCATACTGTTTTCCAGAGTGGCTGTACCAGCTTGCACTCCTACCAACAGTGTAAGAGGGTTCCCCTTTCTTCACATCCTAGTCAACATCTGTTGTTTCCTGACTTGTTAATTTTAGCCATTCTGACTGGTGTGAGGTGGTATCTTATTGTGGTTTTGATTTGTATTGCCCTGATGCCAAGTGATGTTGCATTTTTTTATGTGTCTGTTGACCATTTCTATATTTTCCTCGGAGAAATATTTGTTCATGTCTTCTGCCCATTTCTTAATTGGTTTTTTGTTCTTTGGGTGTTGAGTTTGGTAAGTTCTTTATAGATCTTGGATACTAGCCCTTTATCTGATAAGACATTTGCAAATATCTTCTGCCAATTTGTCAGTTGTCTTTTGGTTTTGTCGACTGCTTCCTTTGCTGTGCAAAAGTTTTTTGCCTTTGGTTCCCTTGCCTTTGGAGATGTGTCTAGTAAGAAGTTACTGCAGCTGAGGTCACAGAGGTTGCTGGCTGTGTTGTTCTCTAGGATTTTGATGGATTCCTGTCTCACATTTGGGTCCTTCATCCATTTTGTGTCTATTTTTGTGTATGGTGTAAGGAAATGGTCCAGTTTCATTTTTCTGCGTGTGGCTCTCCAATTTTCCCAACACCATTTGTTGAGGAGACTGTCTTTTTTCCATTGGATATTCTTTCCTGCTTTGTTGAAGATTAGTTGACCATAGAGTTAAGGGTCCATTTCTGGGTTCTCAATTCTATTCCATTGATCTATGTGTCTGTTTTTGTGCCAGTACCATACTGTCTTGATGATTACAGCCCTGTAATAGAGCTTGAAGTCTGGAATTGTGGTGCCACAGCTTTGTTTTTCTTTTTCAACATTCCTTAAGCTATTCAGGTTCTTTTCTGGTTCCATACAAGTTTTAGGAGTATTTGTTCCATTTCTGTGAAAAAAGTTAATGGTATTTTGATAGGGATTGCATTGAATATATGGATTGTTCTAAGTAACATAGACATTTAACAATATTTGTTCTTCCAATCCATGAGCATGGAACATTTTTCCATTTCTTTGTGTCTTCCTCAATCTCTTTCATGAGCGTTCTATAGTTTTCTGAGTACAGATCCTTTGCCTCTTTGGTTCGGTTCTTTGATTTCTTTCATCAGAGTTTTGTCAACTTCCACTTGTTCATTGCTAGTATGCAGATGGTCCCTGACTTACTATGGTTTGATTTCCATTTTTTTTACTTTAACACATTCAGTAGAAAGCATAATTCAAATTTTGAATTTTGATCTTTTCCCAGGCTAGTGATGTAGTAAATACTCTCTTGTGATTCCGGGCAGCAACAGTGAGCCACAGCTCTCAGACGTGTAATTGTGAGGGTAAACAACCAATACACTTACAACCATTCTGTACCCATACAACTATCCTGTTTTTTGCTTTCAGTATAGTATTCAAGAAGTTACATATTTTATTTAACACTTTTTAAAAAGTTTTTATTTACGTAAGTAATCTCTACACCCAACATGGGGTTCAAACTCATGACCCTGAGATCAAGAGTCACATGCTCTTCTGACTGAGCCCCTCAAACTTTATTATGCCCCTCAACACTTTATTATAAATTTGTCCCAGTGTGAGATAATTTTGCCCAAGTGTAGGCTAATGGAAGTGTTCTGAGTATGCTTAAGGTAGGCTAGACTTAGCTATTGTGTTTGGTAGGTTACGTGTGTTAAATGAATTTTTTATCAAAACCACAATGAGGGGATGCCTGAGTGGCTCAGTTGGTTAAGCGTCTGCCTTTGGCTCAGGTCATGATCCCAGGATCCTGGGATTGAGTCCCTGCACCCTGCATTGGGCTCCTTGCTCAACAGGGAGCCTGCTTCTCCCTCTGCCTGCTCTGCCTGCTGCTCCCCCTGCCTGTGTGTTCTCTCTCTCTCTCTTTCTGACAAATAAATAAATAAAATCTTAAAAAACCCCACAATGAGATACCACCTCACACCAGTCAGAATGGCTAAAATTAGTAAGTCAGGGAACAGCATATGTTGGAGAGGATGTAGAGAGAGGGCACTGTTGGTGGGAATGCAAGCTGGTACAGCCACTCTGGAAAACAGTATGGAGGTTCCTCAAAAAATTGAAAATAGAGCTACCCTAGACCCAGGCAGTTGCACGACTAGGTATCTGCCCCAAAGGTACAAATGTAGTGATGCGGAGGGGCACCTGCACCCCAATGTTTATAGCAGCAATGTCCACAACAGCCAAACCGTGGAAAGAGCAGAGATGTCCATCAACAGAGGAATGGATAAAGAAGATGTGGTGTATATATACAATGGAATATTAGCCGTCAAAAAAATGAAATCTTGCCATTTGTAATACGTGGATGGAACTAGAGGGTATTGCGCTAACTGAAATAAGTCCGTCAGAGAAAGATAATTATCATATGATTTCACTCATATGTGGAACTTTAGAAACAAAACAGGATCATAGAGGAAGAGAAGAATAAATAAAACAAGGCGAAGTCAGAGAGGGAGACAAACCGTAAGAGACTCTTAATCATAGGAAACAAACAGGGTTGCTGGAGGGGAGGGGGGTACAGGGATGGGGTCACTGGGGGACGGACATTGAAAAAAAGACTTAAAAAAAAAAGCCAAAAAAAAAAAAGGCATTTTTGACTTAACAGTATTTTCAAATTATGGGCTTACTGAGACATAATCCTGTTGTAAGCTGAGGATCTACAGAGGAAAGTGATTGGCTTATATATTAACCTCATATCCTACAACCTTGCTATAATCGCTTGTTGTTAGTTCCAGGAATTTTTATTGTTGTTGATTCTTTGGATTTTCTGCATAGAGGATCATGCCATCTTTTTTTTTTTTTTAAGGTTTTATTTATTTATATGGCAGAGAGAGAGACAGCCAGCGAGAGAAGGAACACAAGCAGGGGGAGTGGGAGAGGAAGAAGTAGGCTCTCCCAGCAGAGGAGCCCAATGTGGGGCTCGATCCCAGGACCCCAGGATCACACCCCAAGCCGAAGGCAGACGCTTAATGACTGAGCCACCCAGGCGCCCCGAGGATCATGCCATCTGTCAACAAACCCAGTTTTATTTCTCCCTTCCCAATCTGTATACCATTTATTTCCTTTCCTGCCTTACTGCATTAGCTCGGACTTCTAGTAGGATGTCGAAAAGTGGTGAGAGGGGACATCCTTGCCTTGATCCTGATCTTAGCAAGAAAGCTTCTAGCTTCTCACTGTCAAGTATGATGTTAGATGTGGGCTTTTTTGTAGATGTTCTTGATCAAGTTGAAGTTCTCTGTTCCTTGTTCACTAAGAGGAGATTACTCCTCGTTCACTAAGATTTTTTTTAAATCATGAGTGGGTGTTGGGATTTTGTCAAATACTTTCTCTGCATCTATTGATATGATCATGTGGTTTTTCCTTTCTAGCCTTTTGATATGATGGGTTATGTTAATTGATTTAAAAATGTTGGACTAGCCTTGTGTGCCTGGGATAAATCCCACTTAGTTGCAGTGTATTGTTCTTTTGTACATTGTGGATTTGATTTGCTAATATTTTGTTGAGGATTTTTACATGTGTGTTTCATGATAGATAATGATCTGTAGTTTTCTTTCTTGTAATATTTGTTTGGTTTCAGTGTTAGGGTAATACTGGCCTCATCGAATGAGTTAGAAGTATTCTTCTGCACCTATCTTCTGGAAGAGATTGTAGAGAATTGTTATAACTTCTTACGTAAATGTTTGGTAGAATGCACCACTGAATCTATCTGGGCCTGGTGCTTTCTGTTTTGCAATGGATCATTATACTGGAAGTATCTAATAGCCCAGGGCATCTTAATGCATTAAGTTATGTCTCCCTAGTCTCCTCTAATCTGTTGAGTTTCTTAGTTTTTACCTATTTTCATGATCTTGAGAGTTTTGAAGACTACTGGACAGATAATTTGTAGAATGTCGCTCAGTGTGGATTTGTCTAATGTTTTCTCATGACTACATTGGGTAATAGATTTTAAGGAAAAATACCATAGAGGTAGAGTGCCCTTCTCATCACATCATATCAGGGGGTGCATGATATCAACATGAACTTTAACACTTGATTAAGCTTATTTCTGCCATGTTTCTGTACTATAAAGTAGTAACTTTGCAATTAGTAGTAATTTTTTCTTTTCCACATTCTATTCTTTGGAAGTGAGTCACCAAGTCCAACCCACATTCAAGGGGAGGGCAATCAAGCTCCACTTCCTGGAAAGGGAATTCTCTTCATATTACTTGAAATTATTCTGTAAGGAAGATTTGTTCCTTCTCTCCCCATTTTCAAATTTATCAATCATTTATATATTCCTGCATGAACTCAATATTTAAAAAAAATATTTTGGGTTATAATCCAAAC
Organism: Ursus arctos; assembly: GCF_023065955.2. Lineage (NCBI taxonomy): Eukaryota > Metazoa > Chordata > Mammalia > Carnivora > Ursidae > Ursus > Ursus arctos. Next base: position 26,905,967 of record NW_026622997.1, on the reverse strand, counting down.
TGTGGTTATTTTGCTGCTCATACTGTTGCAGCCCTGTTCACAGGGAGCTCTTTCAGGTTGGCTCCTGTGTCTCTTTGACATGCCCCCCTTTTGGGGGAGGTACACTTCCTTTCTGGCATTGCAAGATATTCCAGGCTCATCCTGTATTTTTTTCTGTCTTGGACATAGAATGAGCTTTTTTTCTAAGGAACTCTGGTTCCTTTTATCGGAGAATGACATTTAGAGACCAAGATCTGGGTATTGGGTGCTCATTTCACTTTTCTAAAGAGGACACAGAGGTCCAAGAGCTGCTCCAGCTCACACAGGCAAGTAAGCGGCTCCCATTTCGGCGCCGCGTTGGAGTTTGTTCTGTGCAGCTTTTAGCGCCCGATGTTTGGTGGCCAGTTCTCCATACATGTCTTTATTTGCTAAAGCTGCTGTGTTTTCAGTCTGTAGGGCTTAGACCTAACAATTTAATTCCCTAATATTTGGAGACTTTACTAAAAGAAAAAAAAATCAAGTTTCTGAAGAAGTTTCATTTACAAAATTGGCCAGAATGGGCAAAAGGAAAAAGAGAGCAGAGAGGGGAATCACTTATATTTTTCCTTCATGTGGAATAGTTCTCTGTTTCTGCTGCTCTTTCCATGTCCCTGGGCCTGGGAGAAAGATGGCTTTCCCAGATTATGAGAGAAAAATGATATGGAAACATCTTCATCACCTCCCCCAGCCCTTCAGCTTCTGCTCTGGTTGTTCCCATTCTCCCTCCCAGACTCCTGGCCCTTAAGCCTTTCCTTCCTCCAACCTCAGCTAGAGCCCAGCTTCTCCCCTAGAGCTTGCTCCTCAGCGGGAAAGGAGCCCTTGCTACCCCTGGAGGGCAGAAAAGGAGAGAGAGAGAGAGAGAGGTCAGAGCCTGAGGCTATGATGGAAGAAACAGCAGAGATGAAGGAGGTTGGAGCAAGAAGGACTTTTGAATGAGGGTGAGATCAGAGGGCTACCGAGGACATTCCCAGAGTCTCCATTTAGGGGGGGGGTAGCAATGGGCCTTGGGTACAGGGGCAGAGGGCATGGGCTGGGGCTGGATGAGATTCACCCCCACCCTTACCCCGTCGTGATACTACCTCGCCCCGGTCACATGGACAGCTCCTTCAGACTCAGGTGCTCCACAGGCAGGTGTATCTTGGCTCCTCTCCATGGAGGATCTCTACAGCTGCCCAGCCCTAGTGTGTCTTGTTCCCCCCAAGCTGAATCCCCCTGAGTCCACAGTCAGCTCTTTCCCTTTCTGCAGCTGGGTCAGCATGTTGGGAGGTGAGAAGCAAATTCTCGGCTTTTCCGTGTGATTGTCCTCAGGGTCTTTCCTGTCAGTCACCACAAGCCTGGGAGGACTCTGAATGTAGGAGAGATGCAGCAGACAGAGGAATGGGCTTCCCATCCCTGCTCCCTCCCTCCTCTCCTATTCTTCCTCCACACGCCAGTGCCTTCTTTCTCTCCCAGCTCCAGGATTCCTACAAGCCAGAGTAGGAAAGGGAGGAGTCCAGAACTCTCTGTCAGACGTCTGTCTGTCCATAAGTGTGCGCACCTCCATTCCCATTGCAGTTTTAGTGCCTGCCCGGTGCAGAGCCTGGGTATGTACAGAGCTTGATTCGGAATTGTTCTCCCTTCAAATACCTCTGTGACTCAGTTTCTCACCTACTTCAAGTCTGCCCAAATGTTACTTCATTGAGGCCCATGCTGATCACCTTATCTATCTTATTCTGTACTGATTTCCCTTGCTTTTTTTTTCCTTTTAAGTCCAGTATGGTTAACATACAGTGTTACATTAGTTTCAGGTGTACAACACAGTGATTCAACAACTCTGTATATTACTAGTGCTCATGATGGTAAGTGTACTCCTTAATTCCCATCACCTATTTGACCCATCCCGCCCCCTCTGGTAAACATCAGTTTGTTCTCAATAGTTCAGAGTCTGTTTCTTGGCTTCTCTCTCTCTGCTTTTTCCCTTTGCTCATTTGTTTTGTTTCTTAAATTCCACATATGTTGTTTCATGTGGCATTATATGCTCTAGTTCATCCATGTTGTTTCAAATGGCAAGTTTTCATTATTTTTTATGGCTGAGTATTCCATTGTGTAATATAATGAGTATATTCCATTGTGTGTATATATATACACACACACACCCCCACAACACATCTTGATCCATTCATCTATTGATGGACACTCTTGGACTGCTTCCATAATTTGGCCATTGTAAATAATGCTGCAATAAACATAGCGGTATCCTTTTGAATTAGTGTTTTCGTATCCTTTGGGTAAATACTGAGTAGTGTGATTACTGGATCATAAGTGGGTCGATTTTTAATTTTTTTGAGGAACCTCCATACTGTTTTCCATAGTGGCGACACCAGCTTGCATTCCCACTAACAGTGCACGAGGGTTTCTTTTTCTTCACATCTTTGCCCACTACTTGTTGTTTCTTGTGTTTTTGATTTTAGCCATCCTGACAGGTGTGAGGTGATATCTCATTGTGGTTCTGATTTGCATTTCCCTGATGGTGAGTGATATTGAGTATCTTTTCATGTGTCTGTTGGCCATTTGTATGTCTTCTTTGGAGAAATGTCTGTTCTTTTGTTCATTTTTTAATTGGCTTGTTTTTTGGGTGTCGAGCTGTTCCTTATATATTTTGGGTACTAACCTTTATCAGATCTGTCATTTGCCAGTATCTTTTCCCATTGAGCAGGTGGCCTTTTAGTTTCGTTGATTATTTCCTTTGCTGTGCAGCAGCTTTTTATTTTGATCAAGTCTCAGTAGTTTATTTTTCCTTTTGTCTCCCTTGCCTCAGGAGACATAACTAGAAAAATGTTGCTACGACCGATGTCAGAGGAATTATTGCCTATGCTCTCTTCTAGGAATTTTATGGTTTCATGTTTCACATCTAGGTCTTTAATCCATTTTGAGTTTATTTTTGTGTACGATGTAAGAAAGTGGTCCAGGGGCGCCTGGGTGGCACAGTGGTTAAGCGTCTGCCTTTGGCTCAGGGCGTGATCCCGGCGTTACGGGATCGAGCCCCACATCAGGCTCTTCCTCTATGAGCCTGCTTCTTCCTCTCCCACTCCCCCTGCTTGTGTTCCCTCTCTCGCTGGCCATCTCTATCTCTGTCAACTAAATACATAAAATCTTTAAAAAAAAAAAAAAAAGAAAGTGGTCCAGTTTCATTGTTTTGCACATAGCAAAAGAAAAAAAAACTGGTCAGTTTTCCCAACACCATTTTTTGAAGAGACTGTCTTTCCCCCATTGCATAGTTATTACCCTCTTTGTCAAAGATTAATTGGCTCTATAATTGTTGAGTTTCATTCTGGGCTCTCAGTCTTGTTCCATTGATCTATGTGTCTATTTTTGTGCCAGTACCATGCTGTTTTTTTTAAAATACTGTTTTGATTACTATAGCTTTGTAATATAACTTAAAATCTGGAATTGTGATACCTCCAGCTTTATTTTTCTTTTTTAAGATTGCTTTGGCTATTCAGGGTCTTTTGTGGTTCCATACAAATTTTAAGATTGTTTGTTCTAGCTCTGTGAAAAATACTGTTGGTATTTTGATAGGGACTGCATTAAAGCTGTAGATTGTTTTGGGTAGAATGGACTTTTAAACAGTATTTGTTCTTCCAATACACGAACAGGGAGTGTCTTTCCATTTGTTTGTATCATCTTCAATTTCTTTCATCAGCGTTTTATGCTTTTCAGAATACAGGTCTTTCACTTCCTTGGTTAAGTTTATTCCTAGGTATTTTATTATTTTTGGTGCAGTTGTAAGTGGGATTGTTTTCTCTATTTCTCTTTCCGTTGCTTCATTGCTAATGTGTAGAAACGCGGCAGTCTCTGTATTACCACCCTATCTAATAGCGCCGCTTCTCCCACCGCCTTGCACTGATCGTCAACTTCTTTTCCTCTACGTCTCCAATCACTATCTAACAGACTCTGAAGGGTTCGTTTTCAAAGATGGCCTCAACAACATTTTCCACCCCTCATGCTCTTTTGCAATGTGACCTCACCATCTGTCTAAAGGTGGGGCCTAATCCCCTCTTCTTTAGTCCGTGACTAGTTTTGATTACTAGAACATGAGAAGGTGACGCTGCTTGACTTCAGAGGTTCTGACATAAGATGCCTTGTGATTTTTTTTTTAAAGATTTTATGTATTTATTTGAGAGGGTGGGGAGGGGCAGAGGGAGAGACTCTCAAGCAGACTTCTTACTGAGTGGGGAGCCTGACGTGGGGCTCTATCTCATGACCCTAAAATCATGACCTAAGCTGAAATCAAGAGTCCATCTCTTTTTTTTTTAAAGATTTTTATTTATTTATTTGACAGAGATAGAGACAGCCAGCGAGAGAGGGAACACAGGCAGGGGGAGTGGGAGAGGAAGAAGCAGGCTCATAGCAGAGGAGCCTGATGTGGGGCTCGATCCCATAACGCCGGGATCACGCCCTGAGCCGAAGGCAGACGCTCAACCGCTGTGCCACCCAGGCGCCCCAAGAGTCCATCTCTTAACCGACTGAGCCAACCAGGTGCCCAGATGCCTCGTGATTTCTGACTTGGCTGCTTGAAATACTCCCTCCTGGAACCCAGGTGCTGAGCTGGGAACAACCATGCCATGTGGAGAAGCAGGTGGAAGAGAACCTAGATCACCCTGCCAGTAGCCCTGGCAAGCTCCCGGCTCTTGACAGTACTGCCTGCAGCCTCATGAGAGAACCCTCTTTTTCCTTTTTTTTAAAAGGTTTTGTTTATTTATTTGAGAGAGAGAGCATGAGTGGGGTGAGGGGCAGCGGGAGAAGCAGGGAGCCCATGTGGTGCTCGATCCAGGGACTCCGGGATCTTGACCTGAGCCAAAGGTAGATGCTTAACTGACTGAGCCACCCAGGTGCCCCATGAGAGAACCGTCTTGAATGTTCTGGACCAGATGGGCCTCCAGATGACTACAGCCCTGACCATGTCACATGGAGCAGAAGAGCTGCCTGCCGAGGCCAGTCAATGCATACAATGAGAGCTAATAAAAGGGTAGCTTTATTTGGGGATTGTTAACCAGCAATCGATAACAGGAACACATACTATATAATACCATAATAATGCTGTTGTTATGTTTTTATTTATTGTCTGTCTTTCCCATCAGACTGTAAGCATCAGGAGAGCAGGGTTTTGTCTGTTTTGATTAAATGATTACCAGGCCTAGAATCATGCCTGGCACAGAGGCATTCACTAAATATTTGTGAATAAATGAATACACGCTGTGACCAGATTCCTAAAAGTGGGTCTGAGCCTGAAAGAGCTTGGTGGTGTTTGGTTTTGGAGGTTGTCTCAGTCTGTTTGGGTGTTCATCGCAGAACACCACAGATTGGGGGGCTTACGCAACATACTCTCTGGAGTCTCTTTCCTAAGGACTTGAATCCCATTCATGAGGGCTCTACCCTCATGATCTAATCACCTCCGAGAGGCCCCAGCTTCTAATACCATCATACTGGGGACCAGATTTCAACATATGAATCTGGGGGGTGGTGCACGTCCAGTCTATAGCACCGCGGTAGCGGTGGGTCAGTGGTCAGGGTAGAAATGAGATTTGGGACTGGGGGTGCATCATGAGTGTCTATGTGCAGGGGTTAGGAGTAGCAGAGACCAGGGCCTGGGGGTGCAGTCTCAGGGTCCGGGTGCTTGGGGCAAGGAAAGATGCAGGACCAGACTCCTCGGCAGTGAGTTATGGAAGGGGTAGGACTGCTACTGGGAAATGGGCGGTCAGGACCCCGGGTCCCATTGCTGAGGTCCTTGTAGCCCACACTGGTGTCCGGCCTACACTGCATGTTCAGCACACAGTCCTCAGGGGCTCCTTAGCTTGTCATAGAGGAGGAAGGGACAGCTGAAGGCCATGACAACTGGCTGGCTCTGGTCTGGCCTCAGCCATGGTCATGAGGTACTAACACAGGGAGTGGGACCCTGAAACCCCAGGGTTGGTCCCTCCAGGGCTGGCACTGCATCTACCCTTCACTCCCTAGTACCCAGTCCAGTACCCAGAGAGCCCTCTCCGAAAACAAACAGGTGTTCCTTAAGCTAGCCCTTTCCATGCCACTCTTCTCCCTGACTCCTTCTTCCTTCCTTGGAACCTCTTCCCCTCTGATGTCCTTATGTACACCCCAGCCTCACTTCCCCAGGAGCATCCTCTCCTTTCTAGACCCAGTGCACTGTGGGCTTCTGCCCCTCATCCTTCATGCCATGTCTTGAGACTTACGAACTGAGTCCAGCCCCAGAGGCAGCAGCAGAAATAAGTGACAGGGACTTAGGAGTCCTGGGTCCTATCTTTGGAGACAGGGCACTCAGTTTCTTTGTGGGGTCCACCCCAGACCCGGGAACCAGCTGTTATTGCCTGGAGACCTTGCTGTATCCTAAGAGCAGAATCAAGGGTCACGCAAGGGAAACATCTATGGAAACATCGATATTATTTTGGATTTTGGGAAACATTTTGCACCCCAACCTGACAAAGACAAAAGCCTTGCTCTGGTGTTGGGAGTAGAGGGAGATCCTGGGAGGTCCTTGCTGAGCAAAAGAAAGGGGAGCTGGGTCTTCCAACCTCATCCCTGTGACCACACGAGGGCGCTGCTGCGCTGCTCCTGAATTCTGACTGAGCAGCCTGGGAAGGTCTGGGCTGTAAGTGGCTGGGGGAGGCTGACCTGGAGGCTGGCATCAATAGGGGTACGAAGAAGCTTCTGAGCAGCCCTGGACTCCACAGGTGTCAAGGTCAGGAATGGGGCAAGGACTGAAGGAGAGGAAAGCTCAGGTGAGCCATCTATGAGGTTTCTGCCTCTCCACTGTGACCTCTCTCTCCAGCAACTTGATGACAACACCCAGGAAAACCGTAAAGAAACATTTGCTTTTCCTATTTCTTTCCAGTACTGCTACTACTACTACTACGACTATTACTACTACTACTACGACTATTACTACTACTACTACGACTATTACTACTACTACTACGACTATTACTACTACTTCTTCTTCTCCTCCTCCCCCTCCTTCTTCCTCTTCCTCTTCCTCTCCTTCTTCTTCTTCATCAGGCTCCATGCCCAGCGTGGAGCCCAACTCAGGGCTTGAACTCACGATCCTGAGATCAAGACCTAAGCCGAGGTCAAGAGTTGGATACTTAACTCACTGAGCCACCCAGGCACCCCTCCAGTACTCCTTCTTGGTGTCAACAATAGCATCTGAATAAATTTTTCTCGGGAAGGATACATGAGGAGTTGGTAATGTGCATCTCTGGCAGGGTCCTGGGTGCCTGGGGTCTTGGAAGGGAGGAAAATTTCCTACAGCAAGCCCTTTGGAATGTCTTGAATGATCTCTTTAAAATATTTTACATTAAAAAAATCTTTCATCTGCATGACCTTTGCCAGTTAACATCCAGTTTACACAGCTGTGTCTGTGGGATGGGCCCAGATCTAGGCCCTCCACTGCCTGGTTCCTCCAGCACGCCCAGGGTGTTCACACCTCAGGGCCTTCAGTGCTGTTCCAGGCCGGAAAACCCATCGGAGGCAGCACTTCCTTCCCTGACATTCTCTTCCACTGTCCTCTTTGAGAGGCCCTCCCTGCACCACCCACTGCTTGTGGAATCTCGCCTCCCTCTCACCTCTGCCCTGCCCTGCTTTTGTTCAGACCCTGCTCACTGACACACATTAAAAAAAAATTATTTGAGAGAGAGTGAGAGTGAGCACGAGTGGGGGCAGAGAGAGAGAGAGGGACAAGCAGACTACCCGCTGAGCGGGGAGCCCCACACAGGGCTTGATCCCAGGACCCTGATATCATGACCCGAGTCAGAGGCAGATGCTTTACGGACTGAGCCACCCAGGTGCCCTGACGCACATTTTAAAGTATATTTAGTTGCTTATTGTCCGTCCCTCCTTGAGAATATAAGTTTATGAAGACAAGGATAGAGGTTTGATTGTTCACAGATGTATTTCCATGGTCTTGAAAGTGCCTGGTTGTTGATTTTAAAACATCCGTTGAGTGAATGAACTAGTGAATGCACGTTCAGACTGACACACTCACAGACATACACACTGCTACGTACCAACACACGTAAACCATCACCCACACCCACACTCACACACACAGCCGGTCTCAAGGGTTAGCACACACCTTATTTGCTGACCTAAGGCCCTTGATCTGTAACAGAATTAATTTACTCTCTTTGAGATTTGCAGACCACTGGCCTTGAGGAGTGAAGGACCAGAACTTTCCCAGGCTGCAGTGTGTTGGAAGCTGCCTTGGCTTTCTGATTAGCCTAGCAGTTCTTTTAGCAAAATGTTTTTCTTTCATTTAGGTCACACGGATGATTTTACTGACCTCCCTCCCAGAAAGAACAGAGTCCCCGGGACATCATGAGACAAGCACCAGCCCCCCTCACCCGACCTCCTCTCCTCACACGGAGACCATCTCAAGTCCGCACGTGATCAAGAAATGCTGCAGGCCACTGCACTCCCTTTGCTGACTAACCGTCCCAACCTCTTAGAAACCCCTGGGCCGGGCAGAAACCTCAGAGCTGGCTTTTGGACAAGAGCCCTTCTGCCAGGTGGCCGGCCTCCTGGATAAAGCTCAAATTCCTTTCCAGTCAGAACTCCCGTCTTGAGTAAAGATCTTTCAGTCTACGAGCAGCTGAACTTGGGTCCGGACGCATACATACACATAAGCATCCTGACAGCACTTTCTTACACACATGCACGTGAAGCCTAATTTTCATTCAGCATTATGTTGTGAACATGTCCCATGTCGTTACGCATTATTTTAAAAAGTTTCTCCAAATTGTTGTAAAAATTTCGAAGATACCTGAAGTTTGAAAGAATAGTACCCAGCACTCTAGATATATCAATTTAGTATTTCCCTTATATACGTAATAAATTATATTTCTGTAATTTTTGCAGAAATTTTTGAAAATTACTTGCTGACATCATGACCCTCATCCCTAAATACTTTGTTTTCATCTCTTAGAAACTTTTTTCCACACAATATTGTTATACTGAAGGGAATAAGTGTAATTCCCTAATATAAAATGTCAAAGTAATATAAAATTCTCTTAATTATCCGCTGAGAGTCTTCTACTTGGAGGAGAGGGGAGCTCAGGGTCACTAGGGCCCATGCTGAGGTTTCCGTTGCCTCCAGGCAGCCGTCTCTCTAGGCCCTTGCTGGTAACAGCAGGAAAACTGAAAAGTAGAAGCATTTTCTTCTATTCCCTACTTCTCAGTTTTTTGAAACTCAGTTTTTTAAAAAACAAAACCGTCTCTTTTTGGGAACAGATGCTCACCGTCTATACCTATTCCACAGTGTGGATGTGCAGGGTTACAGGACTAAGATCCCAGCTCCTCCAGGCCTCCTGACCCTGGGGAAGGCATTAGAGGGGTCCCTCTGCTGGGCTTACACCCGGCCCCAGAAGTTTCTCTCCCAAAGCCGGTGGCAGGCAGAGCCGACATCCTGTGTGAGTGCACTCCTGTCCCACAAGGGTCAAGAGTGGACCCATGGACTTCGCTTGACCCCAGGGATTGCCCCCAATAATCTGGGGGTGGAGAAAAGCTCCACATAATAGAACAAAGACCCAGCCACCCAAACCTCCTCGTCCCGTTGAACAGAGCCCAAGTGGGCACCCTAAGCCCCAGCTCCTCCCCATCACCTCTCACATACTCACCACCACCATCTGCCTGGAGACCACCAGGACTCATGTCATTATGTCCTTTCCTCACCTGTGTCAGTCACCCCTGGTCCCCCAGATATCCTGCACTCTCACTCCACAAGGCTCTGCACACTCCTGTCCTGCCTCCTCTCACGCCCCCTCCCCAGTTCCTGAAACTTCCATTGCGTCCTGTGGAATGCTCAGCCATGATCAGCAAATGTCCAGAGTCCTCTCAGGATGGTCCCTTTACCTCGCAGCTCTGACAGAACCCAGGTCCCCCCCAGGACCCGGCTTGCTGTGCAGTCCTCTCCCACGGGGTGTCCCCTCTCCCATGGACCTGGCACCCCTGGGCTGAGAGGTGGGTGTGCCCTCAGGACATCCAACCCCCTTCTCCATTCTTCGTTCTGCTAATGATCTTGTTTCTACGTCACCAAGCTCACTGACCATGTTAGAGGAGAAATGTACAGATTTCTCCCACCATCTACTCATGTCCCAGCATCTGTCCCTGTGTGATGAGCCTTCCAGTTCTTTAGCACAGGTGACCCATCCGTGCTGGCGCCAGTCAGAGCCTGTCCCTCCGCTGCTCCCCTAACCTCATGCCTTCTTGCCTACTTACAGGTACTGGTCCGTCAATTCTTCCCCTGTTCTCTTTTTCATCATCACTGTTTGTTCTCAACTAGATTATTGTGGGGGCCATGAGAAGACACATCCTGACCCTCAGCTTGAGGGAGTGTGACTGATCCGCGGCCCCAGCTGTGTGCTCTCAAATCTGATGCCATGTTTGCTCTGAGACGACCCTTCCTGTGGAATTCCTCCGGACAGTGCTTGAGAACAGAGGAAACTGAGGCAGGGCTCTTCCTCTTCTGCAGGCTGACTGAGGCTCCGGGGCTCCCTGACACCCTGACGAACTTGCCTCACTCTGCACTGGGTCTAGGACGCTTCCAGCCAACCTTCCCTCTCTGTCTCCTTCCCTCAGATTCAGACTTGCATCAAGATTTGCTGTTCTCCCAGCCTTTCTGGCTCCTTCCCCATGTCTTCTCACAAGGGTCTCTCCTAACAAATTCCTGGCATTATCATGCCGTAGTGGTGTGTGCTCCTCCCAGGACGCTGAAACACAAGTGGCACGAGGAATGACCCAAGAATGCAGGCACAAAGATGGGGATTGGGGACGAGCTCACTCACTGCCTGGAGGCCACCGTCCAGGCTCCAAAGGGAGGCTGAGCTGCTGCAGGGGTTGCTGGAGGTGAGCTGAGAAACTGTCCTGGTCTGGGGGAAAGCTGTGGCAGGTGGGATGCTAGAAGCCAGTGGAAAATAATGGGGTGGGGGGGGCTGTAGAATCAGTGGAGGGGTGATGCCTCATAGAAAGATCACGGGAATCTGAGGGCTCTTAACAAAGCTTTGCTGCTAGTGTGACAGCCTCTGGCTTTTTTTTTTCTGTGGCTTTTTAAATTTTTGATTTTTGATTTTTTTTTTTTTTAGCAGTGCAAGCAGCAAAGGTTATTAGAGTGCAAGAACGCTCTGGAGACGTGAGAGCCGGCTGGCTCAAGGGACAGCTGCCAGAGAGGCCTCTGTCTCCTGTGGAGGAAGGTCAGATAGAGTTGGGTGGGAGCCGAAGACAGAATGTGAGGACCAGAGCTCTAGAGATATTTAGACACCCAGCCAAGGCCAACCTACTGTGTGAAAGTCAGGGGAAAACCCAAGATTCTGTGAACTGGAACAAAGTTATCCTGGACGCTCTGGGCATACATAGAGGCTCCCCCTTCTCTAGTAATGGCCAGCTTTTTCACTATGCTGGAAGGTGGTGCAGAAGGGTTACCTCTGTGAGGCAATGTGTATCTTTGCAAGAACTAGCCAGCTGATACCTGTAAGAGCCTAAGAAGTACTCCTTGGACTGGATTTTGAGGTGTTGAACCAGGGAGAGAATGTCAGGCTGGACAAACAAAAATTCATCGGCTTGGAGGTACTTTCTCAGGACATGGGTTTATCAAGGACCCCAAGGCGTGGGGCAAACTTATGGCTGGGGCGGCTCTTCATAGCCCGGAAACAATGATGTCCAACTCTCAGTGAGGTAAACGTGATTTGGTTGCCCTGCAGAGGGTAGAGTGTGGGATAGAGTCTGAAGGACTGGAGGAATTGTGTGAAGCCAGAAGACCCACCAGAGGATATGTACCACAAGAGGACCCAGAGGCTCTCCTTTCACAGAAGCCAGCCATCGGGAAGGTGATCATACGAGGGCTTGCATCACTAGGGAGTTTGGGGTGTTGTGTCTTCTGCAGGCTGGGATGACAGTAGGAGAGGGGGGTCCTAAAGTTGACTCATTAATGTCCACGGGGAGGGTATGGCCCTGGAGAGAGAGAGGCTAAGCGGTGACAGTTAACCTGTGAAGCCAGAGGCCACAATGACTGTAATAACTCCAAGGGGGCAGAGACCTCCGTGTGGTGCTGTGCTCCCAACAGGAAGAGTAAGCGCGTCCAGGGCCAAGGGGTGTGGCTCCTGAATTCCCGTCACTGGGGGATCAGCCGCTGAAGGGTTTTGCACTTTCTGTCACCACAATTCTGGAGTCTGTAAAGTGAGAGGTCCGGGTTCCCAAAAGGGAGACGTTCTTACAAGGGGACATGACGAGGGTCCCATGGTCCTATACAGTACGGTTGTCTCCAGGCACTTCGGACTCCATGCGCCCGGACCAGCAGAGGAGAGGAGTCCCCTCCTGTTGAGGTCGGAGTTATTGACCCTCGTGTGCATGATGGGGAGGGGCTGTTGTCCCGCAATGGGGGCAGGAGGAATTTTTTTTTTTAAGATTTTATTTATTTATTGGACAGAGAGAGAGAGAGCACAAGCAGGGGGAGCAGGAGAGGGAGAAGCAGGCTCCCCGCTGAGCAACAGGCCCAATGCGGGACTCGCTCCTGGAACCCTGGGATCATGACCTGAGCCGAAGGCAGCCACTTCACCGACTGAGCCACCCAGGCGCCCATGGGGACAGGAGGAATATGTGTGGAATCCTGAAAGACTTGGGTGTCTCCTGGTTCCCCCTTGCTCCACTGCAACTGTGAACGGACACGCAGAACAACCAAACAGAGAAGGGTTTGATTTCTAGTGGCCCGGATTCCTTAGGCGTAAGGTTTAGGTCATATTCCCCAAGTCAGCCACAAGGACACTCCCTCCTGTGCCCGGAAATCTCCAAAGCATTTGTGCAGAGGCCCTGCATCCATGGGCTCTTTCCAGCCAGTGACTGGTCACAGAGGGAAACTAAGGCAGGCTTACTTCTGGGACACAGGGGCTGCTCTGATGGATGACTGTGCTTGAGGACTCCCGCTGCGTACCAGGAACAGGTTTATTTCTTAGGAATGCAACAGACAGAAATAGCCCAAAGTCCCTGTGCTCATGTGCCTTACATTCTAGAGGCTTCTCAAGAGTGAGATGGAGCCCTTGGAGCATTTTCAGTGAAGACATGACCTGACCTGACTCACATGAGCAGAATCACTGCCCCCTGTGGGGAGAAGGGCCCTGGGTGGCAGGTGATGGTAGGCACCAGGGCCCCAATTCAGGACTGAGAGGTGGTGGAGACTGAGGGGAGGAGAGGGCCTGAGGGATGAGAGAGACACAGAAAGGGCTGGAGATGCAGGATGAGGAAGCGAAGCAAAGGGAACGAATTCTAAGGTGTAATTCTCAGTTTTAAATATGCTGTTATATAGATTTTTTATTAAATCTATATCTACAGTTCTTAGCAAGATATTCTTTGCATTTAGTATTTACTATGTTCTGTGGGACTGCCTGAAAACCAATTGCCTCCCTATGTTAATCAGTTTAACACATGTCTAGATAAAATATAAAATCTATCTAGATAAAATATGTGTTTAGATAAAATATGCACACTTCTCAGGCATGAATAATACATACCAATGGCAATGCAGCAGCCCTGGTGAACATGGAACATGGCAACTTCGAGGTGCTTCCAGTTTGTACATACTCCCGGCTGAGATATATAGTACCGACCTGTGCTTCCCTGTGCCTCAATGTGTTGAGGATATGAGAGGAACTCACACAAATTTAGGGCTATGGAATGAAGATTGTTTTAAGAAACAAAACAGAGGATAATAGGGGGAGGGAAGGAAAAATAAAATAAGATGGAATCAGAGAGAAAAACCAACCATAAGAGGCTCTGAACTCTAGGAAACAAACTGAGGGCTGCTGGAGGGGAGGTGGGTGGGGGGATGGGGTAGCTGGGGTGATGGGCATTAAGGAGGGCACGAGATGTAATGAGCACTGGGTGTTACATAAGACTGATGAATCACTGAACTCTACCTCTGAAACTAGTAATACACTATATGTTAATTAACTGAATATAAATAAAACAATAATAATTAAAAAAAAGAAAAGAAAATAGCTTTACCTGCTGGTGCTTACCAGCACCTGTGAGGAGTCAGAGCTAAATTATCTCAGCTCTGTGAGACAAAAGCTCAGAGCTTTGTGGGAAATAGAAAACAAGTACCTACAAAGCTTTACTAGGCGGTGAGAAGGGGCCTGGGAGCTCGGAGGGATTCCTTCCAGCTGGAAGTACCATTGGGAGGTGAACCTTGAAGAAGGGTAGAACTGGGGTGTGTGGATGAGGGGACTGGGTTGGGGGATGAGCTGAGTGGAGAAGCAGACATACGGAACTCCCAAGAATATCCAATTATTAAGCCAGTGTGTGCAGACAGCTTGAGGAAGGTAAGATGTGAAAGGGAATTTGGGGTCTGTTTGTAGGGAGTTAGGAATATGAAACTAAAAAGTTTGGGCTTTAATTGGAGCCATGAGAGTTGTGCTGTTTTTTATTTTGTTTTGTTTTTTTTTTGCTAGTGTTTTATTTTTTAAAAGATTTTATTTATTTATTTGATAGAGAGCACAAGCAGGGGAGTGGCAGGCGGAGGGAGAAGCAGACTCTCTGCTGAACAAGAAGCCTGATGCAGGACTCGATCCCAGGACCCTGGGATCATGACCTGAGCCAAAGGCAGACGCCTAATGACTGAGCCATCCAGGTGCCCTGTAAGTGCTTTTTAAAATTAATGTTTTTTACTTTGAGCTAATTGAAGACTTCCATGCAATTATAAGAAATAATAGAGATCCTGAGTAACTTTTACTCAATGGTAATACCTTGCAAAACTGTCGTCAGTATTACAACCAGGATACTAACACTGGAACCATCCACTGCTCATATTCGGATTTCCCCAGTGTTACCTGTACTCATCTGGGTATGTGTTTGATTCTATGGAATCTTATCGTATATGTAGGTTTGTCTATCTATAACCGCTGTCAAGATATATCCCAAAGATTTGTCTTTTTTTCTAATAATTAAAAAAAATGTTTTATTTATTTGAGAGAGACAGAGAACAAACTGTGGGGAGGGGCAGAGGGAGAGAGAGAGAGAAAAGCAGACTCCCCGCTGAGCAGGATGCCCAACACTGGGCTCCATCCCAGGACCCAGAGATCACGACCTGAGCCGAAAGCAGACGCTTAACCAACTGACCCATCCAGACACCACTTTTCTAACAATTTTATACTTTTAAATGTTACATAAGTTCCATTATACATTTTAAATTAATTTTATAAAGTGAGAGATTTAGCCTTGATGGTTTTTTTTTTTTTGTTTGCTTATGTGTTTTTGTCTATGGATGTCCAATTGCTCTAGCACCATTTATTGAAAAGACTATCCTTTTGCATTGAATTGCCTTTGTGCCTTTGTCAAAAATCAGCTGAGCATATGTGTGGGCCTATTCCTGGGTTCTCTATTCTGTTCCATTGATTTATATGTCTATTTCTCTCCCAATATTACACTGTCTTAATTACTGTAGCTAAATCATAAGTCTTAATACCAAATAGAGTGATTCTTTTCACTTTATCTCTCCTTTTTGAGTGTGTTAGCTATTCTAGGTACTATGCCTTTCCATATAAAGTTTAGAATAAGCTTGTCTATGTCTACAAAAAACCTTACTGGGATTTTGGCAAGAATTGCATTAAACCTATAGATCAATTTGGAGGGAATGACATCTTTACCAAGTTGAATCTTTTTATACATGAACATATTATGGCTCTACTTAATTTGATTTCTTTTATTAGCATTTTGTAATTTTCAGCATTCAGATCCTTTATGTGTTTTGTTAAGTGTATACACAGTATTTCTTTGTAACAACTGTAAATAACATTGTGTTTTTAATTTTGGTTTCCATGTAACCTGTGTTACTATATAAAAACATCCATTTATTTTCATTTTTTTTTAAAGATTTTATTTATTTATTCAACAGAGATAGAGACAGCCAGCGAGAGAGGGAACACAAGCAGGGGGAGTGGGAGAGGAAGAAGCAGGCTCATAGCGAAGAGCCTGATGTGGGGCTCGATCCCAGAACGCCCAGAACGCCGGGATCACGCCCTGAGCCGAAGGCAGACGCTTAACCGCTGTGCCACCCAGGTGCCCCAACATCCATTTATTTTCAACCTACCTGTGTCATTAAATGTGAAGTGAGTTTCTTCTCACTTCAAACACCAAACCGAAACAAAACAAAACAGCAGTTTGGAGTCACAGTAATGCTGTCTGACAAAGTACAATTTAGGAGCTTTGTGAGTCTTGATTGCAATGTTGTTTAGACATTTCTGCACGAAGGGGCAAAACCACTTTACCAATTAGATTCTGATGTTCAGGGCTTATCAAGATTGTGCTACCACTGTCGTTAATTAACAAAAAGGAAACTGATCTCTATGAGAATCTCTACCTGGGGCTTTCAATCATCGTAACTTCAGGCTTAAAAGAGAAAATCCCTGTCCCTTCATCTCCATTCCCAAGGCAAGCTCACTCTCTGGCATCCAATTTCTTGGGGGTGACTTTTCTTTTAGAAGGGTCCGGAGGAGAATTAAGGAGGAGGAGTTCAGCTCAAGTGGAGGGATTCCAGGAACAAAAAGGAGCTGATCTCAGCCTGGTGTCTCTCCCAGAAAGACAATGGGTCAGGCCTCAGGGAGACGGTGAGACAAAAAGCACTCCGTGCAGGTGGAGAGGAATCAGGACAAAGTCCCGGGTCTCCTGGAAGTCCTGGCTCTGAAAGTCCCAGGCCTGAGAGCCTGGGGTGTTTGGGGGACGGAAGCCGAGTCCCTTACTCCGCGCATTTCGCTTCCCGCTCTCACAACCTGTGTCAGGTCCTTCTGCCTGGATACTCATGACGAAGCCTCAGCGCGCACTCCCATTGCGTGTCCGTTTCTAGAGAAGCCAATCAGCGTCACCGCGGTTCCCGGCCTGTCAGTACCACCGACCTGCCGGGACTTACATTCTCCAGACCCCAGGGATGCGAGTCGTAATGCCCCGAACCCTCCTCCTGCTGCTGTCAGGGGCCCTGGCGGTGACCGAGACCTGGGCGGGTGAGTGCGGGGGCGGGAGGAAAGTGTCTCTGGGGCGGGAACGAGGGGACTGCCGGGCGGGGATCCGGGACCCCCGGGGAGGTGCCTCTCCGCTGCCCCCGCCCCCGGCCCCGCCCCGTCCCTCCCCGCCTCCGCCCTGCTCTCCCCAACTCGGTGCCCCCTCCCCCTGCCCTCCAGTCCGCCTCCACCTGCGCCCCGGGCCCCGCCGCGGGAGGAGGGTCGGGCTGGGTCTCAGCCCCTCCGCGCCCGCAGGCTCCCACTCCCTGAGGTATTTCGGCACCTCAGTGTCCCGGCCCGGCCGCGGGGAGCCCCGGTACGTGGAAGTCGGCTACGTGGACGACACGCAGTTCGCGCGGTTCGACAGCGACTCTGCCAGTCGGAGGATGGAGCCGCGGGCGCCGTGGGTGGAGCAGGAGGGGCCGGAGTTTTGGGACCAGGAGACGCGGGGCGCCAAGGACACCGCACAGACTTTCCGAGGGGACCTGCAGACACTGCGGGGCTACTACAACCAGAGCGAGGCCGGTGAGCGACGCGGGCCCCAGTCCCCACGGACGGGGCTGCGGGACCAGCCCGTCTTCCCACCCATGAAGAGCCCGCGGGTACTTTTACCCGCCGTTCAGTTTTGGCTCTAAGCCCTGGGGTTCGAAGGCCCGGGCTTCGGGGCGGAGCTGGCCGCGGGGGCGGGGCATGGGGCGGAGCTGACCGCGGGGGCGGGGCCAGGGTCTCACACCATCCAGTGGACTTCTGCTTGCGACGTGGGGCCGGACTGGCGCCTCCTCCGCGGGTACTGGCAGTTGGCCTACGACGGCGCCGATTACATCGCCCTGAACGAGGACCTGCGCTCCTGGACCGCGGCGGACACGGCGGCGCAGATCACCCGGCGCAAGTGGGAGGTGGCCGGTGCAGCGGAGCAGCAGAGGGACGAGCTGGAGGTCACGTGCGTGGAATGGCTCCGGAGGTACCTGGAGATGGGGAATAAGACGCTGCTGCGCACAGGTACCAGGGGCCGCGGGGCCTCCCACCATTTCCCCTCAGGCTGAGGCCTCCTAAGAGGATAGGAAGAAGTGGGATCCACACCAGTATATAGCCCTCCCGTGGGTTGAGTCTGGAGACTAACTCTGCCTGTGTTTTCAGACCCCGTACCAGGGAGTGGCCCTAAGGGTCTGCCTTTCTCCTAAGGACCATTGAGGGTTACAGTCTCTCCAGGAATGGAGGAGGAGACCATTTCTGGAATAACTGATGAGCGATTCCCTTTGACTCACAGTGCCTTTGGGAACCTTGGGGGATTTTCTTAGGCTTTGTTCTCCACCCCATACCCCATGTGTTTGGGGTCCGGCTTTACCTATTCTGAATCACTTGGCCTCCAGCCAGGCCAGGACCAGAAATTCCTTTTCTCCTCACAGAATCCTGCCTTCTACACTGGGCCATCTCAACCTAATTCTAGAACTTAACAAGTAAGAAGAGATTATGTGTTCAGGCTGCTGTCTGGGTCATTGCTTTCTTTCCCCACCCCAGTTTTCCTGTTCGTTCTCAAGATGGCCACATGAAAGGTGCTTCAGTGGACCAAGACAGTTGTAAAGTTCCTGAATTTTCTTTCTTTAAAAAATTTTTTTTATTCAAATTCAATTTAGTTAACATATACTGTAGTATTAGTTTCAGAGATAGAATTTGGTGATTCACCAATTGCATATAACATCCAGTGCTCATTACATCACCTGCCCCCCTTAATGTCATCATCCAATTATCCCTCCCCCCCCACCTCCCCTCCAGCAACCCTGTTTGTTTCCTAGACTTAAGAGTCTCTTATGGCCTGTCTCCCTCTCTGATTTCATCTTATTTTTCCTTTCCTTTCCCTATGTTTATCTGTTTTGTTTCTTAAATTCCGCATATAAGTGAAATCATTTGGTGTTTGTCTTTCTCTGACTTATTTCATTTAGCATAATACCCTGTAGTACCATCTGCATTGTTGCAAATGGCAAGATTTCATTCTTTTTAGTGGCTGAGTAGTACTCCATTGTGTGTGTGTGTGTGTGTGTGTGTGTGTGTGTCTGTGTATCACATCTTCTTTATCCATTCATCTGTTTATAGACATCTGGGCTCTTTCTGTAGTTTGGCTGTTGTGGAAGTTGCTGCTATAAATATTGGGGTGCATTTGCCCCTTCGAATCACTATGTTGGTATCCTTTGGATAAATACCTAGTACTGCAATTGCTGGGTTGTAGAGTAGCTCTATTTCTACCTTTTTGAGGAACCTCCATACTGTTTTCCAGAGTGGCTGTACCAGTTTGTATTCACACCAACAGTACAAGAGGGTTCCCTTTTCTCTGCATCCTAGCCAACATCTGTTTTTTCCTGAATAGTTAATTTTGGCCATTCTAATCGGTGTGAGGTGGTTATCTCATTGTGGTTTTGATTTGTATTTCCCTGATGCCAGTGATGTTGAGCATTTTTTCATATGTCTTTTAGCCATCTGGATATATTTGGAAAAATGTCTATTCGTGTCTTCTGCCCATTTCTTAACTGGAGTTTTTTGTTTTTGGGTGTTGAGGTTGATAAATTCTTTATAGATTTTGGATACTAGCCCTTCATCTGATAAGACATTTGCAAATATCTTGTCCCATTCTGTAGGTTGCCTTTTAATTTGTTGATTGTTTCCTTTGCTTTTTATCTTGGCAAAGTCCCAGTGGTTCATTTTGCTTTTGTTTTCTTTGCTTTTGAAGATGTGTCTAGCAAGAAGTTCCTGCGGCCGAGGTCTGAGAGGTTACTGCCTGTGTTGTCCTCTAGGATTTTGATGGATTCTGGTCTCACATTTTGGTCTTTTGTCCATTTTGAGTTTATCTTTGTGTATGGTGTAAGAGAATCGTCCAGTTTCATTCTTCTGCATGTTGCTGTCCAGTTTTCCCAATACCATTTGTTGAAGAAATTGTCCTTTTTCTGTGATGGATATTCTTTCCTGCTTTGTTGAAGATTAGTTGACCATATTGTTGAGGGTCAATTTCTGGGTTCTGTGTTCTGTTCCATTGATCTATGTGTCTGTTTTTATGCCAGTACCATACTGTCTTGATGATCACAGCTTTGTAATATAGCTTGAAGTCCGGAATTGTGATGCCTCCAGCTTTGGTTTTCTTTTTCAACATTCCTCTGGCTATTCAGGGTCTTTTCTGGTTCCATAAAAAGTTTTAGGATTATTTGTTCCAGGTCTGTGAAAAATGCTGATGGTATTTTGATGGGGATTGCATTGAATGTATAGATTGCTCTAGGTAGCACAGACATTTTAACAATATTTATTCTTTCAGTCCATGAGCATGGAACGTTTTTCCATTTCTTTGTGTCTTCCTCAACTTCTTTCATAAACGTTCTATAGTTTTCAGAGTACAGACCCTTTACCTCTTTGGTTAGGTTTATTCCTAGATATTGCAGGGGTTTTGGTGCAGTTGTAAATGGGATCGAGCCTTGATTTCTCTTTCTTCTGTCTCATTGTTAGTGTATAGAAATACAACTGACTTCTGTGCATTGATTTTATATCCTGTCACTTTGCTGAATTCCTGTATCAGATCTAGCAATTTTTTTTGGGGGGGGGGTTCTACATAGAGTATCATGTCATCTGCGAGGAGTGAAGGTTTGACTTCTTTGCTAGTTTGAATGCCTTTTATATCTTTTTTTGTCTGACTGCTGAGACTAGGACTTCCAGTACTATGTTGAGCAACAGTGGTGACAGTGGACATCCCTGCCGTTTTCCTGACCTTAAGGAAACACTCTCGGGTTTTCCCCATTGAGGATGATATTCACAGTGGGTCTTTCATATATGATTTTTATGATATTGAGGTATCTCCTTCAATCCCTACATGGTGGAGAATTTTTATCAAGAAAGGACACTGTAGTTTGTCAAGTGGTTTTTCTGCATCTTTTGAGAGGATCCTATGGCTCTTGTCCTTTCTTTTATTAATGTGGTGTATCACACTGATTGATTTGCGGATGTTGAACTACCCCTGCAGTCCAGGAATAAATCCTTTTAATGTACGGTTGGATCCTATTAGGTAGTATCTTGGTGAGAATTTTTGCATCCATGTTCATCAGGGATATTGGTCTGTAATTCTCCTTTAAAATGTAATTTTCCTTTATAATTCTATATAGATAGAATATATACAGAATATATCTGTGAAGTCCATCTGGTCCAGTGTGTCATTCAAAGCCCTTGTTTCCTTGTTGATCTTCTGCTTAGATGATCTGTCCATTGCTGTGAGTGGGGTTTAAAGTCCCCTAGTATTATTATATTATTATCAATGAGTTTCTTTAATTTTGTTATTAATTGGTTTATATATTTGGCTGCTCCCAAGTTAGGGGCATAAATATTTACAATTATTAGATCTTTTTGTTGGATAGACACTTTTATTATGATATAGTGTCCTTCATCTCTCATTAGTTTTTGGTTTAAAACCTGGTTTGTTCGATATAAGGATGCCTACTCCAGCTTTCTTTGGATGTCCGTTGGCATGATAAATGGTTCTCTACCCCCTCACTTTCAATCTGGAGGTGTTTTTGGGTCTAAAATGAGTCTTTTGTAAACAGCATATCAATGGGTCTTGTTATTTTATCTGCTCTGATACCCTGTGTCTTTTGATTGGAGCATTTAGTTCATTTACATTCAGAGTAATTAGTGAAAGATAAGAATTTAGTGCCATTGTATTATCTATAAAGTCACTGTTCCTGTAGATTGTCTCTGTTCCTTTCTGGTCTTTGTTACTTTTCAGCTCTGTCTCTGCTCAAAGGATCCCCTTTAATATCTCTTGCAATGGCTGATTTAGTGTTCACAAATTCCTCTAGTTTTTGTCCTGGAAACTCTATCGCTGCTTCCATTCTGAATGACAGCCTTGCTGGATAAAGTATTCTTGGCTGCATATTTTTCCCATTTAGCACCTTGAATATATCATGTAGTCCTTTCTGGCCTGCCAGGTCTCTGTAGACAGGTCTGCTGCCAGCCTTATGTGTCTACCCTTGTAGGTTAAGGACCTCTAGTTCTGCGGTGCTTTCAGGATTTTCTCTTTATCTTTGAAATTTGCAGGCTTCACTATTATATGTCAAGGTGTTGAACTATTTTTATTGATTTTGAGGGGGATTCTCTGTGCCTCCTGGACTTGAATGCTATTTCCTTCCCCAGATTAGGGAAGTTATCAGGTGTAATTTGTTCAAATAAAACTTCTGCCCCTTTCTTCCACTCCTCATCTTCTGGGACTCTTATGATATGCATATTATTTCACTTTATGGAATCACTGTGTTCTCTAAGTCTCCCTTTGTGATCTAATCATTTCTTTTCTTTCTTCTTTTCAGCTTCCTTATTTTCCATCATTTTATCTTCTATATCACTGGCTCACTCTTCTGCCTTGTTCATTCTCATTTTTATTGCTTCCATTTGGGGCTGCATCTCAGTAATAGCATTTTTAATGCCTGGCTAGATTTTAGTTCTTTTATTTCTACAGTAAGGGTTTCTCTAGTGTCTTTTATGCTTTTTTCAAACCCAGCTAGAATCTTGATAATCGTTTTAAATTCTAGTTCAAATATCTTACTTATATCTGTATTGATAAACTCCCTGTCAGTGAGTACTGCCTCCTGTTCCTTCTTTTGGGGCAAATTTCTCTATCTCATCATTTTGTCCAGAAAAGAATAGAAGAATGAGAGAAAATAACAACAATAACGACAACAGAAAAAAACAAAACAAACCAGAAAAAAACAAAAACAAAACAAGAAATAAAAAAAGAAAATAAAACAAAAACTAGATCTTGATGTGTTTTGGTCTGCTTATTAAAAGATACTAGATCCCAAAATAAGAAAGAAAAACTTATATATATACAAAAATAAAATAAAATTCAACGAAAGGGAACGATTTAAAAAATATATAATGTATATATGAAAATTAAAAAAGAATAAAAAAGTATTGAAAAATAAGAAAATAACTGAAAAAATAATACTGAAAGACTAGAGAATAAAGAAACAATGCTATATACTGTTTTCCCCAAGGGCCGAAGCTTTGCAGCCCCCAAGGTCAGTAAACTTGGTGGCAGCAAGTTGTCTCTGCCGGTCTTCTATGGGAGGGGCCTGTTGCTGGGATTCTCAGGTGGACTTTGCCCTGGTGGAACTGGGCCTCCCTTGCACAGAGGCCGGGCTCAGTATAAGCAGCTCTGGGTCCACTAGGTGGTGCTGTTTTGCTGTCTGAAGGCTTTGAGCTCTGTTGACTGGGATGAATATGGCTACATCCCGCCCTCTAGCCTGGACCTGGAAATTCACAGCCCCCACTCTTCAGTGAGCTGGCACAGAAAAGCAATCACTCACTCGGGTCTCCCCGGTTTCCCTGGGAACTCTGTGTTCACCCAGCCTGTGATCAAGCGATTTTATGTCAGGCACGAGACTGAGTTTCAAAACTCCAAACTTGATGGACTCCTGCAGTGTGGACCTGTGCAGTTCCTCCTGGGGGAGGGGAGGAGGGGGCTCGCCCTCTGCCTCTGCCGCTTGCTGGGCCGCTGCTTGGAGAGCGGTTCACCTGACTGTGCAGTGGTTCCCAGTTTGCGGCAACACCCAGCAGAAAGCTGGGGCCTGGACTCGCTGATTGCAGCGGCTTCCCTGCTCCAATGCCTGGGAGCTCTGCTGCACTCGGGCAGCCCCACTCCTTCTGTAACCCCGGGGCTCCTGAGTTTTCTGACCCTTCTCTTTAGATCCCCCGAAGACACATGTCACCTACCAACTCCTCACTGACCATAAGGTCACCCTGAGGTGTTGGGCCCTGGGCTTCTACCCTGCGGAGATCACCCTGACCTGGCAGCAGGATGGGGAGGACCTGACCCAGGACACAGAGCTTGTGGAAACCAGGCCTGCAGGGGATGGGACCTTCCAGAAGTGGGTGGCTGTGGTGGTGCCTTCTGGAGAGGAGCAGAGATACACGTGCCATGTGCAGCATGGGGGACTGCCCGAGCCCCTCACACTGAGATGGGGTAAGGAGGGAAACCTGGGCACAGAGCCTCCTCTCAGGGACATGAGGAGCTGCTGGGGAGAACTTCAGGAGGGTTGGGGCTGAGACCTGGGGGTCAAGGCCCTCACCTTATCCTCTCTTCCCAGAGTCCCCTCCTCGGCCCCCCATTCCCATCGTGGGCATCGTGGCTGGTCTGGTTGTGGTCACTGGCACTGTGCTGGTTGGAGCTGTCATGTGGAGGAAGTAGAGCTCAGGTAGGGAAGGGGGGTGCTCTGAGTTTTCTTATCCTTCTGCAGTGTTTCAAGTCCAGGTGGAAGTCTGTCCTGCCTTGTTGATGGGCAGTGCCGTCTGCACACGTGTGCTTGTCCACCGTGCGGCTCGTTGCTACAGTCACTGTAGTCAAGCACAGGTGAGAGTGAAGGACAGATTAATCACCCCAGTGAATGTGGTGACGGCCCCGATTCCCAGCAGTCACAGGTCAGAGAGCAGGTCCTTGCTGAGGACAGACTCCAGGAGGACGTTTGGTCTCACCTTGCCATGTCTTTTGTTCCTGTCCCCAGTCCTGCCCTAGGTCTGTAGTGACAGCCCTGGAAACTTCCCTGTGGTCCAGGCTATCTGTTTCATCTAGGATCTCGGGCTGCGTCTCCTCCATGGCGTCTCATGGGATGTTTTCTTTCCCCAGGTGGAAGAGGAAGGAGTTACGCTCAGGCTGCAAGTAAGTATGGAGGGGGTGATCCCTGAGACCTTGAGACAGTGTAGAAGGACGTCGTGGGGAGCTCACCCACCCACAGCTGTCCTTTAGTTTCATCTCCTGTGGCTCTGACCACATTCTGTGTGTTGTGCCCCAGGCAGGGACAGTCCTCAGGGCTCTCTTTGCTTCTAAAGCTGAGACCCTGGAGGGCCTGACATGGGGAGAGGAGGGGGGAAAGGGGCCATGACTGGGTAGTGGGGATTCTTTGCGTAGGATACTTCGACCACAGGGAGGGCTCTTGGGAAATTCCACATGTATGTGACTGACCTGTATCTGTTCGTGATTATTTTCTGTCACAGTGTGAGCCAGCTGCCTTGTGGGGGACTGAGCGATGCAAGATGTGTTCACTTGCCCACCTTGTAACATCAACACCCCTGATTTCTCTTTCTGCAAAGGGCGTCGGAATGTGTCCGTGTTCCTATTAACATAATGTGAGGAGGTGGGGAGACTGGCCCCCCACCGCACACAACCCCCCCCCCCCACTCTCCCCGCCCTGACCGCCCTGTGTTCTCCTTCCTCATCTGCTTTCGTGTTCTGGCCGAGGGAGGGTGGGCCATCTCCATCCCTGTCTTTACTTTGTGTTACACTGAGCTATGACTTCTTACTTCCTGATGACAAGAGGACTCTGGTTGGGAACTGGTTTTTTTCCTGTTGTCATGAGGAGTGGATCAGTTAGTGAAAGGAGAGGATTCCTGAAGTTTGAGAGAGGAAATAAATGGAAGCACTGAGAACCTTCCGGAATCTGCGAGTTTGGTGTGCTGGGTCTCCTCTGGGTGGGGACAGGCGAAGGCTGTGAGGAGCGTCGGGAGGAGGAGCGTCATGCCCAGTGGGTGCTCAGTTCAGCGTGGGTGTGACATGGCCCCTGCTCAGCCGGGGAGTCTCTCTGCTCTTTCGTCCTTGTCCCTCCAGTAGCACCTGTCCTTCCAGGACCTGGGATCACAGAGACTCGGACATCACCCAGACCTCGTCCTGCCTCCGGGACCGACCGTGGGCAGCAACGTCGTGGGGCCGGGTCAGCCTGGGCTCAGACCTGGGTTGGGCCCTCAGCCCATCTTTGGGGGTTTACTTGTCATTTCTCTGTTTTTGTACAGGATTAGCCTGTTTTCATGTTCGGGGAGGAGTTCTGGTCTCATTCAGCTTCGAGTGCCTCCTGTCTGAAGGCGGCAGGAGGTAGTCGGCCCATCGGTGTCTCCACAAGGCCCACGAATCCGGAGCATCCAGAGGTTATTTTCAGACTCATGGAGGTCTTGCCCTCCTTCTGGGGCTCGGCTGTTCCCTCGTCTCTTCCGCCGTCTTCTCAGAGGAGCAGATTGTGGACTAGCAGACAGGAGGCTGGCCCTCATTTTTCATTCTGAATTAGTTCCCGTCAGTTTCCGTCCTCTGCTTGCCCACCCTCTGCCCTAGTGATCTTGTGCTGGCTCCAGTCCGAAGTCGAGGACTGGGGGGGCAGAGTCTCCTTCCATTGCTGCTCAGTTGGGAAATAGCATCTGTGCGTCAAGGATGGTGGTTTGTTGAAAATGGAATGTACTTGGCGTGCAGGGGAGGCGCTGTGAGCGCGGGGTGGGGGGGGCGGCGCGGTGAGGAAGGACAGGGCACTGGGGGCAGCGGGAGGGCCGTCTGTGCTGGAGCCCCACAGAGCAGCGGTGGTCTGAGGCTGCATTAGTAAAGGTGCTGCCTCCAGAACAGGGAGGTGCTCCGCACTGATCGCTCCTTCACGGCGCACGTCGCCGCCAGACCCGGGACACGCGGTTTGCATCTGGGAAATCCGGCTGGTGTGTCTGTGTTTACAAGGTGCAGCCCCGGCTGGTCGTCGCATCACCCGTTCAGCAGCAGGAGAGTAGCTTAGGGGGCGCCTGGGTGGCACAGCGGTTGAGCGTCTGCCTTCGGCTCAGGGCGTGATCCTGGCGTTATGGGATCGAGCCCCACATCAGGCTCCTCCGCTATGAGCCTGCTTCTTCCTCTCCCACTCCCCCTGCTTGTGTTCCCTCTCTCGCTGGCTGTCTCTGTCTCTGTCGAATAAATAAATAAAATCTTAAAAAAAAAAAAAAAAAAAGGAGAGTAGCTTAGGATTCCCCGTGGCCGTGCCGCAGCCCCGCTTCTAGGGCTTGTTAAACAGGAGAGTCCTTGACCCTGTGCCGGGTCCTCGGAGTCTGTGGGTCTGGGGACAGGCCGATCTGCAGCCGCTGAGCTCGGTGAGGAGCGGAGGCCGGGGTGGCAGGGGCATTAACATCGCATTCACGTCTGTTTCCTTCCCTGGTGAAGAGAAGGGAGGACGTCTGTTGTCCGTGGGCGGTGTGATGTGTGACACACACGTCATTGGTTCGTCGTGGGCGTCGTCGGGGAGGATCAGGGAGCAGTTCACGGCGGGGGGACGAACGTCTCTGAATGCGCGCTCTGCGCCGCGGTTCCTCTGAGCAAACACGGGAATTCGGCCCTGCTCCGACTTAGACGGAAGGTAGTGCGTGCGCGCGCACATGCACACACGCACACACTCACACAAATACACACTCACACGTGCGCACGCGCAGCTGCTGTGTCTGTAACGTGTGAGCGCGGGACGGTCACGGAGCAGCTTCGGCCGGGAAGCCAGGAGCACAGTGGCAGGTGCACGTCGGGCTGTGTGTCATACGGGAACCCCGGCCTCTGCCGCGTGCACGGATGTCGCTGCTCGCACTGCGGCCTCGGGTGAGGCGGGACACTGGATGCTGTGGCCAGCCCGGCCATTGCTGCTGCTCCTGGGGCTGGGGGACACACTGCTGCGGGCACCACCTGTCCCACGCATCCTGCACAGTGGCGGCCTCTCTCTCTCACCAGGTCGCCAGGCGGGTCCAGCCTGTGCTCCGGGGTCTGGTACAGCCTCAGGCCGGGGCCCCCTGGAAGGATGTGGGGAAAACAAGTGTTGCTCTTCTGTGGAGAGAGGCGGTCTCTGGCCAAGACCCTGAGGGTGGAATTGTCCTCAGGTAGGAAGGCCGCTGGGGTGCAGGGGGCCAGGGGTGGAGAAAGAACAGCTCATCGCCCTTCTTGGAGCACAGACCCGAGGCTGCAGCTTGATTGGGAGCTTGGCCCAGGTTTGGTGAAGGAACGAGTGGCTGATAGATGACAGCTCTCCTGTCGTTGCCCCGATGCTGTGAGACTAGACCCAGCTGTTGTTCGCAGCAGTTTCCACTCACAAGTTCCTGCGGAGGCCAGGTGGGCTGAAGGCATGACCACTCAGGCATATTAGCCCTGTCCTTGGCTCCTGCAAGGACGAGAACCCAGGTCTGTATGATGTGCGTGGGTCTGTGTGCCGTCGTGTCCTGTGAATGTTTCTATTTCCCTGTGCCTGGCAATATTTTGGGCAGGGAATCTCCAGCCTCTGCCGGCTCCTAGGGGACCGCTGCCAAGCATGAGAAACCAACCAGTGAACGCACCACGGCACCGGCCTGGTTTTCTAGGGTAGCTGGATTGTCCCGCAAAGTCGGCACGGTTCACGCACAGCAGCTCAACTGAGAACACGGAAGGTCAGTTTATCCAGCAGTCGTGACTCCGACAGCCGCCAGCCAGCAGAGAGCAAGGAGCCTCTTCCAGCTGCAGGAAGGGAAGGGTTTTCAAGGCAGAGGGGAGTGGGAACCAGGAAACTATGAGTAAACAGGGCCTTGTTGTGAGCGAGGGGGCCCTGCTAAGGGGGAAGGAAGTGATTCTCCGGGGGCTTCCGTCCAGCGGGGGGCAGGACCTCTTGGGGGCCGATGGCAGGTCACATTTCTGGGACAAGCTGAAGCTGCAGTAGGTTCAGTATGACGTTCTCGGTGGGGTGTAGCATCGGTGACTCCATTTGGGGCCTGCTGACTCCTTTTCCAACAGGACGGTGAACAGCAGGGGCAGATGGAGGGACGTGATAGACACACTTCAGCTCTGCTTATCCTTTGCTCCTGGACGAGACGAGGTGCGGGGTTACTTGCTTGCTCTTACTCTCAGTCTCTCTCTGCGGATCAGGGAGGGTTTCTCCCCCCCCCCCCCCCCCGCCCTGGCTCTCTGATTCTCTGTCACCACCTGGGAGTCCTCCAACTCCCGGATTTCACGTCTGACACTGTCGACCTGAGTGAGCCTGCGACGCACAAGGGGACGGACTCATCCTGCGAGATGGCCCTCTGCCCATGGGCGAATCTCAGCTCTCAGGCTCCCATGTGCCCTGCACCGTTGTTCAAGTTGGCTGTGAAGTCGGGATACCCTGGACCTTCAGTAATTTGCCAGCACAGCTCCTAGATCTCAGGAGAATTCCACGCTTACTCATGGTTTATCACAAGGATACCCACGAGCAGACACATGAGGCGAAGGAGCGTAGCCGCAGGAAGTTCCCCGGGCAGGAGCCTCTGTTGCTGTAGACTTGGAATGTGCTGCCCTCAGAGCACGTGGATGTGCTGGCCATTTCTGAAGCTCTCTGAACCCCACTGTTGAGAAGTCTTCACAAAAGCTTCAGGACACAGGCACCCTTGATCCAGTCCCTGGCTGTTGGGGATGCAGGTCTGGGGGCCAGAGGTCGGGGCGTGAGGCCAATGCCTCCAACTCTGTAGTCATGGCTTGGTCCTCCTGGTCGCCAGCCCCCAACCTGAAGCTGTCCAGGACCCACAGCCAGGTCGTCTCATGAGCATACCGGGGATGCTGTTATCACTCAGGAGATCCCAAGGCTTGGGGAGCTCGGTGCCAGGAACCGGGACAAAGACCAGATATTTGTATTATCCCACAGGCCACGCCCTGGTCTTTGAGCACAGATCCCTCGTAGCAGTAGGAGCAGAACCGCAGAGACGCGACATGGTACTAGAGTCCCCTCCGGTCATTAACAGTTCACGCATCTGCCTGCTGGAGGACGGGGCCTCCCAGGGTCACTGCGGTCTGCTGGCTCCATCCAGTGTTGCCTGGTTCCAGGAGCAGGAATGTTCTCGCAGCCTATGGCTGTCTCTCTCAGGCGTCTGGGTAACTGAGCTAAGAGACAGGGCCATCTCTTGCTCACACTTCGGAGGCGTTAACGTACTATTGGATTTCCCTCATTACACAGCGAATTTATCCATTCCTTTACCCTCAGCTGTTTCTACTTCCCTGGATTTATACCCAACTCTCTGCCTTTGGCAGGGACATTATGGGTGGCTGCTGAGTGGGTCTAGACTGTGGGCAGCAACACCGGTCTGGCAAGGCCCTCCCCGCTCAATCCATGCTCGGTCATAGAGGGGAGGGTCACACAGGGACAGGACTGGCGGGTAAGGCACCACCAGGCGATGTAGCTGTGCTGTGAGCCCCAGGTTTGCCGGCTGGGGTGCAGGTGGAGCCCTCCCCTTCGGGCCCATGGGAATTCCCACATCAGAGCTTAACGAAGTAGTTATGGTGTCTTGCGTGGGAATCCTTCCTGTTTCTGGCGCTCGCATCCGCGTCCTGAGCCTCTGCATCGGGTCGGAAGAGAGAACGTTGAGGGGAGCCAGAGTCATACCGATGTCCTCGCCCTTGGGAAGGACTGTGGAGTCACAGTGGCACCTGTCCCTACCCCTCCTCCTCAGATCCCCCAGGAAAAGTGTGTAGTGGGGACCGTCCTGTAGCCCCACTCATGCTGGGTGGGAGCGCACACTTGTGAGGGTGTGTAAACTAGTACCTCATGCCTCCATGGCCCCAACACCCCGTTTTCAGTGTTTCCGTCGCCAGTTCCCATTCTCCACGAAGCTGTTACTCTGTCAGCGTGTCTGTTTGCCCATCGTGGGACATTATGGTTTGTCACGTTTTTTGGTGTGACGAAATGTGACTGAGCATTTGAAACCGGTGCAGTATGTTTTATTCCCCACATGTGCCCCAAGAGGCATGTATCAGAATGTTCTAGGAGCAGAATGTTTGCCCCCAATGGGAAACAACATACCTGCATAGGACAGGAAATACATACATAAATTTAGCGCATCCGCACAACGGAGTAGCTGCAGCCCCGAAACAGCCTGGGCTGTGGCTGCGCCCCACCGCGTGCGTGAATCTCACGGACACGGCACCGAGTGAAAGGAGCCACACACGCAAGAGTGTGACTCTGTATGTGACGTGGACGATCAGGACTAACGTATAACGTCAGAAGTCAGAGCGGTTGCCTTCTGTGGTGACCTAACGACGGGGAGTCTCTGTGACGCTCAGCGCGCCCGCATCGTGCTCTGGGGCAGGACGTGGAGCTGCGCACGTGTCAGATGTCGCTGAGCTGTCCTCACAGGACCCGTCCTCTCGTGTGCTTTGGTTTTTAAAATTTCTTTTTTTTTTTTTTTAAAGATTTTATTTATTTATGTGACAGAGAGACAGCCAGCGAGAGAGGGAACACAGCAGGGGGAGTGGGAGAGGAAGAAGCAGGCTCCCAGCAGAGGAGCCCGATGTGGGACTCGATCCCGGTACGCCGGGATCACGCCCTGAGCCGAAGGCAGACGCTTTAACGACTGCGCTACCCAGGCGCCCCTGGTTTTTAAAATTTCTAATTGAAGTATAGCTGTGTGCTGTGTTCTGTTTTTGTTTTTTAATAGCATTCTGACCGTTCGCATCCACCACTGAGCGAGCAAAGCCCAATCCAGAACACGTGTTCCTGTCAAGGCCCATTTGTCACCCTCGGGGTCACCGGTACTGCTCTGACTTGCCAGGTGCGTTCGAGGCTTTCCTGCCAGGGAATCGGCCTCCTAGCTGTCTGTAGTGTCCGGTTGGCAGCCAGAACGGTTCTTTTTGGTATTTTGGGCCTCAGAGGATGCAAGTGGATATAGAGTTTCAGCCTTTCTCTGCGTTGCCACAGCCCCCACTGTCCCCTTGTTTCACTGCCCTGGGCGGCCACCTCAAGAGAGGACACCAGGATACCCACTCATCCGTTCCAATCGACTTCCAAACTCGGAGGTGGTTCTTGTGATGGGCATCAACATGTCCTCCTTTCATGCACCCCTCAAACTCCCATAGTGAGCGAGGGCCCAGCCCCCATGTGGTTATTCCTGTAATAGACCTTGTTTCCATAGCCCTGCCGTCCCACCATGTGGCCTGGCTGTCAGCCACTGCCCATGAGCTGGTAAGTTCAAAACACAGGAGCTTTTCTCGTTGTTCAATTTTTTCCCTACTATGTATCAACCTAAACATTAAAACTACCCTATGACTGAAAGACAAAATAATCCTGAGCCTGATGTAGGCTGTAATCTTGGATGATGTTGGAGAAACACTCTAATGGAGAGGACAATGCCCGGAAGAATTCCATTAAAAGGTGGTAACAGTTAGAAAATACTTTTACACACTTCTAAAAAACAGTATGACACAATTAATAATAGCACGTCGTACATAGTCTTCTATAACCTTGATTTTAAAAACACAGAAGTGACTAACATAATATAATAAAAAATCATTAAAAAAAAATAAAAAAAAAATAAAAACACAGAAGTGAAAAGCTCGGTGAGCTGACCTGCATGCAGTGATGGAACAGTTCTCCTGTACTAAAAGCTGGACTTTTAAAAAACTGGACTTGTAAGGCCTAATATAACGATTTCAATCAGCAGTGGCTTCCCTTTCAAGCCGGACCCCTAATTAGTCTTCGAATTCCTCTCTTTCCTGCAGGACCTTCCGGTTTTGCAAAACTTTGCTTCTGTGCATGCTGCTTTCGGCTACTTCTTCATAAGAGGGGGTCTGCTGTCAGCTCATCCCCGTTGTCTCTGTCGATCTTTCCAATGCCACCCATTTGTAGGGGCCTTTCTACAATGTCTAGCAGAGGGCTCCTGCAGCTGGAATGCGGCATCCGTTCTCTTTACTGCGTGTGTATCCAGGCGCTGAAGAAATAAAAACTATGGATTCCAAATCGTGTCCTTCACGGGAATGTTTATACAGTGTGTGTAGTGTGCTGAATCCTTGGGCATCCTCCTTGGCAAATCTTTTAGTTCTGTGTTTGTTGGGTTGTCCGAAATTGTAATTTCATTTTTCATATCTATTTCTAATTGCACAGAGTTGAGCTTCTGTTACTTAATTTTTCCAAAGCCTGAAAAGCCTCTCGAGGAGTAGGAAATGCTACTCCTTGTAGTGTTGATGCTTCGCGTCCACACCCACGTCAGTTTGTACCTCGTTAACTTCAATCTGCCGTGATTCTTCCTCAGCTGGAGTCAGCGGGGCAGGAGAAGATGTGACAGCACGTGTTTTCATGTCCATGTAATGACGCATCTTCCTTTACTGTCCAAACACTTCATCTTCAACGTGCCGCCTCCGAACTCCTTTTTCACAGTCGCTCTCGTTGCTGCACACAGCATTATTTGACGAACACGAGAGTGTTCCGGAGACCAGACAACGACTATGCATTCCTATCCCTGGGCATTCTGAGAGTCTAACCTGAGTACTATCCAGCTCGGTTGTCTGCCCTCCAGGAGGGGTAAACCAAGGGAATCGCAGTCCTTACCCAGCATCTGAAGGCTGACTACAGGATCCAGTCCTAAGGTTCTCATTTTCAATAGAGACTTGTAGAGGTCGGAATTTCCATTGCTTGCTCTGGCAAAGGCATCTTTAACACCCTCACTGCATGGACACGGGTCTGGGGGGACAGGCCGGCGGCCGCGGGCTCCCGGCTCCGGCGCTGAGTCTGTGCAGAGACGTTGTGGCCTGAGTGGCCTGAGTGGCAGTTGTGTCATCCAGGTGCCGGGAGCAGCAGAGACAGCAGCTCTGACCAAGGGCCAGGCGTCCAGCATCAGAGGCGTCAGTGCCATCTGCACCCTCCACTGGAAACGTCCCCAGTTTGTTGTTCAGGGAGACACTGCTTTGGGCAATAGGCCCGGTGTCCTCCTGCACTTGTAAGTAAAACCCTTCCTTCTCCTATTCTTCGGCTTGCCTTTGTCTGTTGCCTTGAACCCACCAAGAGGGGAGCCCAGTTTGGAGTAACACGACTGCCAACCTGACAACCTCACCTGGCATTTCTTTTTTTTTTTTTTTTTTAATATTTTATGTATTTATTTGAGAGAGAGCACAGGGAGGGGAGCGCAGGCAGAGGGAGAGGGAGAAGCAGACTCCCCATGGAGCAGGGAGCTGGATGCGGGCTCCATCCCAGGACCC
This sequence comes from Ursus arctos, assembly GCF_023065955.2. Taxonomy (NCBI): domain Eukaryota; kingdom Metazoa; phylum Chordata; class Mammalia; order Carnivora; family Ursidae; genus Ursus; species Ursus arctos. The sequence continues at coordinate 26,872,166 of NW_026622997.1, read as the reverse complement.
CGGGGTCATGATGCTGGGATCAGGACCTGAGTCGCAGGCAGACGCTTCGCTGACTGAGCCACCAGGCGTCTCCAGCTCGATGTGTGACAGACGTGGTGAGAGCACACAGCCTTTTCATGTCGCTGATCTTAGGAGGAAAACAAGCAGTCGTTCACCAGTAAGATTTTATCTTAAGGGGTTTCATAAATGCCTTTTATCAGATTGAGGAAATTCCCTCTGTTAATAGTCTGTTGAGTTTTTATCATGAAGGGTGTCCGATTTTGTCAAATGATTCTTGTGCATCTGTTGAGATAAGCACGTGGCTGTTGTTTTCTAGAATATTAATATGGTGCTTTACATTGATTGGTATGGATGTTGAACCAACTGTGCATTCCCGGAATAAACTTCATCAGGCTTGCATTGAACTCTTTATATGTTGCTAGATTTGATTTGCTACAATTTATTGAAATCTTTTGTGTGTGTATCTACATTCATAAGAGATATTGGGCTGTAGTTTCCTTGTCTTGTGATATCTTTGTCTGATTTTGGTATCTGAATAATCCTAGCCTCGTAGAGTGAGTGGGATTCCCTCCTCTCCTTTTTGGAAGGGTTTGTATAGAATCGTTATTAATTCTTTCAGCATTTGGTATAATTCACAGGGGAAGCCATTTGGAACTGGGCTTATGTGGAATAGTTGTTGACAATTGACTATCTTCTACCTCGTTGTGGGTGTATGTAGATGGTTTATTTCTTCTTCAGTCAGCTTTAGTCGTTCTTGACTTTCTGTGTTTTTGTGTATTTTATGCAAGTAAGTTAATTTTTTGGCATATAATTGTTCATCATAATCTCATAGTTCTCTTTATTTTGTGTGGTCAGTCCTAACATCTCCTCTGTCATTGCTGATCTCAGTAATTTGGGTCATTTCTCTCTCTTTCTTTTTAGTGAGTTTAGTTGAAGATTCGTCTGTTTGGTTCATCTTTCGAAGGATCACATTTGATTTAATTTTCTACATTGTTATTTTTATTCTCTTTATTTCTTTAACTTCCACTCTAATCTTTACTTTTTCCTTCCTTTTGCTTGCTTTTGGTTTCGTTTGCTCCTCTTTCTTCTTCGACTTAATGTGGGAGTTTAGCTGATGGACTGGAGGTGTTGCTTTTCCATGTGGGCATTGACAGCTGTGTATTTCCCTCTCAGCACTGCTTTAGCAGGACCCCCTCGGTTTTGGTGTGCTCTGTCTTCATTCCTATAGATCTCAATGTATTTCCTGATTTCCATTTTGATATCTTTGACCCTTTGATTATGTAGAAGTGTGTTGTTTAATTCTGCATAGTTGGGAGTTCCCTGAATTTATTCCAGTTATTGATTTATTGATTTCTGGTGTCATGCGACTGTGAGAAGAGAACATATTTGTATTATTTTTGCCCCTTTAAATTCACTGAGTTTTTTTTTTTTATGGCCTCGCATATGACTTATCCTCAAGAAAGCTCCACTTGCATTTGAAATGGATGTATATTCTGTTCATGGCTGGAATGTTCTATAATTGTCAGGCTTACACTGTTGTTTTATAGTATGATTTAAGTCTTTATCTTTATTGATCTCTGCATAGTTGTTCTATCCATTATTGAAAGTGATATATTGAAGTTTAAGTATTATTGTCATATTGTCTATTTCTCTGTCAATTTCTGTCAGTTTTGCTTACATATATTTGGGTGTTCAGTTATTAGGTGAATATATGTTTAGAATCGTTTCATCTTTCTGATGACTTGACCATTTTATCATTCTAAAATGATCAAGTTTATCTTACTAGCATTTTTAATAATAATTTTCTATTATGTTATGTTAGTCACCATGCAGTACATCCTTAGTTTTTGATGTAGTGTTCCATGATTCATTATTTGCGTATAACACCCAGTGCTCCATGCAATATATGCCCTCCTTACTACCCATCAACGGCCTATCCCAGTTTCCCACCCCCTCCCCTCTGAAGCCCTCAGTTTGTTTCCCAGACTCCGTAGTCTCTAGTGGTTCATTCCCCCTTCTGTTTACCCCCGCTTCGTTCTTCCCTTCCTTCTCCTACTGATCTCTCTGCTATTTCTTATGTTCCATAAATCAGTGAAACCATATGATAATTGTCTTTCTCTGCTGGACTTATTTCACTTAGCATAATCTCCTCCAGTCCCGTCCACGTTGCTGCAAATGTGGAGTAATCGTTCTTTCTGACAGCTGAGTAATATTCCATTGTATATATGGACCACATCTTCTTTATCCATTCATCCATTGAAGGGCATCTTGGCTCCTTCCACAATTTAGCTATTGTGGACAATGCTGCTATAAACATTGGGGTGCATATGGCCCTTCTCTTCACTACGCCTGTATCTTTGGGGTAAATACCCAGTAGTGCAATTGCTGGGTCATAGGGTAACTCTATTTTTAACTTTTTAAGGGACCTCCACATTGTTTTCCAAAGTGGCTGTACCAACTTGCACTCCCACCAACAGTGTAAGAGGGATCCGCTTTCTCCACATCCTCTCCAACATTTGTTGTGTCTTGTCTTGTCAGTTTTCACCATTCTAACTGGCGTAAGGTGGTATCTCAATGTGGTTTTGATTTGAATTTCCCTGATGGCTAATGATTTTGAGCATTTTTTCATGTGTGTGTTAGCCATTTGTATGTCTTCATTGGAAAAGTGTCTGTTCATATCTTCTGCCCATTTTTTGATTTGATTATTTGTTTCTCGTGTATTGAGTTTGAGAAGTTCTTTGTAGATCTTGGATACCAGTCTTTTATCTGTAGTGTCATTTGCAAATATCTTCTCCCATTCCGTGGGCTGCCTCTTAGTTTTTTTGACTGTTTCCTTGGCTGTACAAAAGTTTTTTATCTTGATGAAGTCCCAGAAGTTCATTTTTTCTTTTGTTTCTCTTGCCTTTGGAGATGTGTCATGAAAAAAGTTGCTGTGGCCGATGTCGTAGAGGTTGCTGCCTATGTTCTCCTCTAGGATTTTGATGGATTCCTGTCTCACATCGAGGTCTTTTGTCCATTTGGAGTTTATCTTTGTGTGTGGTGTGAGAGAGTGGTCAAGTTTCATTCTTTTGCATATAGCGAACGTGATAACCACTACACTACAGCATTTTTAACAAACTCTTACTAGCATTTTTAAAGTCCCTCTTGGCCAATGAGTGTATCCACTCCAGCTTTCGTATGGTTGTTTGCCTGAGATAACTTTTCCATCCCTCTGATTTCAGTCTATCTGTAATTGATATCAAGTGCGTCTGCTGCAGACAGCACAGGTGGATCTTGTTTTGTGTTCAGTCTAACAATCTGCACTTCGACGGACTTGTTTGAGCCACTTACTTGTAATGTTAATATTGACACTGTTGGGTTTATGACGCCATTTTACTTTTTGCTTTTTGTTTTCCATGCCTCACCCATTTCTCTCTCTCTCTTTTTTAAAGATTTTATTTATTTAAGAGAGATGGGGAGAGAGAGAGAAAGAGAGAGCGCAAAGCAGGGGAGCAGCAGAGGGATGGGGGAGGGAGAAGCAGGCTCCCCTCTGAGCAGGGAGCCAGATGCAGGGCTTCATCCCAGGACCCTGAGACCGTGACCTGAACAGAAGGCAGACGCTTAACTGCTGAGCCATCCAGGCGCCGCTCCACTCATTCCTCTTTTACTGATAACTTCTTATTCAGTGAATAAACTGAAGTATTTTCATTATTTAATTAATAATCATTCTATTTTGTAGTTATTTTCTTAAGAGTTGCTTTTGCCATTTTTCCTACCTTTTAAATTTTGTGATTTTTTTCTTTATTCCATAATATATATTCAAGTAACGTATGTTTATATATTTATATCCTATCCTGGTCATGTTGTATGTTATCTTATGATTCCAATATGAAGTTTCATGAGCTTTTTACTACTCACTCTCTCTAAAGTTGCTTAATCACAGTCTTTTTTCCCATTTAAACTTTGCATTTCTTGCTAAGAGTTGCTTTTTTTCTCTGTGCAATTATGTGTGTAAATTTTTTGACATGTAGGTTAAATAGAGAATCTCTAGACAAATTTGTTTCTTTACAATTTTTGGGTCATCACCAATTCAGGACAATTATAAACTAATGATATGAGTTATTTTGGCCCAATGGCCGATGGTAAAGGAAATTGGACTACAAATCACAGACGGGTTAGTCCGTGTCTGCAAATTTTTGAAATAGTTGTTTGCTCAGTTTTCCCGACTCAAAGACAAACGTCCTTGGAATGTCCTTGTACTTGAAGATAGAACAGATTTGATTAGTGTCACCCTGTTCTGAGGATATGAATCTTAGGTTCCCAGGTGTTCAGGGAGGGGATGTTTCTCAGCTCCTCACATGTCGAAGCTCTGGGCATTACCTCCTCTCTGTGAAGCTCATGAGCCTGAGAAGCCAAGAACGATTTTCCAGATCTGAAAAATACTCTAAGGATCAGAACAACTATTCTCTCTGGCTTATGGCCCATATTCAAATTTTGGGCTAATTGATTATTCTCTTGTTTGTTCTACGATACTTTTGGATGATTTTATGTTTTTTCTACCATTTTTAGTTGTTTGGGAGAAGAGGCAGTCTTATTTTTTTTTTAATTTTATTTAAATTCAATTAGCCAACATATACACCATTAGTCCATCATTAGTTTCATCTGGAGAGTTCAATAATCCATCAGTTGCGTGTAACACCCAGTGCTCATCACCGGACGTGGAGAGGATACAGCCGTAAACCTCAGTCTACTGTGTTACTGGACATGGAATCCTCATTAACTATGTTTCATTTCTGCTGTTTATTAGGCACCAGAGTAAGTGCTAGAGTGTAAGTCACCTAAACCAATGGTGATTTGTGTCTTCTGTGAGCCAGCACTGCTCTGTGAACTGTTACTCAGCCCACAAAAAGATACACAGAGAAATTGAAAGTGAGCATAAGCCAGAAAGCTCTCCCTTCTCCTGTCTGAGGCTGGTCGTCGCCCAGACAAACTGAGCATGTATATATCACGTCACTAGATCTGCTAAAACACTGAGATTATCACCTGTTGGGGACCAGAGATGGAGTTGCACAGTGTCTACACTGGAATGGGTTTTCAGACATTCATGGAGGCCTATACATAAAGCCTGATAAAATTATGGCTACTCGCCCCAGAAATACGTGCGTGTACAGAGAAACATAAAATGTCAGTGTATGTATGCGGATGATCTGAAGTGATACAGATCTGGGTTTTTATTTTTTTTAATTTTCTTTTAAATATTTTATTTATTTATTCGACAGAGATAGAGACAGCCAGCGAGAGAGGGAACACAGGCAGAGGGAGTGGGAGAGGAAGAAGCAGGCTTCCAGCAGAGGAGCCTGACGTGAGGCTCAATCCCAGAACGCCGGAATCACGCTCTGAGCTGAAGGCAGACGCTTAACAACTGAGCCACCCAGGCGCCCCAGATCTGGGTTTTTAATCCTAGGAAGAAACAAAGGCCGGGAAGAGACATGTTGTTCGATCACTTCATCAGCCAACAATGCGACTCCACTCATGTGTGAGTAGGAAGTGGAGTCGACAAACCTGGACCCGTAACAACCACCAAGGGAATAAGTTGAAAGAGGCCATTTCTGAGTCACTCCTTCATCCAAGCAGACTTGAGTGCCTGCAGTGCCCAGATCCAGTTCTAGTCTCAGATCACGGCTCCAAATATGGAAATTTGTCATTCTTTTCCATTCCTGACCCCCAGTGTCCATTCCTAGAACTTGTACCTCTCTTCCCACGTACAGGAAGTCCACACATCCACACGTCTTGATGGAGACAGAGACATCTCCATCCATAGACAGGAGAACTCACTTTGCCAAACAGTCTCGCAGTTGGACATGACAGGAAGCATCAACAGTCACGTGACCATGTGCCACACTGACCCAGGACAGGTGACAGACACACTGGGACAGGTCCGTGCACTGGGCAGGGGTGGTCTGAGCGGTGTCACAGTAGCATCATGCAGCTCTCAGGGGCAGCAGTGATCGCAGTCCTACCTCAGGGTTCAGTGTCCTGCCTCAGGGGAGTCAGCGGCGTGCACAGGGGCGGAACCCAGTAGCAGGCGCTGACTGTATACAGGCCTCCATCTCGGGTCAGTGTGGATTCTCTTCCTGGCTGTGTAGCCTCAAGCCTGTTTTGTGATTTTCCTTGAAACAAAACAAGGCCCCACATACTCTCCCTCTTCCCTAAGTCTGTGACTGTAGGAACATATCACAAGGAGTCAGAAACCCATGTAGGAGGAGTTTCCAAGAGCAAGATTTCAGACATTTCCCCAGCTTTATAGAGATGTGATTGACATACACCATTGTGTAAGCTTGGGGGTACAACCGGCTGATCGATACATTTCTACACTGCAACAGGGTAACAACCATGGATTAGCTGACCCCCGCATCATGTCACACAGTTATCATTTCCTTTCGTGCGGTGCAGACATTCAAGATCTACACTCTCAGTAACTCAGAGATTTTAGGTTGAGCTGAAAACTTCCTCAGTCCGCCACCTGGCCGTGCCCATGGGAGAGAAAATGTGTGTCTCTCAGCATGTCTTACAGTTTTCTTCCTACAGAAAACCATTTAAAGATTTTATTTATTTGAGAGAAAGAGAAAGAGAGAGAGTAAGAGAGAGAGAGAGAAAGAGAGAGCATGCTTGAGAGGGGCAGGGAGGGGTAGAGGGAGAGGGAGGACATTTCAAGCAGACTGTGCACTGGGGGCAGAGCCTGAGTCGGGACTTGATCTCATGACACTGTGATCATGACCTGGGCTGAAACCAAGAGTGGGACACCCTGGGGCCCCCAAATACCAATAAATGTGTCTGTAAGAACCCTTCCCTCAATGAGGGTTCTCCTCAATGACTTCAGTGCTTCCCTGTCTGGAGGAGCCCAGGATTGTCTATGGCTTTGTTACCAAACACTCAGGTCTCTCCCCAGACCTACCATCTTAGAATGTAGGGTGTGAGCCCAGGAGTCACTTGTGTAACAAGCCCTACATGAGGGACTGACACACGGCCATGTGGGGATTCTGCTCTCTGTGCCTGAGACTCCGTGTGGGACCTGAGACCAGCAGCAGCACCAGCCTCGTTATCACCCCAGACTCTCAGGCTCTGCTCCAGCCTGTCTAGATCTTCACAGTCCAGGAAATTCCTGTGAGCACTGAAGGCCGGGCATCCCTGGTCTACGTGCCTTCTAGACGCAGAACCAGACTGCGGTATGCTCTGGTGTGCACTCTGATCAGCGTGCTGAGCCCTGAGGAGTCCAGGGTTCGCTCCTGTTCCTTTCCCTTCTATGGTCCTCGCCCCCTTGGTGACCTCATCTCTGCTGAAGGCTCTAAACATCATGTATATGGTGTCACCTCCCAAATCTATGTCTCCCACCCGGATATGTCTCCTACCCTGCAGTCTGTATCCAACTGCCAACCTCACTGCATTTCTAGTCGACATCGCAGACTCCACGTGCCTAACCCGGATGCCTGTGATGCTGCTTCCCCCAGTGTCCCACTTCCGGAGTCTTCCCTGTTTCGACAGAAGGCACCTCACATTTCTACCTGCAGTCTGAAATCCTGGATGCCCTCCTGGATTCCTCCTTCTCACCACCCAGAATGAATCCTTTAGCAAATGCTGCAAAGTCCATCTGTAAGTATCTCCAGCAGCCAATCACTTCCTCTATCTTCCCTCCTCTCACCCCAGACGGACAGCCCACGCCCCCTCCTGGGACACTGCGCTGGTTTCCTGCAGTTTCCCTACTGGTCACTGGCCCTGCACCTCTCGATTCTGCGCAGCGGAGAACAGGTGCTGCTAAAGAAAATCGATTCCATCGATCTGTCCATTCTTGTAACTCCACGCCTCACTCGCAGAAAACTCAAAAGCCTTCTCATATCCTCAGGCCTTCATGACATGTCTGACATCGGACCTCACCTCAGCTGCTCTCTGCTCCAGCCACAGTGGCCCCCGCACCCTTCCCTGAACACAGGACACGCTCCTGCCCTAGGGCGTGTGCACTGGAGCTTCCCCGCCTGCAAAGAGCTCCCCCCAGACCTCCTCTTACACAATTCCTTCGTGTCCTTCAGACCTCTCAGAGGTCACCTTCTCAGTGAGCCTCCCCTCATCCCTGGAGTAAAGCAGCCATCGTCCCCGTCCCGGCACAGGTGCCCTGGGTCACCTTCCTCACAGCTCCTGCCAACTTCCAATTTAAACACGTCCCTTATTTGCTGCGCTGACACAATACACAGGTCACCTCGGAATGACACTGGTTTGCACGGTGCGTGTGCACCTGTATGCGGACTTTTTGCAATAACTGCTGTCCATGCATTTTCTCTTCTTTGTGATTTCTTACTGAGTTTTTCAGCTTCATTCATTGTAAGAACATGGTAGATACTTCATACAACATACACATGTGTTAAGCGACTGTTCGTGTTACCAGTACGGCTTCCAGTCACCAGTAGGCTGTTAGCTGTTATGTTTTGAGGGGGTCAAAAGCTATCCTTGGATTTCTGACGGCACGAGGGGTCACTGCCCCAATCCCCGCTTTGTTCCAGGGTCAAGTGGAGTCTGCCCCTCACGGCTGAACATACTCTCCACAACCAGCACATTTTCCCTCTTCCTCGTCTCACTGAGGTGTCCCAGGTGTAAACATGGTGTGTTCTGCATGTGCACACGACCACTATCAGCTGAAGGAACGAGCAGCTAGAGGACCCCCTCTTCTAGAGGTGCCTCAGGCACAGCTGTTCCGTGGCAGCTCCAGCCCCCCGTGTGCCCCCCTCTTGCCACCCCTGTTGCCTCTCTCCTCGCACAGGGCTGCCCTCCCCTCCCTCTCTGCTCAGCCCTCCCCACATCATGTCTCGTGCACAGCGCAGCACACGGAGTTCTCTCTTCAGAAACACTGTACGTAGGCTTTCTGGGTCCTTGTCTCCAACCACATAGAAATCGACCTCAGACTCTGCTTCATAAATCCATGAACTCAGATCAGAGCAGCCCTGGGATCACTGGACTAAGGGCCGGAAGAGAGCACAGAGCAGCACGGAAGGCAGAAACTAACTGACGTTTAACAAGGACGAGAACCTGTCAGATTCCTCCTCTTTCTCTACCTCCAGAATCTAAAGGATAATCTAGAAAACAGCTCTAGAGGGAGGGGAACACATGGATGAATCTGGAAGTTCATCTCTCCATACCACAGAGACGCCTGTGTGCAGGAGCCGACCTAGGCCTGTGGGGTGTAGCCCAATGGACACCTGCTGCTGTAACCGACAGGTCACCCAGGGGAGACTGGATAAGAACTCATACAAAGAGCCAGAACAGTCCTGATGCTGTAGAGAAACAATGGGAAAAAGAACAACAACCCAAAATGGAGGCTATGACCTGATCCAGGCCTGAGATGAGGCTGACGCAGTCACAGGAAGCTGTTACTGCACAAGGTCCTGGTGACAGGTGACGTCCAAGTCACTGTGATCACAGGGCCTAGTGAGACAAGCTTCCACAGCAGAGACAGGGACACGGAGCAGAGAGATGACCCAGCTGAGGGGTGATCACGTCACCCCCAGATGTACTGAGCACTGACTGGGCACAGACCCCGTCCCTGCTCAGCTCCTCACTGCCTTCTCCTGCCCCACCCGCAACACACTCAGCACAGCAAACACAGGGATACTGGAAGGTTCTCAGTGCTTCCATTTATTTTGTGTCTCAACTTTACAAGTCTCCTCTTTTATTATTTCATCGGCCCCACATACCAACAATTAGGAAACAAAAACATTTATCTGGATTTCATTTTCAATAGAGAAATAAGTCAGCACTCAGCCCAACTTGAAATAAGGACAGGCATGGAGACGGTCCAGCCCTGCCTCTGCTGGAACAGAGGGGCACATCAGAGAAGAGAATGCAGATCAGCATAGCGAGGGATCACAGGGGGCAGGGCAGGCAAATCTCATGTTCTAACATTATGCTCACAGGAACACAGCCACATTCTGACACCTTTTTCAGAAAGAGAACTCAGGGGTTGTTGATGTCACCAAGTGGGAGTCTGAACATATCTTGCATCACTCAGTCCCCCCGAGGCAGCTGGTCTCACACTGTGAAAAAAAATCATGTACACATTTAGGTCAGTCACAGAAGTGCAGACATTCTCAGGAGCCCCATTCATGCTCAGTGTCCCTAGTGCCCTAACCCTTCCCCCCTTCAGGGTCTCCAGGGTCTCACCTTTAGGAAGCGTAAGAGACACATCAGAGCCCTGGGCACTGTCATCGCCTAGGGGAGAACAGACAGGACGTGGTCAGAGCCCACAGGAGAGGAGAGTAAAGGAGGAGCTATGGGGTGGGTGAGCTCCCCATGTGGTCTTGTCTACACTACCCCGGGGTCTCAGGGATTATCCCCTCCATACTTACGTGCAGCGTGAGAGTAACTCGGTCCTTTTCCTCCTGTGGGAAGAAAATATCATGTCAGAGGCTTGGGACAGTGCTGGGCCATGAGATCCTAGGGGAAGCTCCTAGTCCCTGCCCTAAGCAAGTTTGCAGAATTGTGACTGGGGACCAGGACAGGATCAGGAAACAGGAAGAAAGAGGTGTGGGGTCACTGGGCCACCTGACTTGCTGGAGGTCTGTCCTCAGCAGGGACCTTCCTCTCCGTCCTGTGTCCCGTGACTGCTGGGAATCAGGTCCCCATCACCAGAATTACCGGGATGAAAATGTGTCCTTCATTTTCACAAGTGTGTGGTACACACGGGGTGTTAGTGATCAGCTCCAGAGTGTGCAAGGCCATGTGTGAGGACGGTACCTCCCAGTAACAAGGCAGTACAATCTCTACCTAGGAAACCCACCAGAGGGACAAGAAAACTCAGATCCCCGCACTCTGTTTCCTACCTGAGTGCTTCCTCCTCCAGATCACAGCTCCAATCGCCACAGTGACCGTAAGGAGAACCAGACCAGCGATGATCCACGTGATGGGGACGGTGATGGTGGGCTGAGGAGGCGGCTCTGGAAACGGAACGCAAGGTGAGGGGCCCAGAGCTCTGGCAAGAGTCCCAACCCTGCTGAAATTCTCCAGAAGGCCTTCTGCTTTCCCTGAGAAGAGGCTCTACTCCAATCCCCTCCTTACCCCATCTCAGTGTGAGGGGCTCGGGCAGCCCCTCATGCTGCACATGGCATGTGTATCTCTGCTCCTCTCCAGAAGGCACCACCACAGCCGCCCACTTTTGGAAGGTCCCATCTCCTGCAGGCCTGGTTTCCACAAGCTCTGTGTCCTGGGTCAGGTCCTCTCCATCCTGCTGCCAGGTCAGGGTGATCTCCGCAGGGTAGAAGCCCAGGGCCCAGCACCTCAGGGTGACCCTTTGGTCAGAGATGGGGTGACGGGTCACGTGTGTGTCGGGGGTTTCTGAAGAAGAATCAGGATATCCACACTTTGGTTTACCTTTATGGGTCACTGAAATGGCTTCATGTGACCATCCTGACGTGGACAGGGCCCTTGGTTGGGATGGAATAAGCACAAAACTCAGTCACCAACCTAGCCTTTGGGATCTCCTAATGCTGGAAAATTCTAGAATCAGGGATCGACCCCACGGTAGGAGGCTGCAGGTCTAAGAGGGAGAGCACGCTAAGGGTCCTGACTGGGGTGGAAGGTGAAGGAGTCAGAAAACCCGGAGTCAGAACTCCAGTTATGTTCTCATTGGAGAACAAGGCCTTGAGAGGGACAGTCATGGTTCCCAAGGAGGCTGCCAGGATCAAAGGGAACCGCTGATGGGTTGTTTCAGGGATGGTCTCCACCTGCCTCCCGGGAGAGGCTGAATTCCTCAACTGCCCTTTAGAGAAAAGCGGCCTCTGGGTGAGTCCCTCTCTCGTAGGAACAGGAACACCCAGGAGGTTCACAGTCCCCACCCCTGGGAAGAGCGGTGTTGTGACACCGAGTCCATTTTCCCTTCCTGGTGGGAAGCCAGCCCCAGGGGAGGGGAGATCGGGAGGCCCGCGGCCCCTGGTACCTGCGCGCTGCAGCGTCTCCTTCCCGTTCTCCAGGTGCCTGCGGAGCCACTCCACGCACGTGCCCTCCAGGTAGTTCCTGAGGTGCTCTGCCTCACCGGCCGCCTCCCACTTGCGCCGGGTGATCTGCGCCGCCGTGTCCGCCGCGGTCCAGGAGCGCAGGTCCTCGTTCAGGGCGATGTAATCCGCGCCGTCGTAGGCGTCCTGACTGTACCCGCGGAGGAGGCGCCCGTCGGGCCCCACGTCGCAGCCGTACATCCACTGGATGGTGTGAGAGCCTGGCCCCGCCCGACAGGAGGCGATTAAGTCCAAACAGAAAGTAAAACCGCCCAAAAGTTCCCGCGGGTTCGTCGGGGTCAGGGGTCGGGGGTCGGGGGTTCCTCAGACTCGGGGTGTCGCTCAGACCCGGACACTCGGGGCACCCGGCCCGTCGGTGGGGTGGGGGTCGTGACCGGGACCCGGGCCGCGTCGCTCACCGGCCTCGCTCTGGTTGTAGTAGCCGCGCAGGGTCTGCAGGTCCACTCGGTCAGTCTGTGCGGCGTCCTTACAGATCCGCGTGTTCCGGTCCCAATACTCGGGCCCCTCCTGCTCCACCCACGGCGCCCGCGGCTCCATCCTCTGACTGGCAGAGTCGCTGTCGAACCGCACGAACTGCGTGTCGTCCACGTAGCCGACGGCGATGAAGCGGGGCTCCCCGCGGCCGGGCCGGGACACGGAGGTGTAGAAATACCTCATGGAGTGCGAGCCTGCGGGCGCGGAGGGGCTGAGACCCCGCCCGACCCTCCTCCCGCCGCGGGGCCCGGGGGCGCCGGTGGAGGCGGCTGGGAGGGCAGGGGGAGGGGCACCGAGTCGGGGAGAGCAGGGCGGAGGCGGGGAGGGACGGGGGAGCACAGGCCGGGGCGCGGCCGGGGGCGGCTGGGGGTCGGGGGCTGCGGAGAGGCGCCTTCCCCGGGGGTCGCGCGTCCCCGCCCGGCGGTCCCCTCGCTCCCGCCCCGCAGAGGCCCTTTCCTCCCGCCGCCGAACTCACCCGCCCAGGTCTCGGTCACGGCCAGGGCCCCCGACAGCAGCAGGACGAGGGTTCGGGTCATCACGACCTGCATCTTCAGGGTCTGGGGAGACTCTGAGTTGCCACTGGGCCCCTGGCCGGTGCGGAGACTTTATAACCCGAAACCGGGGAGCTGCTGATTGGCTTCCCCAGAAACCCGACACCAATGGGAGTGCGAAGTGGGGCCGCGTCAGGAGTCTCCAGGCAGGAGGACCTGACACAGGTTGTGAGAGGGAGAAGTGAAACCCAATAGATGGGGACTCCCCAACATTTGCCTCCCCGCCCCAGACACCGCCCTGGGTCTGAGACCCTGAGAGGCAGGTCCAAGGACCTGGGACTTTGCCCCGACCCCTCCCCTACCGCACAGCGTGCTCTTTGTCGCACTGTCTTCCTGAGTCGTGGACCAGGAGCTGGGTGAGTCACTGATTCTCAAACTTGGTCTCAGGGTATCTATACAGTCTCGCAGATACCGAGGATCCCAAGGATAATTTTGTGTCTGTGGGTTCTATCTCTCAGTATTTACCATAGTAGGAATAAAACAGGTTTAAAAATTCATTAGTTCATGTAGAATCATATTCATAACCCATGGCATGAAAAGAGAAATATTGTTTTTATGAAAAATAACTATTTCCGAAATAAACAGCACAGGGAGAAGAGTGATTTTGTTTCATTTTACATTTTGGCAAGTCTCTTTCTTGTCTGTCTCCTTAGAAGACCCCTGGATGTTCAGGTTTGCTTCTGCATTTACTGTGTTGTTTTGGTCGAAGTGTATGAAAAAATTTGCAACCTTGCAGAGACATGAGAGAATAGTATGTTTCACAACCTTCTCAGATAGTTGTGAATATTCATCTTAGGTGCTATATTCAGACTACAGAAGCTGTGCTTTCTCTAAGGTTATTGGCAAAGTGGAACCTGAAACAGTATCACTGTGTCCTTCTCTGTTACGTTAAAATCCATAGGCCCATCTTGCACACTGAATGGGTCTTGTACTAATGCGTGACTTTCTAAAAAGTAATATGTTGTTTCACTAAGTGATATACATGTTCCAGTGTTGATTAGACTGGAATTGAATTATTACCTCAGACCCCAACAGAAAAGTTTGTCAGTAGTAAGAAGCTGTCAAGTTTATTGGTGGATCACAAGTTCTCCAAAACTCTGATTTTCTCTTGAGAGCTGACATTTGATCAAGGCAACAAGTCCTCTCAGCTGTCATATGTGAGTTGATTTTCATGAAAGGGTAGGTTCCTGTTCATTTTCCAGAAACTGTCTGCCAAATCTCGTAGTCTAAATAAGCCAAGTTTCTGTGTCATTCATTCCTTCAGGTAAAAATAGCATTGTGTTAAAAAAAAAGAGGCCAGTTAATTTCACACACATTATTTTCTTTGGGGCTTATGCATGTAGCAGAAGTGCTGTACATCACATGACATCACATGTGACATGCTTAAATGTGGATTTGAGAATAATTAATAATGATTTTAATGCTTTGATAAGGATGTTTTAAGGTGGGACTAGTTCTGTTTTGTCCTGTTTTTATTTTTGAGGCATTTTATTTGCACAAAGGTAAAACATCCCTAGAAAAAGAATCTCAGGATTTTCCCTCGTGTGTGTTTTCATCTTGCTTCTTCATGGTCCATGATATCAGCTGAGGTTGTCAGGACAATGAAACCAAATGGGAGGGATGCGAGCAGATTCTTCTGCCATTTTTCTAGATCTTTGAGTTGTACATCAAATCTGGGGCTGCTCACTCCACGGGTGTTTAATCTGCCCCTGGGGTTCCCGACAATGTTTTGTGATCAGCAGTGACTTCACACCCGCCAATGTAACCGAGCTTCGTCCTCACAGTTAGAAACGGGACGATGACTTTGGAGCATGGCCTAATAAGACCTGCCTTTTGCCTCTCAGGCATTGTTACTGCTCTTGAGAGCATCTCCCAAGATATTCATGTGACCATATGGTGGCTTGGAAAGATGGTGGAAAGCGTGTTTTTGTTTTCTATGGGAGTAAGTAGTGGTGAAGAATAACAGCTATTGCAGTTTGCACCCATCACCTCCATTCTTGCTCAGTTTTAACTCCGTTGAGAATGTCAACATGGTGAAAAGGCAAATAATGTCCCCGTAATGTTATGAAAATAGATTTAACCTCATGGATTCTGTGAGAGGGCCTCAGGGACGATGGGTGTTCCACGGACCACACTTTGAGAATGGCTGCTCTGAATCACCCTGGGAGAGTCTCCCATCTGGTCCTGCCCTGGCGCCCTCTTCACTCAGCAGAATCCCCTTCCTGAGCTGCACCTGCTGTCTCTGAAAACTCAGCTCTGACTCTAGCCCCTGAGTGAGTCTAGAGGAGAACTCACCTGGAAATGTGATGGCAGAGAGGGTCCCCAGTCTGGGAAGGGAGATGGAGGGACAGGGATTTCCCTTTTGTAATTGGGAACAGTTTGTGCTGACGGCACCAGACCCATGCATAAGCGACTTTGATGTTGGGCACTCAAGTTGGATCTATGACTTGTTGCAGTGAGAGAGGACACGCCACTTTGGGGGCCGGGGGGCATCTTAATATGAAGGTGTTGGAACCTATAAGGGCATGGGCTTTGGATGGGTGCTTTGGAGAAGATCTGTGGAGCTGGGGCGCACTCCCAACTGCGTGTTGTCAGGACGCGTGGTGATTCCATGGTTGAATCCCCTCTCTAGGCGGGGCCAGACCAGAGCGAGGGTAGAGCAGTCACGGTAAAGAAGCAGCGACACTCACACTGGCTGACACAGGAGATGTGTGTTGTGCTGTGGGTTGCACGGTGCCTTGTTTTGTCTGTACTGACACAGAGTGATGTCATGGTTTCCGAGTGTCCTTGTCTGATGCTGATGTTCTGTGAGATGCCTGGCTCTTGTCCCACAGGAGAACAACATGGCCGAGGGGTGGGCATTAGCCAGCTTCTGACCACACTGAGCTCAGCTGTCAGTGTCAGACCAGCTCCCGATGTTAGGGGCTTGTTGTTTGTTCTCTGTTAAATTCCATATTTAAAAAAAGCTGCAACCAATTAAAAACAGAATTATAGAATTGGTGTTTCCCTTTCCCTGGGGTAAATACCCAAGCGTGGAGTTGTTGGATTATATGGCGAATCACTGTGTTGTACACCTGAAAGGAGAGTGACAATGTGTGCCAAATGCACTCAAACAATAAAGAAAAATAAAGAAGAAAAGAAAGTCAAGCAGAGGAAGACAATCATCATATGGTTTCACTCATTTATGGAACGTAAGAAATAGCAGGAAGATCGGTAGGAGAAGGAAGGGAAGAACGAAGGGGGGGTAAACAGAAGGGGGAATGAACCATGAGAGACTATGGAGTCTGGGAAACAAACTGCGGGCTTCAGAGGGGAGGGGGATGGGGGAATGGGATAGGCCGGTGATGGGTAGTAAGGAGGGCACATATTGCATGGAGCACTGGGTGTTATACACAAATAATGAATCATGGAACACTACATCAAAAACTAATGATTTACTGTATGGTGACTAACATAATAAAAATTATTATTTAAAAAAAGAAAATTAAAAATATTAGAAAGGAATTTGGAGCAGAGGAAATGAAATGTCAAACAAATGTATTTGTAATAAGTAAACAAACAAATATGAGAATATGGAAGAAGTATTGGGAATAAAACTTAGGATCTATGAACTTAGAAAAGTAAGGGATGAGAGTGTCTGTCAGAGGGTTGGGAAAACACACCGTCATAAGGGTTGATGGGAGTGAACACTGGGATACAATTTTTTTTTTAAAGATTTTATTTATTTTTATTTGACAGAGATAGAGACAGCCAGCGAGAGAGGGAACACAAGCAGGGGGAGTGGGAGAGGAAGAAGCAGGCTCCTAGCGGAGGAGCCTGATGTGGGGCTCGATCCCATAACACCGGGATCACGCCCTGAGCCGAAGGCAGTCGCCCAACCGCTGTGCCACCCAGGCGCCCTGGGATACAATTTTTAAAGGGCGCTTTAGAAAAATGTCTCCACAAATGAAATGTGCTTATATTGTGACACAGACATTTTCTCGGAGGAGTTTATCCAATGAAGATATCACACATGTTCTCAAGGATGTTTCTTGGCGTGTGGTTTATAAAAACAAAGAACAGAAGTTATCTGAGCAATATAATCAATATGACGATGGTAAGTCTAAATAGTAGAACACTTAACATGTCTCAGGGTTTATCACCATGATATTACACAGAAGGTCAAAGGTAATCATGAAAGCAAACCCATGAGGCACCCCATAGGGGATCCCTTTGTACAGACAGGAAAAGGAAGACTGAGAGAAGAGAAGGAGGTGATGGAACCAAGATTCAACCAGGTTTGGTCTAAGAGGCCTTGTTGACTTATCTATCATTGTTCCCTGTCCATCCCTGGGTATGACCGTGCACTCCATCTAAGTGAGCTTTTGAAATGTTCCAGAATGTTCTACAACGGGAGGCTTCGAGGCACAGAGCCTAGGAGGACATTAGGGTGCAATGTGACTCTCCTGCTCAAATCAGACTGAAGTCCATCATCCAGTGGACATCTCGAGGCCTCCAGGAGCTCAGGATCAGCAGGACCCCGGAGACACAACACAGAGCCAGGGTGATACCCTGGTGACAAGTCACTGCCAGGGTCATGTGGGAGATGGACATGGAGCAGAAATGACAGAGGGAAACGTAAATGACTCCTGAGATGAATGCTCTGTGGAGAAAGGTCCTGACATCATGAGAGCAGAGACCAGGAGGCCTAGCAGGTCCCCTACCCCTAGTACCAGTCATGTCTGCAGGACGCAATAGGTGTGTGGATATGAAACACAACTACACACATGCTGCACAATCATAGAACAGGAAGGAGCTCTGGGAAATTAACAACGTGACCATAGACATGAATAATTTAGTGGATACACTGGATGATTACAGTTGTCCTTCCCCGAAGTCATACAATCAGGAGGGTGAGGGCAGCAGGAGAGAAGACCTGCTTGTTTCTTTTCTTTTCTTTTCTTTTCTTTTCTTTTCTTTTCTTTTTTCTTTCCTTTCCTTTCCTTTCCTTTCCTTTCCTTTCCTTTCCTTTCCTTTCCTTTTCTTCTTTTCTCTTTTCTTTTCTCTTCTTTCATATTTTATTTTCTCTTCTTTCCTATTTTTTTTCTTTTCTCTTTTCTCTTGTCTTCTCTTGTCTTGTAAGATTTCATTTATTTATTTGACAGAGAGAGAGAGAGCGCACAAGCATGGGGAGCAGCAGGGAGAGGGAGAAGCAGGCTCCCCACTGAGCAGGTAGCCCGACTCAGCGCTCAGTCCCAGGACCCTGAGATCTTGACCTGAGTCGAAGGCAGCCACTTAACCGACTGAGCCACTAGGTGCCCCAGAGAGAGGGTAGAAGAGAAGAGCCCCTGAAATCTCCAAGAGGCAACCGCACAGGCCTGGTGGCTGGAATACATGAGGCAAGGACCCCAAATCCCGAGGACAACTCCGTCCAGCACAGAGTCTCTGTCTCGTCACTGCGTGGCTCAGGGCGAGGGCAGCCTAAAGTCTCCTAAGATGCTCGAGTTTCTGGTCTACTTTCCATGTCCCCTTCCGCAGGATACCAGTAGGCAAAGTGGGAAAATGACGGAGAAAACCAAACAAGGGGAGCACATGGGATCCGGCCACAGGGAACCAGGAGGAGAGAGGCCAAGGGCCCCCAGGAGGAGCAGCAGGGGATCTGGGTGTCAGCCCTGTCCCAATGGGGCAGGACTGAGGGCTGTGGGCCATCTTAGGGGATCCTGTGGGGGAAGGATGGGTTCTGTCTCGAAGAGGCACAGGGGCTTCTGCCTGGGGCCCTGGTAGAGGTCTCTGGTCTTCCCCTGAGGGTCGTCACACAGGGGTGAGCTCCGTCATTGGTCGGGGAAACTGTACTTACGTTCAGTCATTTTTCCACACTGACACTATGAACAGTTCAAACATTCCAGAAAGAAGGGGAAAGCAGAGAGAGGGGAGGTGATTAGGGGGTTTCCCCTCCTCCAGAGCAAGACCCCCTTATGCTGGGAGGCAGGTAATCAAGGGACTGAGAGGAGGGGGAGCAAGGCCCGCGCACCCTGAAAGGCCAGCCCTGGTTTCTGATTCTGGTTTCCAGATTCCCACTCCCTGGGCTACAGTTTCACAGCCGCCTGCCATCCACCCCTGTCTCACAGCCTCTACCACCTGGAAACCTTCTCTACTTGTGAAGACAGTGGAACCCCTGCTCCACAAAGAGCAGCCCCAGGGACTCTGACATGGAGGGCCCAGCAGCCTGAGCCACGGAGATGCGTTCCTGGAGCTCGGAGGCAGCAGGTGGGATGGAGGCTGGACTCTGCAGTGGTACACAGAGATCAGCCAGGAGTCAGGGCCCAGGCTTCTGCCTTGCATTTCCCCCAGGACCTCAATGTGTCCCCTCCCCTCTTCCCAGGGCTGCAAGACCCAGGCGTTGGAACACCATGCCCAAGATGGCCAAGGGGGGAGGCTCCTGTGCAGGGCCAGACCCCACCTTTTGGAACCTGGAGGGTGGCCTCCCTCCCCTGCCTGGAGAGCCCAGGACCCTGGCGTGCTGCCTCTTCTACCCCTTGCTGCCCCTGAGACACAGGGACCTGCTGTCTGCATCCCTCAGGCCTGGTTCCCGCCCCTGCAAACTGGGAAACGACAAACTCTGCTTCTGTTGCATCTACGGATCCCACATTCTCATTCTGTACATGGTCGTGCGGGGAAGAGAAAGCTGCCGTCCCTGTGATTGCTTCTCCAAGTGATGAGGACCCATGGCTTTGACGTGTGTGACTGATATCCAAATATTTGGGGATTTTCCAGAGATCTGCATGTGATGGATTTCTAATCGTGGTCGCACAGTACAGGCTATAATTTCACTGCCTTTACATTTATTGAGATGTGTTTTAGGGCCGGTTCCTGGTCTGTTTGGGCTCACGGTATGGTTATTGTCCTCTAATCCTTATTTGCTCTATTGATGAGAGAGGAGTGTTGATCTCTAAATATATTTAATTGGTCTGTTTCTTTACAGTTCTGTTTTATTTGCTTCTCTCCAATCTCTGTTCTCTGTGATTTTTGGATTGGGTAATTTCTATGGATTTAGACTCAACCTCGTTCATTCTTTATTCTGCCTTCCCAGGCCTTCAGTGGAGTTTACCTATTGAACTTTTATTACATTTTTCCCTTTCCGTTCCATAATTTCTATGTGGTCTTCTTTGTGCATTCCACTTCTTCATTCAGATTTCCTCTCTGTTCACCATTTAGTAACAAGATTTTCTTACGTTCCTTCAACCCATATTTATTCCGTTCTTTGAACATAGTTCCCGAAGCCGCGTGGGAGCCGTCGGTGCTGATTCCCGCTTCTGGGCGCACTGGGAATACTTTTCTGTTCATTCTCAGGATGTGTCTCTCAAATGTGTTTCTTTGCATGTCTGGCCATATGTCCTTTCAAAGTGGACCTCAGTTTTCTGTTTTAGCAAATCT
Organism: Ursus arctos; assembly: GCF_023065955.2. NCBI lineage: Eukaryota > Metazoa > Chordata > Mammalia > Carnivora > Ursidae > Ursus > Ursus arctos. Next base: position 26,851,696 of record NW_026622997.1, on the reverse strand, counting down.
GGAATCCATTTTATTTTTTTGATGACTGCTTGTTCCCTAGAAGTGTGTCACTTGCATGGACCCCACTATGACCTGAGCCCCTGCAGAGCTGACGGCTGTTGTCTGAGGCCTGTCTCAGCTGCTTGAGTGAGCGGCCCTCCATCCGGGTGACTTAGTGGTCAATCAGGGATATGCAGTTTGTACTCAGATCTCGGAGCTCATCTTCTCCGTGGTTGCCTTGTTCCTGGGATTTCCCCTAAACTTCCAATTGCCCTGCCAGCCACCAAGTCTGACCTTTGATACGTTCATCCGGTATGATCTCATTTTCTTAAGTAAGCTCTAAGCCGATTGTGGGGCTCGAACTTATAGCCCGGAGACCAAGAGTCTCATGCACTACGGACTGAGCCAGCCAGGCGCCCCTCAGCCAGGACAAGTGTGTCTTTAACGCTAGACCTCCCTCTGGTTCTTCTGCTTTTTCGGCCGTGTCTCCTGAGCATCCCCCAGCCATGCAGACAGTACTGGTCGTCCGGGGACGTTGACCGAGCTTGTATTCAGATTTTGGATCTCAACCGTCTCCTGCTCCCTCACTTTCAATTTTCCCTGTTGAATGTCCAGCTCCTTGGCACTGTGACTGCTGTCATCTGCCCCTTTGAGCCACTGGGGCTGCAGTTACGCTGGGGAAGGGGAGGGACCCACAGGGAAGAAGGCTACGAGCTTGGTCTTCTCGCCCAGTATAGTGGTAGTTATTCAAGACTAAAGTTCTCTCGTATTTCTGCCTGCCTTCGTTTACTTTTCCATGACTTCAAATATTTATTAAATTAGTTAGTTTTAAGTAGGCATCATGCCCAGTGTGAAGCCAAACCTGGGGTTTGAACTCATGACCCTGAGATCAAGACATGAGCTGAGATTGAGAGTCGGACACTTAACTGACTGAGCCATCCAGACATCCCTCAAATATTTATTTTGAATCTTTTCCTCCAGTTTTCATAATTGTCTTCTGGGGAAGAACTGACTCAACCCCTTCCTGCTGCCATTACCGGAAGTCTCACCTGAGACAGGATTTGGGGTGAAGAGGTCATAGCCCGTGATGTGATCTTGGGAGTCCAGTGAGGGTTCAGGCACCTGGGATTCTGGATTCAGATTTCTCCAACTGAAATACAAGGAGGCCTGGGGTCTGGGCTCACGATGACTTGATAGAACCCATGATGACAAGGAAGGACGCCCTTGTCCCACCTCCCATCAGACGGCTCCTTTAGTGTGGAGACAACATGTTCTTTAAAAAAAACATTTTTTTTAACTTTTTAAAAAAATAATCTCTACAACCAACATGAGGCTCGAACCCACAACCACATAGCAGTTGCATGTTCCACTGACTGAGCCTGTGAGGCACAGCAAATATTAAAAAAAAAATTTTTTTTAAATTTTAAATACAATCTACCCCCAAAGTGGGCCTTGAACACACAATCCCAAGAGTGAGAGTCACATGCTCTACCCCCTGAGCCAGCCAGGTCCCCCTAGAGACCATTCTATGTGTGAGAATTCTTACATTATCTGCACCAGGTCCCCAGAGAAGCAGGTCGTTTGAAGGGAGGCCTGGGAAGGGGTTGAGTTAAGTCTGCAACAAGCTCTGCCTTGTCCTCCATCCTCCCCAGAACCAGGCACAGACCGTGACTGTCCCCAGTCTGCCAGCTGCTTGCAGCCTTGCTCAGCGAGACGCCTTCTGACTCCGTGTGCTCCGGGCATCGGAACTGAAGGCTTCACCCCGAGACTGAGCAGCGCGAGTCCTCGGAGGTGCGCGTGGGTCGTACGGATCAGATCCTTCTGAGTAACACTTGTTGTCACGCGGAAGATCACGTTGGGATCTCTCATCTCGTCAGGGCTTCTCCCATCATCAGGGGATGAAAGTGCAGAGTGTCCTCCGTGGGGAGCGGAGACGGCGCGTCTTCCTGAGGGCCAAGCTTGCGTCCGAGGCCTTAGCAAAGTGCACGGATCGTGGGCGGGCAGAGGAGGTGCACGTGGGCGGCTGTCCCCAAACCACTGGCCACGGAGGGACTGGGCCACGGGTGTGCCACCTGAGAACGAGGCGTGGCTCAGTGCTGGAGCAGCTCCTGTCTCCCGCGTGGGAGAGGCAGGAAAGCCCCGCAGCCGTGCACCGCCAATGGGGAACTGCTCACAGCCCACAGCAGTGGACACTGTGGGTTATGGGGACATCGATGTCCAGAGGTCACCCAGAGCCACAGGGACTGAAGCACAGAGCTTCCTGGGCTTTCATGTATGGAACTGCTCTGCTGTCGGGCTATTTGGCTTGAATACTGGATTTAAAGGCATGTCACATGGTGAGACCACTTATAAAGAAGGTTGAGAATCCAGACTAACATTTCATCTTCTTGTTCCACATTCGCACCCCGGAGAGTGGATTTCAGGAACAGTAGCAGACTCCCAGGATCGGGTGCTGCATTTTGCACACGATGCTCACAGAATGGGGGAACATTCTAGAACTTCAGCAGCGGCTCCGGGACGATGTCCCTCACGGTGTGATCTCCAAGCACCTGCAGTGCCACTCAGAACGCAAATTCTCGAGCTCACCCCAGAGGTCCTGCAGCGGGGTCACTGTGCTTGGAACATGCATCTGTACTGTCAACACGCACCTAGGTTCCCGTGCCTCTGCCGTGTCAGGACAGCTGCTGGAGGGGGTGGGAATCTGGGTGTCAGGATGGCCACTGGAGGGGTTGGGAGATCTGGGTGTCGGGCTGATGCTGGAAGGGGTGGGGAATCTGGGTGTCAGGACGGCTGCTGGAGGGGGTGAGATATCTGGGTGTCGGGGAGGCTGCTGGAGGGGTTAGGAAATCTCGGGGGGGGGGCCGTAAATGGGATGACGACGCACAGCACCTGGAACAGTCTTCTACCAGGAACCAGGGGGTGGAGCTGTTTGATACGTGGAGACCACAGATGTCCTGCTGTCCTTGAGAATCCCCTGATGGGACGGCAGGGAGTCTGCCACACCGGTCTCTTCACAGATGCCCATTATGGGCCCAGCAGGGCTCTGGGGATGAGCACATTTCTGAGCAGGTGTCAGGAGAGGCCCTGGAGAAGCAGGTCCAGTTCAGGGATGCAGGCTCAGCCTACCCTTGCTCCACCCAACCTAAAGGATGAGACGAATTTCCCAGACAAGTAAATGCTGGCCTCTTTACCTTTTAGAGAGCTCACCTGCTCCTCCTTGCTACTCAAGGTCACTCCTTCCATCTTGGGATATTCATCTGGGGCAGTTTGGTGTCTGGGATGGTGAGTGCCCAGAACTGTTCCCTCACAGCCCAGATGCCCTCCTTCTGGCAGAGAAATCTTCCCCTGTCTCCTCACGGACCCCCAAGTCAGCTTCAGAAGGCAGTGTCCCCAGTATGAGCCCAGTATGACCTGCCACCGTCCAGCGGTGGGGCCCAGAGGAGTAGGCCTCCTGACCCAGCGCACAGGGGCTGGTGTTGAGTCTGTAGGGTGAGCAGATGGTCCCAGCAGAGAGCTTCTCAGGGTCCCACGTGTCCATCCTCGGGGACCAGGAGCTTGGCGTGAGCAGCGTTCCTGGGAGAGAACCACATCTCCTGCTAGAGAGAGACTGAAGGTCAGAGCTGCACTGGATGCAAATCAGAGCCCCAGATCCTACCCCTGTTTCCACTCGGGGCAGAGCAGCTCAGCAATGCTCCTCACTGTCCTCCTCCACAGCTGGGACATCATTAGTATTAACGAAACTATAAAAGCAGCTTGAATTCAGCAGCAGCTGACAATTCAGAAAGAGCACATTTTAGGCTCGGGACGACTGTGGGAGGCAAAGAGATTGAAAGTGTCACGTCTCCTTCATGGGAGAGAAGCTGAGTCTCAGAAAGGTGACCAGGTTTGTGTCCTGTTGCTTCGCCATCTCAGAGAGAAGAGCAGGTATAACGTGACCACTGGAGGCAATCTGATTTTTTCCTGCTTCCTGCATTCCCTGCATGAGGCTGGTGGACTTTTCCAGAGGTTTCTATCTTTGAACCTTTTCATGAGTCTGTAGCTCTTCTCCTGGGACCTTCAGCCTTGGTCCTCCCTCAGGGCACAATGGTAAGTATCCTGGACTAGGAGTCAGGAGTTCTGGGTTTGCACCCACAGTCTGCCACTTAACCATCAGAATGGCCTTTAAAATCATTCCCCTCGTGTGGACAATGAGAATGAGTTTTCAGGTCTTTGCTGGCTCTTGATCCTGGCGTTTTCTGGCCATCTGGACTTTCTGTCAGTTCACCAGCCTTATTTAGTGTGAATCTCTCCGGTCCAAGCACAGCAGGAAGGTGTCAGGGGTGCGGGGTACCCACCCTTCAGTGGAGGGGGGTCCCCACTTCCAATATCTAGTCATGTGGCTGCAATAACGTGACCCGTGCCCACAGTCTCCCCCAGACGGGGGACAGCCAAGCCGCTGGGTTGGGGGTTTGGCTCAGCCCCTGGGGGGGACACTGCTGAGCATCAGGCCACAGGGTGAGCGACGGGGCCGCCTCGACTCCTTCTCCTTCTGGTTCGCTTGGTCTGGGCTGCGTTGTCCTGCAGCCATTCTGCGGTGACCCTCGCTCTCCCCACCTCGCCCTCGGGCTGGTGTGCACTCCAGCCACTCTCTCTGATTTTCCATCAGCCCTGAGCGCGGCACAGAAGCCCGCCAGCAGGAATTCCGACCCATGCTCCCTGGCGTATGGACACCAGCTGCTGCCTGGTCCCTTCTGCAGAGTCCTCGGGAGTGGCTCTCGGCCCCTGTCCTGGAGCTCGTCCGTCTCACGTCTGTCACACAACACTGCCAGTGGACGCGGGGCCCTCAGGGAGGGAGAGCGTCGCCTGTCTGTACATGACATATCCGTGACTTTGATTCCCAGGACACAGCACGCTGTTTCCCTTCCCCTAAATGGCAGCGACCCAGCCTCACACTTCATATGAACCCCGCGCTGCATCAGGTGAAGGGAGAACAGGCGTCTACATCACATCCCCTTCTGAGCTCCGACCTGCTTCAGACTCTCGGCAGCACATCCGTCTTTCCCTGTGATTTCAGGAAGTCCCTTTCCAAGGGCTGGGGACGCAGCTGTGGGGGCTGGAATCGGCACCCACTTGCACCTGAGGGAAGGACGGGACGGTGGTCCCATGACCCCCAGGCCTCTCTCTGAGAGTGAGAGGACGCGCCAGCCCGGGAGACCAGCACTGTTGTCGTCTGTGAGGGGCCCCGGATAAACGGCCTCTCTCCTTGCTGACACGTGGAGAAAGCAGAATAAGGCAGCCGGACGTCCAGTGACCCTTGCAGCCCCGGTCGCATGGAGGTCGAAGGGCGTAGCGTGGTGGGAAAGCCACATGATTCCTCACACAGAAAGCCAGACTCGGTCACCCCCACCCCGTGGTGGCAGCACACGCCCAGGACAGCCCTTCCGGGACAGCCTGCTGCTCCCCTTCCAGGGGGGAGGGCCCGAGGCCAGCAGGCTGTGGGGGAGCCTCACTGCTTCCCTGCTTCCCTTCAGCTGTGCACTAACACAGGGAACCCCCATTTTGAGAAGCTTGAGTTACGTTTTCTATGTTCAACCAAAAAATACCTGATGACCATATGAAGGTTACGCTTTTTCTAGAAACAACATAATCCTTTTATTTGCCCAAATACTACAGCCACTCAGAGAAAAGTCAGGATTCACGCCATTGATTCAGAATTCCGTCCTGGAAATATTTCCTCTTGTGGACCAGAGAACACGTCTGTGTTTCTTTGTTCACAAGCTGAGATTGACGAACCTCGAAAGGGCTAAGACTGGAGCTCGTACAGGTGATTGGTCTGAAAATCATCCAGCACAGAGGAAGGAGGAAATAAGAGATGGGGAGGTTTTAGCTGCATTCTAGACCCTGGTTCCAGTCACACTGAGGACAGTTGCGTCCTTGCTGGTTTTGTTTGTTCACTAAGACAACACCCCCCGCCCCATTCTGACAGCCTGAGTTGCATTTCTGCCACTTTCAGTCAAAATCTTTAGAAATTACAGAGTTTGCTTCTCTAGAAATCATGTGCTGTTTTCCTTTGTCCAAACAGTACAGCCCACCTCAGATAAAATCCTATTTATCTAGAGCTTCTTTGCTTTACACGTTGTGTCCAATGAGGCCTCTTTCACACTCAGAAATCTCAAGGGCACTTTGGAGGGTGTGTGAAATCCTAGAGCAACACTGAAGTTCTCGTATTGGACAGGAAGACACATTGTATGCCTTTTGGTGCCTCAGACTTCTAGAAGTGAGGTACTATGCATTCACAAGTGGTTTTTAACAACAGAACTCAGGATTGAAAGAGAAGGTCTGTTGCAATACTGTTATGTGTAGAAAACAGCAGTTTGCTCTGCAATGGTTCTGTTGACGCAAACTGAACAAACCTTTCAGAATTTCTAAAACAAAGGCAAAGAGTTTCACTGGAGCCCCAGTGAGGACAGCTGCCCAGGACACAGAATCCCAATAAAGAAGAGTATGCTCTGGGGAAGGAACATTTGGGGCAGGGTTAAACATGTTTTTCTGTAAAGAGTTACAAACCATCATGACAAAGACATTCCAGAACATTACAAACTTTGACTTTGTTTTAATATTTTCAAGGTTGCAGGCTTTGGAGGTGTGGGCATAGAACTTGGGGAGATATTTATTTAATTTTCGTATTATGTTCAATTAGCCACCATATAGCATAACATTAGTGTTTGATGTAGTGTTCAATGATTCATTATTTGCTTATAACACCCAGCGCTCATCACCACATGTGCCCTACTTACCACCCATCACCCAGTTACCCTATCCGCCCACCCACCTCCCTTTCTGTAACCCTCAGTTTGTTTTCCTGGAGTCAAGAGTCTCATATGGTTTGTCTCCCTCTCTGATTTCTTCCCATTCAGTTTTCCTTCCCTTCCCCTATTATCCTCCTCACTACTCCTTATGTTCCACATATGAGTGAAACCATGTGATAATTGTCTTTCTCTGCTTGTCTTATTTCACTTAGCATAATCCCCTCCAGTTCCATCCATGTCGATGCAAATGGTGGGTATTCATCCTTTCTGATGGCTGAGTAATATTCCATTGTATATATGGACCACATCCTCTTTATCCACTCCTCTGTTATCTTCAGTTTGAAGTGTTTGTTTTAGGTTATTTGCTAACAAGGCAGACAGACAATGTGTGCTCTACAGAAATAGAGCCCCAGCTTTGAGGTTTGGCTAAATCATTCTGCCGTTGGCGAATGTAAAAACATACCTTCCCTGACTCAAGAGTTTCTCATGTATGAGCTATTTTTTGATTCCTGATAATGTTGATAGGTCTCTTGAATCTGGGGAACAAACTGAGGGTTGCAGAAAGGGAGGTGGGTAGGGGGGTGGGGCAAGCCAGTGATGGGCAGTAAGGAGAGCATGTGACATGATGAGCACGGGGTGTTGTACGCAGCCAATGAATCATTGAACATTACATCAAATATTAGTGATGGCTCATTGAATTTAAATAAAAATAAATAAAATAAAATAAAATAAAATAAAATAAAATAAAATAAAATAAAAGCAAAGCTTCCTGGCAGCTCAGGAGCAGAGCCCACAAACAGTAAAAGTTGCAAATTTCCCTTATCAGTAGTTCTGAATTCAGTCATAGTACCGGCCACCGAAGATCTGTCCCCAATTTAGACAAGACAGCATAGGGTTCCCTGCCTCCTAAGACCTGGCGACTTCCTCTGCAGCACCGAGTGGCATTTTGCTCTGAGAGATACTGCAAACCACACACAGGAATGCGGGTCCTCCTGGCAACAGCAAAAGGCCCTTTCCTTGGGCTGTTCTCAGAAGCGCATGGAAACCATGCCCCAGAGCGATCCTGAGGCTAAAACCAGCAGACAAGGTAAAGCTGGTTTTCCAGAGAAGTGTTTCCCCCCAGGGAACTATTGTTTCTTTGCAGACCGCACTCACACACACACCAGCTGTCCCTGCGGAAGCCTGGGCTCAAGGTCCATTGTTAGACTCCAGTCTATGAACAAGCCTGGCCCTGCGTTCCTCATGGGGAAAAGGAGCCCAAGACCCCATCCCGTCTATACGGGCTCTCACAGCACGCCCAGAGCCCCTTCTCCTTGTCTGAAGAGAACCTCGGGACGTCAGGGGCTGCACTGTGCCTCCTTCTGACACTGTCTCCGCCCCAAAGTGAACATGGGGTGTATGTTACACATATGGTTGTCAAGGCGCATGCGCCATCTTTCCTCATGAATAGTCATAAGTATCCCTGCCCTTTTCATCAATATGCATATAATCTCTGATGAGGAAAACAAAGGCAAGAGAAATGTATCTTAAATTAAGTCTCCTTACAGCTTGCAGCCCCTGGATAGATACCCGAGATGTCAGATCGTGACCTTCCTCAAGGAACTCGTGGCTGCTTTAGTGCCTTAATGTTTACGTTTTATTAAAGACTAAAAGTAACCTTATCTTAACAGCAGCTGGCCCCTCAAGGATCTCAAAGCCTTGCTTCCAAATTCCTTAGAGACTTACTTTATTTCTATTCTCTCTCCTTCTGCAAACTTAAAAGCACATAATCAGTCACCCCTCACAGTCCCGGTGCACCTCTTTCTGCCCAGGGGTTCTGTCCCTGTCCTTTATTAAAATCACCTTTTTGCACCAAAAACTTCTTAAGAATTCTTTCCTGGCCATTCCATCTGGAACTCCAGCCTTCAATTCACATCCTTCTGGTGCCCTTGCATGGGGCTTCTGAGACTTTTCATCTGGACTCCAAGCCTCGGTGCAAACTTGGTGAGTTACTCCCTTGTCCCTCCCTTTTCATTCCAGGCCTTTTCTTTCTTTTCTTTTTTTTTTTAATTAATTTATTTTTTTTAATGATTTTTTATTATATTATGTTAGTCACCATACAGTACATCCCCGGTTTCCGATGTAAGGCTCGATGATTCATTAGTTGTGTATAACACCCAGTGCACCATGCAATACGTGCCCTCCTTACTACCCATCACCGGTCTATCCCATTCCCCCACCCCCCTCCCCTCTGAAGTCCTCAGTTCGTTTCTCATAGTCCATAGTCTCTCATGTTTCATTCCCCCTTCTGATTACCCCCCCCTTTCTTTATCCCTTTCTTTCCCTACTGATCATCCTAGTTCTCATGTTCCATAGATGAGAGAAATCATATGATAGTTGTCTTTCTCTGCTTGACTTATTTCACTTAGCATTATCTCCTCCAGTGCCGTCCATGTTGTAGCAAATGTTGAGAACTCATTCTTTCTGATAGCTGAGTAATATTCCATTGTATATATGGACCACAACTTCTTAATCCAGTCATCTGTTGAAGGGCATCTCGGCTCCTTCCATGATTTAGCTATTGTGGACATTGCTGCTATGAACATTGGGGTGCATATGGCCCTTCTCTTCACTACGTCTGTATCTTTGGGGTAAACACCCAGTAGTGCAATGGCTGGATCATAGGGTAGCTCAATTTTTAACTTTTTAAGGGACCTCCACACTGTTTTCCAGAGTGGCTGTACCAACTTGCATTCCCACCAACAATGTAGGAGGGATCCCCTTTCTCCACATCCTCTCCAACAATTGTTGTTTCTTGCCTTGTCTATTTTTGCCATTCTAACTGGTGTAAGGTGGTATCTCAGTGTGGTTTTGATTTGAATTTCCTTGATGGCTAATGATTTTGAACGTTTTTTCATGTGTCTGTTAGCCATTTGTATGTCTTCATTGGAAAAGTGTCTGTTCATATCTTCTGCCCATTTTTTGATTTGTTTATTTGTTTCTCGTGTATTGAGTTTGAGAAGTTCTTTGTAGATCTTAGATACCAGTCCTTTATCTGTAGTGTCATTTGCAAATATCTTCTCCCATTCCGTGGGCTGCCTCTTAGTTTTTCTGACTGTTTCCTTGGCTGTGCAGAAACTTTTAATCTTGATGAAGTCCCATAAATTCATTTTATCTTTTGTTTCTCTTGCCTTTGGGGATGTGTCATGAAAAAGGTTGCTTTGGCCGATGTCGTAGAGGTTGCTGCCTATGTTCTCTATAATTTCGATGGATTCCTGTCTCACATCTAGGTCTTTCATCCACTTGGAGTTTATTTTTGTGTATGGTGTGAGATAGTGGTCAAGTTTCATTCTTTTGCATGTAGCTGTCCAATTTTCCCAGCACCATTTATTGAAGAGACTGTCTTTTTCCCACCGGATGTTTTTTCCTGCTTTATCAAATATTAGTTGCCCAAAGAGCCGAGGGTCCATTTCTGGGCTCTCTATTCTGTTCCATTGGTCTATGTGTCTGTTTTTGTGCCAGTACCATGCTGTCTTTGTGATCACAGCTTTGTAGTACAGCTCGAAATCCGGCATTGTGATGCCCCCAGCTTTGTTTTTCCTTTTCAACAGTTTCTTGGAGATTCGGGGCCTTTTCTGTTTCCATACAAATTTAAGGACTGTTTGTTCCAGTTGTTTGAAAAATGTCCTCGGTATTTTGATCGGGATAGCATTGAAAGTGTAGATTGCTCTGGGTAGCACGGACATTTTAACTATGTTAATTCTTCTGATCCATGAGCATGGAATATCTTTCCATCTTTTTATGTCTTCCTCAATGTCTTTCAAGAGTGATTTATAGTTTCTAGAATATAGGTCCTTTACGTCTCTGGTTAAGTTAATTCCAAGGTAACGTATGGTTTTTGGTGCTATTGTAAATGGGATGGATTCCCTAATTTCTCTTTCTTTGGTCTCATTATTCATGTATAGAAAATCAACTGATTTCTGAGCATTGATTTTGTATCCCGCCACGTTACTGAATTGCTCTATAACTTCTAATAGTTTGGGAGTGGCTTCTTTTGGGTTTTCCATATAGAGTATCATGTCATCTGCGAAGAGAGACATTTTGACTTCTTCTTTGCCGATTTGAATACCTTTGATCCCTTTTTGTTGTCTGATTGCTGTTGCAAGGACTTCTAGTACTATGTTGAATAATAGTGGCGAGAGTGGGCATCCTTGTCGAGTTCCTGATCTTAAGGGAAAGGCTTCCAGCTTTTCCCCATTGAGAATAATATTTGCAGTAGGCTTTTCATAGATGGCTTTTATGAGATTGAGAAATATACCTTCTATTCCTACACTCTGAAGGGTTTTAATCAGGAAAGGATGCTGTATTTTGTCAAATGCTTTTTCAGCATCGATTGAGAGGATCATATGATTCCTGAGTCTTTTCTTGTTATGATATATCACGCTGATTGATTTGCGAATATTGAACCACGCTTGCATCCCAGGTATGAATCCCACTTGATCGTGATGGATAATCCTTTTAATGTACTGTTGGATTCTATTAGCAAGTATCTTGTTGAGGATTTTGGCATCCATATTCATTAGGGAGATCGGTCTGTAATTCTCCTTTTTGAGGGGGTCTTTGCCTGGTTTGGGGATCAAGGTAATATTGGCCTCATAGAATGAGTTTGGTAGCTTTCCTTCTGTTTCTATTTTTTGAAATAGCTTTAGGAGAATAGGTATTATTTCTTCTTTGAATGTTTGGTAGAATTCCCCAGGAAAACCGTCTGGGCCTGGAGTTTTTTTATTTGGAAGGTTGTTTATCACTGACTCAATTTCTTCATAATTAATTGGCCTGTTTAAGGAATCAATTTCTTCCGGTTTCAATCTTGGTAGTTTATAGGTTTCCAGGAAGGATTCCATCTCTTCCAGATTGCTTAGTTTATTGGCATATAGCTGTTGATAAAAATTTCTAATAATCCTTCCAATTTCAATGGTGTTCATTGTGACCTCTCCTTTTTCATTCATAATTTTAATAATCTGGGTCCTTTCTCTTTTCTTTTGGATAAGTCGTGCCAGTGGTCTGTCAATTTTATTGATTCTATCAAAGAACCAGCTTCTAGTCCTGTTGATCTGCTCTACTGTACTTCTGGTCTGCTTGATTGATTTCAGCTCTCATTTTGGTCAACTGCTTCCTCGTGCGTGGATTAGGCCTGTCCCTCTGTTGCTGTTCCAGCTTCTTGAGGTGAGAATATAAAAACTGCATTTTAGATTTTTTCTGTTCTTTTGAGTGAGGCTTGGATGGCTATGTATTTCCCCCTTAGGACTGCCTTTGCAGTATCCCATAGGTTTTGGACTGTTGTATTTTCATTCTCAGTGGTCTCCATAAATTGTTTAATTTGATTTTTGATTTCCTGGTTTATTGAGTCATTCCTGAGCAGGATGGTTCTTAGTCTCCAGGTGTTTGAGTTTCTTCCAAATTTTTCCTTGTGGTTGAGTTCCAATTTCAGAGCATTGTGGTCTGAGAATATGCAGGGGATAATTTCAATCTTTTGGTATCGGTTGAGACCTGTTTTGTGTCCCAGAACATGGTCTATTCTTGAGAATGTTCCATGGACATTAGAATAGAATGAGTATTCTTTGGTTCTGGGGTGTAGTGTTCTATATATATCTATGAGGTCCAACTCGTCGAGTATGGCATTCAAAGCCTTTGATTCTTTGCTTAGTTTTTGCCAGGGTGTTCTGTCTATTTCTGATAGTGGAGTGTTGAGGTCTCCTACTATTAATGTATTTTTATTTATATGTCTCTTTATTCTGGTTAAGAGTTGGCTTGTGTATCTTGCTGCTCCCCTGTTGGGGGCATATATATTTATAATTGTCATATCCACTTGTTGAATACTTCCCTTAAGAATAATATAGTGCCCTCTTGTGTCTGTAACTATAGTCTGTAGTTTAAAATCCAATTTATCTGATATGAGAATTGCTACCCCAGCTTTCTTTTGAGGTCCATTTGCGTGAAAGATGGTACTCCATCCCCTTACTCTCAGTCTGAATGTATCTTTGGGTTCGAAATGAGTCTCTTGTAGACAGCAAATGGATGGGTCATTTCTTTTTATCCAATCTGCAACCCTGTGGCGTTTTATGGGAGCATTTAAGCCATTCACATTAAGACTGAGTACTGAGAGATATGATTTTAATGATGCCATGTTGCCAGTAAAGTCTTTGTTTGTATTGGCTGTGACTTCCTGTTCTGTATCACTCTTGGGGCCTTTTTACTTTTATAGAACCCCCCGTAATATCTCCTGTAGGGCTGGTTTCGTGGTTATGAAATTAGTGACTGGTGATTCTGAAATGTCTTTATTTCTCCATCAATTCTGAATGACAGCCTTGCTGGATAAAGGATCCTTGGCTGCATGTTTTTCTCTGAAAGAGCTTTAAATATGCTCCCCCAACCCTTTCTCTCATTCCAGGTCTGTGTAGACAGGTTTGACGTAATTCTGATGCCTTTGCCTTGGTACGTGAGAAATTTCTTTGCCCTGGCCACTTTCAATACTGTATCCTTGGATCTAATATTTGCGAATTGCACTATGACGTGACGTGGAGTAGGTTTGTCGTGGTTGAGCTTGGGAGGGGTCCTCTCTGCCTCTTGGACACGAATATTTGTTTCCCTCGCTAGATTAGGGAAGTTTTCAGCTACAATTTGTTCAAATATCTCTTCTAGACCTCTGTTTTTCTCCACCCCCTCGGGGATGCCGATGATTCTAACATTGGATCGTTTCATTGAGTCAGTAATCTCCCGCAACCTACATTCGTGGGCGTGGATTTTTTAAAGACCATCTTCTATTTTCATTTTTTCCTCTATTAACCCATCCTCCAATTCACTAACCCGTTCCTCTGCTTCTGTGACCCTGGCCGTCAGAGCCTCTAGTTTTGCCTGCATTTGGCTCATAGAATTTTTAATTTCTGTCAGATTCACTCTCATTTCTGTCCTTAGGGATTCTATATTCTCAGTAACCTTTTCGTTAATAGTTTTTTCAATTCTACTCATCATTTTGACCATCGTTACTCTGAATTCCATTTCTGATACTTTGGTTACATCTATATCCATTATTTCTGTGGCAGAGGCCACAGACTCACTGTCTTTTCTTTGCTGGGGGGGGGCTTCTCCTTCTTGTCATTCTGATGAGGAGAGGTTGCGGGGTTTCCAGAGCCCAAATTATTGACTGGGTCCCAGGCCGTGCCCCTTGTTTTATAGGGATCTTAGGGATGTGGGCTGCTTCTTTAAAGATTTTATTTATTTATTTATGTGGCAGCCAACCAGCGAGAGAGGGAACAGAAGCAGGGGAGTGGGAGAGGAAGAAGCAGGCTCCCAGCGGAGGAGCCCGATGAGGGACTCCTTTCCAGAACGCCGGGATCACGCCCTAAGCCGAAGGCAGACGCTCAGTGACTGCGCCACCCAGGCGCCCGGGTTGTGGGCTTCTTGATTTTTCAGCCTGCCTTCTGTGTTCTGGGGGAGGGGCCTGCCGCGCCGATACTCAGGCAACCCCGTTTGGGTAGAGTCTCTGTGTCCCCTGCGAGGGGGGATGGGGATGGGCACTCCCTGAGCCGGTATTTCCAGGCTTTTGTTCTCTGGCGGCTTTCCCCGGCGGTTTGCTGTGCCTCTTCTGAGAGTCAGAGCAGCAGCGGCCGAATCTCAGCCTTTGTCACAGAACAGAGGGATTGCGGCCCGTTCTCTACTAGTGTTCTGGCCACTTTAACTCTGTTTCTGTTGGTGCTGCTCAACCCTGCAGCGTCCCGGGATGTGCGCCCCACACCCGGCGTCCCAGCCCTCACTTCCAGGGCCGGCGCGTCTCTGTCCTTTGTGTTTCTAATGCCGCCAGCCGCCAGCCGCCCCGCGCGCGCTCCCGGATCTCCCGGTCTCAGTCTGGATCCCGTGAGCGCACCAGGATTCCGGGGTTCCGCGAGATGCCTGGTGGTGCGCACCCGGCTCACGGTCTCAGTCTGCTGTTTTGCGGGTGCCGTCCGCGAGCCCGCCTGCTCCCCCGTGCAAGTGGCTACCGTCTCCCGGCGCCCGAACGCGGCGGCTCCCTCCCCCTTCCGTTTATCTTCCGATATCTGTGCACGGTTTCATGGCTCCCCTCTTCGTACCTCAATACTCAGCGCTGGAGATGTTCATTTGTAGAGATCCAGATGCGTCTTCCTGCGTCTCAGGCTGGTTCCGTGGTTGTTTAGGCTGGTCTGGTACCTATCCAGCTCGACTCGGGGGACCGGCTGAAAACGGTGTCTCCTACTCCTCCGCCATCTTAACTCCTCCTCCCATTCCAGGCCTTTTCAAGGAGTAAGGTCTTATTGGAACACTTCCAGGTCCATTGCTCAGGCTGCAATCCTCTAGCCCGTGGCTACTCTACAGGGAGGAGAAAGCCTGCCTTTTGGCTGGAAGTAAGCATCCTGAGTGAAAGGATCATAAGACGCAGAAACTTGATGCCCTCTCTTTATTCCTATTCTTATACAGAGTTGACTTTTGGGCACAGGACAGCCACCTAAGTTGCTAGGATGGCTGCCTGTCTTAAGACTCCTGTGTCAGGTTTTCTTCTCATTGGTCTAATATGATCCCCTTCACATCTCTGCTGTAGCCACTTCTGGCCCCTAGACCTCCACTGGGACCCAGTGGAAACTGATGAGGGAACAGAAGTCAAGCTGAGGACAAAGCAGAAACTGACACCTCGCACCCCCCCCCCCCCATGGGATGTATGTGACATTCCTCAGGCACTCCTGGCTGCCCTAAAGGAAAAAGAAATAGTTAACCTACAGAGACCACAATCCTGCAGGACTTGAGTCTCCATCAGTTTACAAATGTCTTAGCAGTCTACAAGAAGAAAGCGTTTCTATCCATAACCTAGCTTCCAGAAGGAAATGTAAATACAACTGAATGTCTTTGTAACCTGCAGCCCATAAACAGATACTTGAAGTGGGGAGAGTGTAATGTTCCTTCAGGAAGTTCCCAACTATCTTCATGTTAATGCTTTGCTAGAGGGGAAAACAACCTTCACTTGACAATGGCAAGGCCTCTGGTATCCTGTGAGTCGTCTTTAACATATGAAAGTACTTTCTCAACCTCCCTTTTCCCTTACCTCCCCCAACCCCATGGTATATAATCAGCCACCCCTCACAACTAGGGGCAGCAGATCTTTCTGCCCAGGGGTCCTGTCTCCATGCTTTAATAAACCACGATTTTGCACCAAAGACGATTTTGTACCAAAGACGTCTCAAGAATTCTTCCTCCGTCGTTGACTCCAGACTCCACCCCACTGAACCTCACCAATATTCCACAACCTCATCAAAACCAGTGCCTGATCCTAGGGAAGTTGGCTGTAAGGACTACATGTGTTGGACTGTCACTTAGACCTCGGTGGATTTCTATCTTTACTATTTTTCATCAGTGTCCCCTACTGACTACTGAAGTTACGAAATGGGATAATTTCCCCTTGAAAAACTTTTCTGATACTTTCCATGGGTTAGAAGTGGGGGGTTCTTCATGGCACAGCATGGTATTTCCGTGCATTCACTGATGAGGTTGTGGAGTATAGGTGAGGTTCAGTGGGGTGGAGTCTGGAGCCGACAACCGAGAAAGAATTCTTGAGACGTCTTTGGTGCAAAATGGTGGTTTATTAAAGCACGGGGACAGGACCCGTGGGCAGAAAGAGCTTTACTTTAGTTGTGAAGGGTGACTGATTGTATACTATGGGGCTGGGGGAGGTAAGGAAAAAAAAGAGGTTTGGAGAGGATTTTCATATGTTAAAGAAGATTCTTGGGGATACTGGAGGCCTTGCCATTGTCCAGTTAAGTTGTTTTTTCCTCTTAGGTAGGCATTAACATGAAGATAGTTGGGAACTTCCTGGATTCCTAGAAGTATCTGTCTATGATCTGCAGGTTATAAAGACATTTAATTGTATTTACATTCTCTTCCAGAAGCTAGGTTATTGACAGAAATGCTTTCTTCTTGTAGACTGCTAAGACATGGGTAAACTGAGGGAGACTTAAGTCTTACAGGATTGTGGTCTCTATAGGTTAACATTTCTTTTTCCTTTAGGGCAGCCAGGAGTGCCTGAGAAATGTCACATACATCCCATGGCGGGGGGGGGGGGGCGGTTTGCAGGGTGTCAGTTTCTGCTTTGTTCTCAGCTTGCCTTCTGTCCCCTCATCATTTCCCCCCTGAAGAATTTTGACCCTTAAATCTTTAAGGTTGTTGAAGGTGGAAGGTCTCATATAACGTCTTCCTACTGGATAGGGGCATAGAGATGTCCCTACCTATGGGTCAATATTGATCAGTTGGGGAACATACAGGGAGTTAAGGAAGGGGAGGCAGCTGAACCCAACGCGGACCACATAGATGAACCTCCTTGAGTAGAAGGGATTATCTGTTAGCTGGAAGTTACGGCAGTGAAGGAGTCTTGGCACTAGGAAGGGAGACACCAGAAATGACAAAATAAGGTTAACATTGAACGAGAAACAGAGATCTGAATGAAAGATCTTTGATAGTTGACCTTTGATAATTTCCTTCCAGTCCAGGAGTTTAAAGCAATCACTAAAGGAAAGCGATCATTGAAAGCACCAATTTGAGTACTCATGTCAGGTATAAACCCAGATATGTTTTGTGGTATCTGGACTGTACACACAGTATTCTGTTTTATGCTAGCACACGTTTCACCTTATGTAGCAGTTACAAACATCTAATATCATTCTGTTTCTTAAAGCTGCTTTACATATTTGTATTACCCTAGCATTTAATAGAGAAATGCTATTTTGAGTGTCATTTAGGGCTTTGACCACGTACTTAAGAGTTTCCATGTGCCAAACAATATTCTCCAGTCTCAAAAAGGTAACAAAGGGGGGCGCCTGGGTGGCACAGCGGTTAAGCGTCTGCCTTCGGCTCAGGGCGTGATCCCAGCGTTATGGGATCGAGCCCCACATCAGGCTCCTCCGCTATGAGCCTGCTTCTTCCTCTCCCACTCCCCCTGCTTGTGTTCCCTCTCTCGCTGGCTGTCTCTATCTGTGTTAAATAAATAAATAAAATCTTTATAAAAAGAAAAAGGTAACAAAGGTAGATGCTATGTGGTCACTGATGAGGGAACAGAAGGCAAGCTGAGGACAGAGCAGAAACTGAAATCCTGCAAACCCCCCCCCCCCCCGCCGCCCCCGCCATGGGATGTATGTGACATTCCTCAGGCACTCCTGACTGCCCTAAAGGACAAAGAAATAGTTAACCTATAGATACCACAATCCTGCAAGACTTAAGTCTCCCTCAGTTTACAAATGTCTTAGCAGTTTACAAGAACGAAGCGTTTCTATCAATAACCTAGCTTCCGGAAGGGAATGTAGATACAATTAAATGTCCTTATAATCTGCAGGCTCCAGGAAGTGCCCAACTATCTTCATGTTAATGCCTTACTAGAGTGGTAAACAACCTTAACTTGACAATGGCAAGGCCTCTGGTATCCTGTGAGTCTTCTTTAACATATGAAAGTATTTCCTCAACCTCCCTTTTTCCTTACCTCCCTCAACCCCATGGTATATAATCAGCCACCCCTCACAACCCCGGTGCAGCAGCTCTTTCTGCCCAGGGGTCCTGTCCCAGTGCTTTAATAAACCACCAATTTTGCACCAAAGACGCCTCAAGAATTCTTTCTTGGTCGTCGGCTCTGGACTCCACCCCACTGAATCTCACGTGTATTCCATGTCCTCATCAGCCACCAATGAGACACAGAACATGTCCACCATGGTTTTAAATTTGGAATGTTGGTAATGGCATTAATATTGCATCCATGCGTCTAGGCAAAACCCAAGAGTACAGTGGCCTATCCAGCCTGGGGGAAGCCATGACCACAGATTAGAGCTGCATAGCCATTGGGTTCCAGCTCGGAGCCAGTCATATAATACTGGGCCTCCTTGAACTGCAGTCAGGATTTCAAGGGCCGCTTGGTTTTAGAGGGCTGTACATGCAATGATTTCAGGCCCCTATTTGATTGGGGAGTTATGGCTTGATAGTAATCCACTTTTCTTTCAAATTGCACAGTGAGCATGGAGGACCAGGAAAATATATTTGAAGTCAGTATAAATATTTTTAAGGCTTTTGCCAATTGCAAAGCACGGGTGGGAGCTATTAATTCTGCTTTGGGGGCAGACATGTTTGCTGACAGGGCTTTGACCTCAACGGACTTGAGTTAGACTTGACTATAACATACCCAGTTTTTCTTTTCTTTTTTTTTTTTTTAAAGATTTATTTATTTATTTATTTGACAGAGATAGAGACAGCCAGCGAGAGAGGGAACACAAGCAGGGGGAGTGGGAGAGGAAGAAGCAGGCTCATAGCGGAAGAGCCTGATGTGGGGCTCGATCCCATAACGCCAGGATCACGCCCTGAGCCAAAGGCAGATGCTTAACCACTGTGCCACCCAGGCGCCCCCATACCCAGTTTTTCTTACCCCTTTTTTCCATGAAACTGTTACCATTGGTGAACCAATTGTCTTCTGTATTTTCAATAGGGACATCTTAAATCTGGTCAACTAGAATAGACAAGATCAATAACCTCTGAACAATTATGCTCTATGGAAGTACAATGGTCAGGTCCAGGCTTAAGGGTAGCTGGGTTTAAAGTCTGACAAGTTGTAAGCATTATTTCAGGCATATCTATAAGCATAGCCTGGTATTTAATAAGTCAGCCTCCTATCACCTATTGGTGGCCTTTGGTCTCTAAAACATTCTGGACCTGATGTGAAGTCATTACAGTCAGACTGTCCCCAAGTGAGCTTTGAGGCTGCTTTTACCAGGAGGGCTGTTGTACGCGTGGCTAAAGCCTCTCCTTGTAATTGTACATCCATAGAGGTGGCTTCCAGGATAAACATAACTATGGGGGATGAAACCGTTAAGAAGCCCTCTTTGTTTGAGGTCTAGCCTTAATATCTTAATTAGCAAGGAATCACTGGCAAGTGGGGTAAGAGTTGTCAAGAGATAAGGGCATCCCCAAGTCATCACCCAGTCCAATCACAAGGAAAGTGGGGTCATCCATTATCTCTACAAGCCTACGGAGTGGGGTACGCTCTGGCTCTTAAGGAATGATTTCATCATCGCAGCCACATCGAATTGGTCAAGGTGATAGCCGAGTTATACAATCATTGGGGAATCAATCTTATTTCCCAGTTGTTCGAATAATTAATTATATGCCCATGGGGCCCTGTTATTAGCCCCACAGAATAAGAAGCATGGAGATTATCTATACATGAGCTATTGTATAGAAATAGAAAAAAAGCTATTTCTCTGAAGTTCACCTCAAGTTGTCTAGCTTAAGCAAATATTTAAGAACAATCAGATCTAGAATTTAACATCCACAAAGGTGGGTGATTTAAACATAATTCTTCTCTCTAAAATAACCCTCATTTCCAGAGATAGCCAAATCAGGACTAATTTATTTGAAAAACAAGTCCAGTTTTAACAAACTTGGCCTAATTATTTACATAAACCCAGCAAGAATCGTGACTGATCATACACATCTTTTATTATTTATTTATTTATTTATTTATTCATTTATTTATTTATTTTTAAAGATTTTATTTATTTATTTGACAGAGATAGAGACAGCCAGCGAGAGAGGGAACACAAGCAGGGGGAGTGGGAGAGGAAGAAGCAGGCTCATAGTGGAGGAGCCCGATGTGGGGCTCGATCCCACAACGCCAGGATCACGCCCTGAGCTGAAGGCAGACGCCTAACCGCTGTGCCACCCAGGCGCCCCCCATATACATCTTTTAGAATCTGCTTTGCTGGAACTTTTATAAGGAATCTCCAGGTTGAACCTTTAGTAGCCTCTCCAGGCCAGAAGCCAAGCCAAGTACTTGCCATAAGACATGCCTGCAATACCTGTAGATTTGGGCAAATTCCTCTTCATGAGGTCCCCAATATATCCTGAGGTTCCTGCACCTGCCAGGAAGTGACATTCTTTACTCACCTGGTGAGGCTGCTGGGAACTCTGTAAGCAAGGTATCAGGCCAACATTTCCAAGGGGCTTTATGGCTCCAGGTTTCATAAAGTCAACCTTAGTTCCTGAAAGCTGTTTGGTCATATCTGAGTCTATGCACGTCTCTCAAATATGACATTCCAGTCAAAGTGTTGGTAAAATAACCAATGTTTCCAATGGTGTCCTGTTACAAGGAGAACAATGCTTATTGAACTTACGCAAATGATTATGATTGTCATGGAAGAAAGAATACTTACTGAGATCCTTTTGATTTCAGAGGGTTCAGGTAGAGAGAAAAGTTAAATGCTTTAATTTGCTTTATTATTATTTCTGTATATCACTGATGTCTTAAGAGAAAGTTTCAGGAGTGCCTGAGGGATGCCACATGCATCCTATGGGGGGGGGGTTGCAGGGTGTCAGCTTCTGCTTTGTCTTCAGCTTGCCTTCGGTTCCCTCATCAGATCCCACTGAAACCATGCAGTATTACAGGAGATCAGTACTTTCCTAAATTTTGCAATCCGAATAGTTTCCAATGGGTTAGAAGGCACCCCGAGGGAGAGTCCTTAGGAACCGAAGAAGCAGCCTATTGAGGCCACGCTCAGAAAAGTAAAGAAGGTCCATTACCAAATTCCCCCCAACTTCTGGGTGGCATCCCACGCAGGATATGTCAGAGGTTCCTGTGTGTCAAAAGCTACCGGAGGCGTCCCTCAGCAAAAATCGCTATCGATCACAATCCTGCCTTCCCGTGAAGGCATTCCTGCCATAAAAGGCCCGTAGGACGGATGCTGGCATCCCTCCCCTACCCCACCGCATCCTAGGCTGCCGATGGGTGCCTGGTGAATGGACTGAAATACCATGCCTTGAAGGTCATGCCGTGAAGGTCACGCCTTATTTTGTCTTGCCTTGAAAGTATTTTACCTTGCCTTGAAGAACCAGCTGTTTTTAAGCCATGGAGAAAACTAGAAAAGTTTAACAAGGGGTAATTACCAAATTTTGTGGCCTAAGTAATTAGTAGAGGACATTGACGGAAAACAGTAAAGATAGAAATCCATCATGTTCTAGCGACATTCCAACACATGTGGTCCTTACAGCCAACTTCCCTAGGAAACAGTCCCCGGTTGGGTTTTAGTTCAATCGGGTACTGGTTTCTGCTGGCTCTGAGTGGAGGTCCTGTGGCCAGAAGCGGCTAGACCAGGAATGTGGAGGGGATCACATTAGATCAATCAGGAGGAAACCTCACACGGGAGTCTTAAGATTGGCAGCCCTGCTAGTCACTTAGGTGGCTGTCCTGTGCCTAAGACAGATGACTTTGTATAAGGACAGCAGTAAAAAGAGGGCATCAAGTTTCTGGGTCTTATTACCATCCCGGCCAGGGTACTAACTTCCAGCTCAAAGGCAGGCTTTCTCCTCCCCATAGAGTAGCCATGGGCTAGAGGATTACAGCCTAACCTAGTGACATGAAAGTGTTCCAATAAGACCATACTCCTTCAAGAGCCCCAGAAATGAGAGGAAAGGAAGAAAAGGGAAAGTACTCACCAATTTTTCACCAAAGCTCAGAGTCCAGATGTAAAGACTCAAAGCCCGCGTTGGGCGCCATATGATGAGGTCGTGGAATATCTATGAGGTTCAGTGGGGTGGAGTCTGGAGCCGATGACCAAGAAAGAATTCTTGAGGCGTCTTTGGTGCAAAATTGGTGGTTTATTAAAGCATGGGGATAGGACCCCTGGGCAGAAAGAGCTGCTGCACTGGGGTTGTGACAGGTGGCTATTATATACCATGGGGTTGGGGGATGTAAGGAAAAAGGGAGGTTGAGAAAATACTTTCATATGTTAAAGAAGATTCACAGGATACCAGAGGCCTTGCCATTGTCAAATTAAGGTTGTTTTTCCCCCTAGCAAGGCATTAACACTAAGATGGTTGGGAACTTCCTGGAGGCTGCATATTATAAGGACATTTAATTGTATCTACATTCCCTTTCGGAGGCTAGGTTATTGGTAGAAATGCTTTGTTCTTGTAAACTGCTAAAGACATTTGTAAATTGAGGGAGACTTAAGTCTTCCAGGATTGTGGTTTCTATAGGTCAACTATTTCTTTGTCCTTGGACAGCCAGGAGTGCCTGAGGAATATCACACACATCCCATGGTAGGGGGAGTGTTGCAGGGTGTCAGTTCCTGCTTTGTCTTCAGCTTGCCTTCTGTTCCCTCATCACAGTGATGGTTTTGATAATGCAACCATGAATCCAGGCAAAATCTAAGGTTCAACGACCTATCCACACTGGAGTAAGCCAGGGCCATAGGTTAGTTCCATATCCAGTGGGTTCTGTTTGGAGCTAGCCATCTAATCCCAGTCCACCTCACCCGATCAGTAGCAAACCAGTTGGTAGCCAGGTGTACTCTTACTTGGGAACATGCTTCTAGGGGCAGCCATCCCAGATGACGTGTGTTATTTGCCCAAGTATCACAGGTATGCTTTCTTTTTTCCCAGCATAAAACTGCCTTTTAACTGAGTCGTCCGATGGTGGGTGTGAGCCATAGATACGTATCCCAAATTTGATATATGCCATCCTCAGTATACCAATAAGTAGGGTTTTGTAGCTTAGGCACTGGCCGGAGGGCATTAATCTGTGGATCTGTAAAATCAGTTAAGATTTTAATGGTTTGCAGGGCGCCTGGGTGGCTCAGTTGTTATGTGTCTGCCTTCGGCTCAGGGCGTGATCCCGGCGTTATGGGATCGAGCCCCACATCAGGCTCCTCCGCTGGGAGCCTGCTTCTTCCTCTCCCACTCCCCCTGCTTGTGTATGCTCTCTCGCTGGCTGTCTCTCTCTGTCAAATAAATAAATAAAATCTTTAAAAAAAAGATTTTAATGGTTTGAGGGTATGAAAAAGTTTGGTTATGTCCTGGTAAATTCCATGTTCTATTGGTCATGGGCCAGGAAGAAACCTTTTGACTGGTGATAGATTTATCCTGAAACATACTATCTCCATGTATCATTTCTGAAATATAAGCACATGGAGAATGCCAGTCAGTTCCCTGTAGAGGCGAAACCCACCAGGGTAACCCAGAAGTACTTGACATGTGTAAAAGTCCATAAATCCAAAAACCTGTTTGATTTTGTAGTTCAGCGTAATACTGAGCCCATCGTAGAAAGGAATTGTCCATAAAGATCGGTGAGGAGAAAATAAAGAGAAGATATACAACCTTCATCATCGTTTGAAGAGGAGTTTGAGATCTATGGGTTCACGGGGTAAGAAGGCACGTTAGTTTGCTCATCGGTTTCCCGTGAAGGAGGAACAGGTTTTATTCTGGATCTATGAGCCCAGGAAGTGTGTCCTTCTAGTTTTACCACAGCGGGAATACATAGAATGACCCAGTATGGACCCTTCCACTTTGGATTTCAGTCTCCTGATGTATTGGATTTCCAGTCTCTTAAATAAACCATGTCTCCAGGTTTTACATGGGGTGGATTTTCAGTTGTAGTTAAATCAGGTTTTGGAAGTATATGGTTAGTATATTCATTGAGTAACTTATGAATTAAACTGGCCTCAAGTGAATAATTTAATAAGTCATTATAATCTTCATCTAGTAACAGTTCTATAGTAAGAAATGGCTTTCCATATAATAACTCAAAAGGGCTGAGTCCTAAGGGTTGTTTTGATGCAGTCCTTCCTCTGAGAATTCCTATTGGCAAGAGTGTAACCCAATTTTCCTGGGTCTCTAGACTCAGTTTAGCAAGGTGGCGTTTTAAAGTATGATTAGCTTTTTCTACCTTTCCAGAGGATTGTGGATGCCAGGCTGAATGTAAGAAATATTTAATTTTTTTTTTTTAAAGGCTTCCTGTTTTTTTTTTTTTTTAAAGATTTTATTTATTTATTTGACAGAGATAGAGACAGCCAGCGAGAGAGGGAACACAAGCAGGGGGAGTGGGAGAGGAAGAAGCAGGCTCATAGCGGAGGAGCCTGATGTGGGGCTCGATCCCATAACGCCAGGATCACGCCCTGAGCCCAAGGCAGACGCTTAACCGCTATGCCACCCAGGCGCCCCAGAAATATTTAATTTTTAAAGCTTGGGCTATTTGTTGAGTTATTTGAGTGGTAACAGGAGTACCATTGTCACTCTGAAGAGATCAAGGAAGTCCAAATCTAGGAATAATTTCTCGCAACAAAATCTCAGTTACTTCTATGGCTCTTTCAGTTTTACATAGAAAAGCCTCGATCCACCCAGTGAAAGCATCAACAAATACTAATAGGAACTTATAGCCTTTGCAAGATGGCATTTGTGTGAAATCAAGTTGCCAGTCTTCTCCCGGCTATGTCCCATGCCTTCGGACTGGCTTTGAAAGAGGGGGAGGGCAGGCTGCACCTTCCGGACTTATTTGGGCACAGATGATACAGGATTGGCAGACCTGTTTTATTGTAGTTGCTAAATCTACTCCATCAAATATATTTTAAATAAGTGTTTTAAAGCATTGTTGCCCAAATGAGTTGCCTGGTGTAAACCCTGTATTACCTTCCATTGGTTACTTTTGGGTATAAGATCTTTCCTTCATTATTAACAAGCCAGTCCTGTGTATTTTTAGTATATCCTCGTTTTTGAGATATATGAATCTCTTGGTCTGAATAGACTGGGGTTATGAATTCCACTGGAGTTAGGACTGGTATAAGGCTTAATATTTGTTTATTTTGTGCTGCCCCTTTGGCTGCACGGTCTGCTCAACTGTTTCCTTTAGATCCTAAGGTCATATCCTTTCGATGTCCTTTTAGGTGGATCACAGCTACCTCCTTGAACAGCTTCAAGAAGGGTAATAATTTGGGGCCCATGTTTGATTGGGGAGTCATGACTTGACAGTAGTCCCCTTTCTTTCCAAATCGCTCCATGGGCATGTAGTACCAGAAAAGCATATTTGGAATCGGTATAAATACTAAACTTTAGGCCTTTTGCCAATTGGAGAGCACGGTGCTATTATTTCTGCCTTTTGAGCAGAAGTGTTTATTGGGAGGGGTTTTGCCTCAATAGTTTTAATTAGACTGACTATAGCATATCCAGCCCTTCTTTCTCCCTTATCCAGGAAGCTACTGCCATCAGTAAACCAGTCATCGTCTGCATTTTTAATAGGGGAATCCTTTAAATCTGGTCTGCTAGAATAGACAAGATCAATGATCTCTGACCAGTTATGCTCTACAGAAGTATGATGGGCAGGTCCAGGCATAAGAGTAGCTGGGTTTAAAGTTTGACAGGTTTTAAGTATTATTTCAGGAGTATTTATAGGCATAGCCTGGTATTTAGTAAGGCGGCCTCCCATCATCCATTGGTGGCCCTTGGTCTCTAAGACACTCTGAACCTGATGTGAAGTCATTACTGTTAGGGACTGTCCCGTAGTGAGCTTTGAGGGTTCTTCTACGAGGAGGGCTGTGGCAGCCACTGTTCGAAGACAGGCTGGCCACCCTTGGGCTACATTGTCAAGTGACTTTGCAAAGAAGCCCACCAGTCTTGCTTCATTTCCTAATTTTTGGGTGAGAACTCCCAAAGCTTGTCCCTGTTTTTCTGCCACATACAAAGTGAAATGTTTCTCTGAATTTGGTTATGCCAAAGCTGGGGCTGACAGGAGCCTAGCTTCTAACGTTTGGAAGGCTGTCTGCTGAGCTTTGGTCCAAAGTAAAGTTTGTCATCAGGGCCTTTAATTGAATCATACAATGGTTTGGCTAGGAATCCCAAACCAGAAATCCATACGCGGCAAAAACCTGCCATACCTAGGAAGGTACGGAGTTGGTTTTTGTAGCTGGGGTCCAAGATCTAATATAACCTTTTTTTCTGTTAGTAGACAGGGCACGGTGACCTGGTATTAGCTCGTATCCTAAATATGATACTTTTTGTT
Source organism: Ursus arctos (assembly GCF_023065955.2). NCBI lineage: Eukaryota > Metazoa > Chordata > Mammalia > Carnivora > Ursidae > Ursus > Ursus arctos. The sequence goes on along the minus strand of NW_026622997.1, from coordinate 26,825,092 downwards.
TAGATATCTGTACCGTTTTTGGAGAAACGCGATATCCTCTGTCTGCCAGGAAATTAAGTAGAGTTATAGAATTGCTATCAGACGCTTCTTTTGTCAGGCTACAGATTAAAACATCATCCACATACTGAATTATAGTCCCCTGGGGTGAGGAGATAGCACGGAGATTGTTAGTAAGAGCAGCCCCAAAAAGGTGAGGACTGTCTCAGAATCCCTGCGGCAAGACTGTCTGAATTAATCGAGTACCCTGCGGGCTTGACGGTGAGGCCCACTCAAAAGCAAAGAGTGGTTGTGTCTCCTCACTTAGAGCGATATGAAAGAAAGCATCCTTTAAGTCAAGTACTGTACACCAGTTGGCATCACCAGGAACCTGGACGAGAATAGTATAAGGATTTGGTACTATGGGATGAATAGGTACAATTGCTTCATTTATAGTTCTTAAGTCTTGTACCATCCGATATTTCCCATTTGGCTTTTTTACCAGTAGAATGGGAGTGTTATAAGGAGATCAGCAAGGCTCTAAAATGCCATGTCTGAGAAACTTATCAGTAAGTGGTTGTAACCGAGCCTTGGCCTCAAGTTTCAGAGGGTATTGTTTTTTATGAGGTATAACAGTTGGGTCTTTTTTTTTTTTTTAAGATTTTATTTATTTATGTGACAGAGAGACAGCCAGCAAGAGAGGGAACACAGCAGGGGAGTGGGAGAGGAAGAAGCAGGCTCCCAGCGGAGGAGCCCGATGTGGGACTCGATCCCGGAATGCCGGGATCACGCCCTGAGCCGAAGGCAGACGCTTAACGACTACGCTACCCAGGCGCCCCAGTGGTTGGTTGGGTCTTTTAAAGTTACTCTAACTGGTTGGGCTTTAAGAGCTCATCCTGGGACATGCAATCCCAAACTTGCGGACTTCCTTCCTTCCAGGTATTAGAAGGGATATCAGGGTAAGGTTTTGGCTCTCCAGATGTTAAAGAGAACAAGTCATCCCCTTCTTTAGTAAGAGCAAACCGGCTTCCCAGTTTGTACATTAAGTCTCGTCCATGTAATGGAGTGGGACAAGACGGAAGGACTAGAAAAACATGAGGAACCAATCGACTGTTATGTTTACAGGTCGAAGGCGTTGTCTGATGGCGCATTTTAGTTTTCCCTTCTATGCCAACAATTTTATGGCTAGAAAGACAAGTAGGGCCAGAGTGCTGAGTAAGAACAGAGTAAGTGGCTCCTGTATCAATAAGAAAATTGATAAACCTTCCTTCCACAGCCAGGGTAACCCGGGGCTCAGTCATCTTGATGTCAAAGGGAGCCGGACCAGCCTCAGGGCCCTGTCATGCCAGTTCCTCCAGCTTCAACTCTTGGGCAGGGAAGTGAGCTCCTGACCTCCTCTCTCCCTGGAGATGGGGACAGTCTCTCTTCCAGTGTCCTTCTTTTTTACAAGCAGGACATGGCCCAGGTGGAGAGCCCTTGTTGGAACATCCTTTGCTCCAGTGTCCTCCCTGGCCACATCTGAAACATGGGGTCTTACCTGACCTTTCGTCTGGAGTCAGCTCTTGTCCTTGCTCCTGGTTAGTCTGGTGGTGTGAGGAGTTTGCAATAGCGGTAGCCAATACTTGAGCCTGTATTTTACCCTGTAATTTAGCCCTCTGGCTCCTTTCCTGTCTTACTGCCATATCTCTATTATTAAAAACTCCTGTTGCCACCTCCAAGAGGTGTTGGGTGGGAGCTTGAGGGCCTAAAACCATTTTAGTTAACTTGCGGCGCATTTCAGGTGCTGACTGATGTATAAAATGCATGTTTAGAATAGTCATTCCTTCGGGTGTGGTTGGGTCCAGATTTGTATACTTACGGATAGCTTCCACCAATCGGCCCTGAAACAGAGAGGGAGTGTCATCTTGTTAAAATTACAGGTTTAGTAAATCCTTTTTTCACTCCTTCTATCAGGCAGGTAATCATATGATCTCGTCTGATAGCTCCAGTGTGGGTCAGTGCATGGGACAGCAACACTGGGTAGCGTCCCCTATCTCCTGTTGCCAGCTCATCAGCAAACCCTTGGGCTCCAGCCCAGATTCGGCTCTTTTCCTCCGGTGCGCAACAGCGAGTTAATACAATATATATATCCTGCCAGGTCAAACATAATAGATACCTGTTCAAAGCCTTCAATGAATTGGGAAGGGTTTTCAGAATATCGTCCTAATTGCTGTTTTATTTGAGCCAGGTCTGCCAATAGAAAATGGCACATGGTAACGGTGCCCATTTCTCCGTTAGCAACTTCCCTAAGAGGATGCATCCCACCCTTAGGTGGGACTCCTGGGAGATAGGCAGTCCCATTCCTGGTATATCCAGCTGGCCTGGGAGCAGAGGGGTCTTGTGGTTTATAAGGAGGAAGGATAGCAGCAGAGCCAGTGTCCTTTTTGTCTGGATGGGCCAGTGATCCTCCAACAGCCCAAGCTTATGAGGAGGAATGGGCCTATTCAGACAATCACCATCTAATATGTCTAAAGGGGGTTTATTAACCTCGTTGGTGGTTAGGCACATTCTACAAGAGGCCCTCGGGTCTGGATCCTGATTAAGGGCCGTAAAAGCTGGGACATATGGAACTTTAGTCCACTTGCCCTGCTCCTTGCAGAAGAGATCTAACTTATGGATTGTATGGAAGCTTCTTGTCAGCTGCATTATAGTCATTTGTTATTTGCAAAATGAGTTTCATCTTTCACCTTCAAGGAGATTCATAAAAACAACTTTTAATAAATGCAGGTTTTTGATATCTTAAAAATCATAAAAGTGAAGTGGGTGAGAATTTCCAGAACAGGAGTTCATGGACCATTTTTCCTCATTTCCTAAGGAGTATTGAGCCTATGAAACATTACAGAAGAAGATCAGTTTTTTCTTTCTTAGGTCTTACAATCCGAATTTTTTCCATGGGTTAAAAGGCATCCCAAGGGAGAACCCTTGAGGACTGAAGAAGAAGCTCCCATGCTCCTAGGGAAGAGCAGAGAGGGTCCCTTACCAAAGAGAGTCCCCTCCTGACTCCTGGGTGGCATCCCATGCGCAGGATACGTCAGAGGTTCCTGGTGTCAAAGTGAACCAAGGCGTCCCTTGACAAAATTGTTATGATCATTGCTGCTGCTAAAAGCCTCTGTAAGAGGGAGGCCTGCCCGCCCCCCACTTCCCCATCGCATTCGAGACTACGATGGGTGCCGGCGTATGACTGAAATAACCCACCTTTTTATTTTATTTTATTTTTATTTTTTTAAAGATTTTATTTATTTATTTGACAGAGATAGAGACAGCCAGTGAGAGAGGGAACACAAGCAGGGGGCGTGGGAGAGGAAGAGCAGGCTCCCAGCAGAGGAGCCTGATGTGGGGCTCGATCCCATAACGCTGGGATCACGCCCTGAGCCGAAGGCAGGCGCTTAACCGCTGTGCCACCCAGGCGCCCCCCAAACCCACCATTTTAAACACATGGAGAACACTAGAAAATTTTACACGGGGAAATTACCAAACTTTGTAGCCTAAGTAATTAGTAGAGGACATTGACAGAAAACAATAAAGATGGAAATCCATCACGGTCTAAGTGACATTCCAACACATGTGGTACCTACAATCAAGTTCCCTAGGAAAAGCTCCCCGTTGGGTTGTAATTCCATCAGGTACTGGTTTCGGCGAGCTCCGAGGGGAGATCCCGTGGCCAGAAGTGGCTACACCAGGGATGTGGAAGGGATCGCATTAGATCAATCAGGAAGAAAACTCACATGGGAGTCTTAAGATTGGCAGCTGCGCTAGTCACTTAGGTGGCTGTCCCCTGCCCAAGACAGACGACTTTGTATAGGAACAGCAGTAAGGAGAGGGCATCAAGTTTCTGGGTCTCATTACCATCATGGCCAGGCTACTAACTTCCAGCCAAAATGCAGGCTTTCTCCTCCCCATAGAGTGAGTAGCCATGGGCTAGAGGATTGCAGCCTGAACAATAGGCATGAAAGTGTTCCAATACCACCATACTTCTTGAAGAGACCCTGAAAGGAGAGCAAAGGAAGAAGAGAGAAAGTACTCACCAATTTTTCACCAAAGCTCAGAGTCCAGATGTAAAGACTCGAATCTCCATGTTCAGGTGCCATATGATGGGGTTTTGGAATATCGGTGAGGTTCAGTGGGGTGGAGTCTGGAGCCCATGACTAAGAAAGAATTCTTGAGACATCTTCGGTGCAAAAAGGTGGTTTATGAAAGCACGGGGACAGGACCCACGGGCAGAAAGAGCTGCTGCCCCAGGTTGTGAGGGGAGGCTGATAATATATATGGGGTTGGGGGAGGTAAGGGAAAGGGAGGTTGAGAAAGTACTTTCATATGTTAAAGACAAGTCACAGGATACCTGAGGCCTTGCCATTGTCAAGTTAAGGCTGTTTTTCCCCTCTAGCGAGGCGTTAACATGAAGATAGTTGGGAACTTCCTAGAGGAACATCACAAATCCCACCCAGGAGTGGGGGTGCGGGAGGTCTTCGGGCGTCAGCTTATGCTTTGTCTTCAGCCAGCCTTCTGCTCTCTCATCATTTCCCCCTGAACAATTTGGCCTTTTCATCAATATGATGAGGGAGCAGAAGGCTGGCTGAAGGCAAAGGCCATCCCCTGATATACTGATTATTGAAGTGTTCTCTGTCACAGGGGTAACCGAATTTTCTTGTCAGCTGCATTATAGTCTTTTGTTATTTGCAAAATGAGTTTCATCTTTCACCTACAAGGAGATTCATAGAAACAACTTTTAATAAATGCAGGTTTTTGATATCTTAAAAATCATAAAAGTGAAGTGGGTGAGAATTTCCAGAACTAACGGAATAAGCTGCATTCAAACTGACCAAGAATTAGTAATATGAAACTAAGTGAAATGAAGAAAATGACTATAGCTTATATGACTCTTGTCTGAAACACTGCTGGTTCTCTAAGATTCACTCTTCCAGATTGAGGAAACTTTTTCTTCAGATATCGATGATGGAGAAAGTATGATACAATGTTCCTTTGTGAACAGTTTGAAGGATTTAACTTTTCTCTCTACGTGACCCCTCTGAAATTCAGAAACTCTCAGTGAATAGTCTTTCTCCCATGGCAGTGATAATCATTTGCATAAGTTCAATAGGAATCTGTTCTCCTTGTAACAGGACACCATTGGTGTCCTGGTTATTTAACCAAGGCTTTGACTAGAATGTCAGATTTGAGAGAGACAGGCACAGACTCAGATATGACCAGACAGCCTTCAGGAAAAAGGTTGACCTTATGGAGCCATAAAGCCCCCAGGAAATGTTGGCCCCTTGCCTTGTTTCCAGAGTTCCCAGCAGCCTCACCAGGTGAGTAAAGAAGGTCACTTCCTGGAAGCTGCAGGAACCTCAGGATATTTGGGGGACCTTGAGAAGAGAAATTCGCCCAAATCTACAGGTATTGCAGGCATGTCTGATGGCAAGTACTTGGCTTGGCTTCTGGCCTAGAGAGTCTATGAACATTCAATCAAGATTGCTTATAAAAAGTTCCAGCAGAGCAAATTTTAGAAGATCTGTATGATTGGGGCGCCTGGGTGGCACAGCGGTTAAGCGTCTGCCTTCGGCTCAGGGCGTGATCCCTGCGTTATGGGATCGAGCCCCACATCAGGGTCCTCCACTATGAGCCTGCTTCTTCCTCTCCCACTCCCCCTGCTTGTGTTCCCTCTCTCGCTGGCTGTCTCTCTCTCTGTCGAATAAATAAATAAAATCTTAAAAAAAAAAAAGAAGATCTGTATGATCGATCAATCGCTATTCTTGCTGAGCTGATCTACATATTTAGGCCAAGTGTGTTAAATTTGTGGATGTATGAAAGGCAGAGTCAGTCCAGTCTAAGGCAGGCAGACGACAGGTATGGATCTCCTTGTAGAAAGGATCGTCTGTCGCCGAGCAGTTATGGCAGTGATGGAGTCTAGGCACCAAGCAGAGGACCATTGAAGAAAACAACATATTAGAATGAAGGGTCCAGCAAGGAGACCCTGAATAGTTAACCATAGCCTGTCCAAGAGCCAGGAACTTAGCCAGTCATGGAAAGAGAGGGAAGGATTTGGTAGAGCCTTAATTTGAGTCCTCATGTCAGTCAGTAACACAATTGATACACAATGACCCATGTTGACCCACAGGTAGGGACATCTCTACGCCCCTATTCAGTAGGAAGAAGCTACAGAAGATCAGCCCTTCCACCGTCGGCAACCTTAAAGACGTAAGGGTCAAAACTGTTCTGGGGGAAGTGATGAGGAAAACAAGGGCAAGAGAAATGCAGCTTAAATTCCATCTCTTTAGAGCTTGCAGCCCACAGATAGATCCCTGAGACATGCAGAGCATGACCTTCCTTGAGGAACTCGTGGCTGCCTTAGTGCCTGAATGTTTGTTTTTAAGATTTTTTAATTTACTTGTCAGAGGTAAGAGATTGAGAGCACAACAGTGGGAGCGGCAGGCAGAGGGAGAAGCAGGTTCCCCTCTGAGCAGGGAGCCTGATGTGGGGCTGGATCCCAGGACCCCAGGGTCATGACCTGAGCAGACGCTTAACCGACTGAGCCCCCCAGCGTCCCATGTTTGAGTTTTTGGAAATACTAAAAGTAACCTTATTTTTACAGCGTCTAGCCCCTCAAGGTCCTGAAAGCCTTGTTTCCAAGTTCCTTAGACACTTGAACTCTCACCCCCTCCACTAACTTAAAAGTATATAATCAGGGGCACCTGCGTGGCTCAATCGGTTACGCATCTTACTCTTGATTTCACCGCAGGTCGTGAACTCAGGGTCCTGAGATTGAGCCCCAAGTTGGGCTCCCAGCTAGGGGTGGAGCCTGCTTAAGATTTTCTCTCTCTCTAGGGGCGCCTGGGTGGCACAGCGGTTAAGCGTCTGCCTTCGGCTCAGGGCGTGATCCTGGCGTTATGGGATTGAGCCCCACATCAGGCTCCTCCGCTATGAGCCTGCTTCTTCCTCTCCCCCTCCCCCTGCTTGTGTTCCCTCTCTCGCTGGCTGTCTCTATCTCTGTCAAATAAATAAATAAAATCTTTAAAAAAAAGAAAAAAAGATTTTCTCTCTCTCTCTCTCCCTCTGTCACTGCCCCCCTCTCAAAAAAAGGAAAATTATATAACCAGTCAGTCCTCACAATCCCAGTAAAGCTCTTTCTGACCACGGGGTCCTGTCCCCGCACCTTAATAGAATCACCTTTTTGCACCAAAACCATCTCAAGAATTCTTTCTTGGCTTTTTGTTCTCAAACCCAAACTGCACATTACATCACAGGAAACTGTGGTGTCATGAAAGACCCCCCCCACCCCCTGCCCCGGCCCCCCACCCCCCCTTTCTCCCTGGAGTGGCTGCAGGAAATGGGGCCCTGGGGGTGGGGCCACAGGCTTGGGCTCCACTAGCTCTGTCATCAGGCACTTCTGGCCCCATTCCTCACATGGGACAGTTACGCTGTGAGAGGAATAGAGCACTGACGTCACAGAGTTAAACATGGTTTAAATTCTGAAACACATGTGAATTCTTGTTTCTCATTTTGTTTTCCTTTCTCTTCCCCTTAGAAGAACCCATGTCAAATCTTCCTTCTCCCATTTCCTGGTTCTGTTTGCACAACATCCTGTAACAACAGGAGAGAATTTCTAAAATGGAGAACCCCAAACCCTCCCCTGCAATCCGTCTACCACACGGGACGGTGGCACTTTCTCCGCTGCATTCCGGTGTGAGCGGGATGGAAGGCTGCCTCTGGCTCGAACCATCTAAGGGAACAGTGCATGAAGGCCCACCGGCCCCTGAGCCCGCGCCCCACCCCAGCTCCATGCGCTAGAACACTAAAGGTGCTGGTGCCCCGGAGGGTGCAGGGGACCCCGAACTGAGGGTGTATGGGGTGAGAGACGATTAATACACAGGTTTTTTTCTCCTTTCTTAAGCCCACTGAGCAGTATTTATTGTTGCCTCCCCTGGGCTCCACTGCTGTCTGCTCAGCTGCTACGTGGGGCTATGTGGGGAGTTCCAGGCCAGTCCTGTCCGCACTTTCCCCGCAAACATGGATACCAGGAGAACCATCCAGAACAGGCACAGGGTGAGGATGGAAGGGAGGAGGGGGAGGAACAGCCTGGGTTTTGCCTGTGACCCTGCCCCTGCTGCAGCAGGAGCACTCAGCCTGGGAGAGAGGAGAGAAACCCCCACCCCCACCAGCCCTTCCCCGCACCGGGAGCTGCGGGGACTGAGATGTTCAGGACCTCCGCGCACACGTGCGCAGCCCTGCCGCAGAGCGAGCGGTGGCCACGGAGGCGCGCGACCAAGGCGTGGGCTTCAGGAATGAACAGACGGAGCAGCCCTGTGCTGCTGGGTCCGGCCCTGTGAGCAGATGGAGAGACCGGGTGCCTGGGTCCGCAGGTTCCCCCGCGGGCGGAGGGGAGCAGGAGAAGCCCTGGCCCTGCTGCTATGTGCTCCTCAGCAGGCCTGTTCTTCTGGTTCTAGACGTCGCTGCTGACACCGCAGCTGCTCTGCAAACTCTGAAGCTCCCTGAACTCTTGGCTCTGGACCCCCAGTGTCCCCCTGGTCCTCTCCATGTATCTGTCACATCAGATGTTCCGTCAGTCAACGCTTCCTGCAAGCAAACCACAGGTAAGACAAGGATATAATGAAAAACATTTGACCGTTGGTGCAATTGTACAATGTGTAAGAAAAGGTTTAAGTGATAGCCGTTCTGTGTTCTAGCTAAACCACGTGTTACAAAACTGCTTCCAAACGACATAAGTTGTAGGATATTTTATTTCTTAAAGCGTTATAAAAATGTCTCAGTTAGTTGTTGAGATTTCCAGCTATTCTGGAGGGATTATTTTTTCTATAGTTGTCATTACTGAAGTGATAGGCCAAGTGTGAGCCCTGGTTAGACAGGGGAGCCCCATAAAAAGTTTTCGGTGGATTCCCCATTAAATTGTCTTTGGTGTAACAACACATAAAATGTGAACTATGTTGTTCATGGTCCTAGAACATGTTCACTTTAACAACTGCATTTAGATTTTTCCCCTGTAATATTGTCTGAAATTCTTGTATATTTAATGTCTATCTAGTTCACTCAGTCCAAAAATCATTTCTCCTAATATATCTGATCCATGTGATCAATTGATTTTGTTGATTGAATCTATATGGTTTTATAAACAGTCAAGGTTAATTAAAAGAAAACTTCAAGCTTCTGTATATATTTTATTCAAATTTTAATTGCAATCACATAATTTATTAAATAATGTAATTGTTTTTTTCCCTTCTGGGCATTTTTCTTTAAAATGCTCTGTCATGGGGCAAACAGGTGGCTCAGTCGGTTAAGAGGCCAACTGTTGATTCTGGCTCAGGTCATGGTCTCAGGGTCCTGGGACTGAGCCCCACGTTGTGCTCCAGGCTCAGCGGAGAGTCAGCTTCAGCATTCTCCTCTCCCTCTGCCCCGCCCTGGCTTGTGCACACAAGATTGAAATAAATCAATCTTCAAAATAGAATAAAAGAAAATAAAACGCGATGTCATATTAATTTTTGAATAAAAGGATCCTCTGCCTTTTCCTCTTTGATTCCTTATTCCTTTTGTGTGCTAATTAATCCTTATTTTCTCAAATTCAGATTCTGTAAAGCGTAACACACCGCTCTGGTAAGGCTAAAGACAGTATTGACATCTCTGTTCATAGTGAAGTCATTAAAGCCAACTCTCTGAGCAGAAGTTTACTTTCCAAACATTCTTCTCCTCTGATTGCATGATTGCTTATAAAGTGACTCTAACATGTTTGATACCGTTTCTACTGCTTTTGCCATCTTAGCGCTGTGGGAGGCCCAGATCTGCCCAGTGTCATGTTTTCCATCCAGATACTCAGATACATTATTGAATCTTCTCAGATCTTTATTTACTTATTTCTATTTTTAATATTTTACACTGACTTGGTAGAAGTTAAATGCCATTATTATGCATTTGATTTATCAATTCTCATACCCAAGATTAGAATTAGCTATGTACATTCACTTAACATAAAATGTCAAAAAAGCAGCTCAAGTTGTAATAAAATAATTTTAAAGTATTTAAATTTTGAGTGTAGTTGACACATACCGTTCCATTAGTTTCAGGTGTACAAAGCAATGATGTGACAAGTTCGCACATTATGCTCTAGTCCTCACAGGTGTCACTCCCGTCTGCCCGATGCAGCCCTGTTACAGTATCATCGACTATTCCACGTGCTGTGCCTTTTATTCATTCATTTTATTCATTCCAGAACTGGAAGCCTGCGTCCCCACTGCCCCTCCCCCCTGTTCCCACCCCCACCCCTCCCCTCTGACAAGCATCTCAGAGGATCCTTTACTGGATGAGTAATACCTGAAAATAAGATAATCCTGGGAATACAAAGCCTACCCAAGTAAATATTTAAGTGACTTACTTGAATTGACATTTTACTGTTATCCTGAAATCACTGACTACAGTGACTTCTGCAGGACCAAAGGAGAACATCCTGAAGTTTCTCTAGAACTTTGTCTCAGGCCCGGGGCAGTGTGGCAACACGGGCACTGTTGTCCCACCACGTAGCGGTGTCCCAGCTTGTTTGAGCCCCGATGACGACACCTGACGCAGTGAATTGCTCACGACAACAAACCCGCTTTCTTACAAGTCTTACGTGGAGCCTTCAACTACGTGACTAGAACGCATTCTTGGGACACACTTGAAACGACGCGGAGAAGGATTTATTGCCAGACCGGTAACTTGTCCCCGCACGTGTCCTAGTCTGGCAGACGCAGGGGCCGCCGCCGCAGGAGCAGACACAGAGCCCGCGGGCACAGGCGCGGCTCCCGGTTCGGTCACAGCCTCGGTCCCCACGGACGACGCTCGGCTTCGCGGCTCAGAGGACGGTGCGAGCTTCTGAGGACACGTTTCCGTGTTGGCTGCTCTGATCACCCGGCAGTCCTCGTATAGAAAGTTCTGGTGCTCCCGAGACGCTCCCGGCGCAGCGCGTGCATGACGTTCCCGACTGTTCCATGCGGCCTGGTAAGGACTTCCCGGGGTGTGAGCGCTGACCGCACGCTGCGCACGCTCCGCTCTCACGCAGCTCTGGGCGCGATCTGCGCGCTCGTGCGCTCGGCCAGCAAGAGCACGAGCCCGGGGAGCTCCGACAAAGCGGCAGCCATCGTTGTCATTGTGGAAATGCCAAGTAGTGTCCGCTGTGCGGGAAATCGTGCACGATCTCTGCGTCCGCGGGGGCCCCGGGGTGTGGGGCCGGGGGACAGGGAGCGTCGTTGTGTAATCGTCTTCCATCGTGTGATGTTGTGCGCCCTGTCTCTCCTGTCACACAACACACGTCTGCGCGCGCACACACGCACGCACACACTTGTGCACACGCATTCCCCACATGCGTCACTGGTCCTGGAGCCGCCTCTGAATCCCCCGCTTCCCCCTCAGGACGGCGCTCTCTTCGGGGTTTCCCCTCAGCCGGCTCTGAGCCGCCCCCGGGGTCCCTGCATTTCCCGCCTTGGGCTCCACGGACCAGCCACGCTTCCTCGGCGTGACCGTGAAGAACTGAAGGCAGAGTCTGGAGTCCGGTGGTGGAAGCAGGACCCAAGTGCTTCAGACAATGAGACCAAGATTCTCACATGTCCAATGAAGAGTAACCCCAAACCTGAGAAACGTGCAGCGATCCCACCACCAAACCGCGGGGCTCAGTCTGGACAGAGCGCAGCCACGGGAGCCTGCAGCTTGGGGCCTGGGAGAAAGCAGAGGGAGCCGTGCAGACCCCTCACCCAGACCCCCGGGGCGGGAGACCCTTTTGTCAGGTGTCCCCCGTGTCAGGCTGGGGCAGCAGGTGGGCACAGGCGGTCACGTGAGAGTGAAGGCAGGTGCCGTCTGCTCGTGGGGCGGGGTCTTTGCGTCGGTAAGTGGTTAACTGAGCCGACTCAATGGGCGTGGCCGCAGTTCAGGGCCCTGTGGGTGGGGAGCCAGAAAGTATAAGCTAGTGTCTTCATAGTGCAAACAGTGAATTGGGGAGGCGCCCGTGCTTCTGTGGGCACGTTTGAGCGTGAGGGGCAGACTGGGAGCCACTGAAGACACACACCTCCTTAGATGTCACATGAGAAGCAGAGACAGAGTTCACAGTGTCACAGCCACACCCCCCAGTGGTCAGGGGAAGGTTCGTGAATGAGCTGGAGCTCTGTGTAGACCTTGATGTGTGTGTATGATCGGGGTTGGTGGGGGGGAGGTTCCAAGCAGTCAGCAGTTAGGGGGGCAAGGTGTGGGTGAGGTTGGACACAGGAGGGTCAGGACGTAGGCTGTAGTTAATCATTTCTAGTTAAAGTCTAGAGGGTAACATATGAAACAGTAGTGAAGGGACTGCATGTGGAATCCAGGCCTAAACCAGTGAGCAGCACAATGAAAGCTGAAGAGGGAGGCTGCTCAGATTTTCCCAGCTGATCCATAGGGGAGCGTGAATTGCACAGTTTGCCAGATGCTTATGTTTCAGGCACCGACCGCGTCCTGGCTTCTAAGGGCTCACAGCATCAGAGGAGAGAAACAGTATGCAGTGGAGTTTGGTACAGTGTGGAAGGATGGGACCAGAATCTTCCCAGAGGTTTTTCAGGATGTGGGATCAAAATATAAGAAGAGATCTATCCATAGGGTGAATGCTCCCCACGGAGAAGCTAGTGGGGGTGGGGCGCAGGGACAAATGCTGGCGGGGGGGGGGGGGCTTCGGAGGCATGCGCCGCCCTGACAGACACTGCTGGTCCTGGGGAGGAGGTGGGCACGGCCCCCACCCTGCTGCAGGTTGCAGTTGCTGGGAGCTCCAGGAGGACAGCGGGACCCTGGGGCCGTGACAGGATGACTAGGACAATGACAATGATAAGTTTGGACATGGAGCCCCTACCATCCACGGTCCTCTCATTGTTGCCGCCATACCAGCAGAGATGGGAGGCCAGTAGGCACTTCATGGAGCGACGAGATGGACAGGAGAAGCAGGACTTCCTGTGGCTGCAGAGACACTTGGAGTTTGGGGACAAGAACTTCAACCACACTGGTAAGGACTCCGCACAGCCCAGCCACGCAGCTCTTCCCAGCCCCAGCTCAGGACAGCCCTCTCTCCAGAGTGGTGGGGGCGCCCCAGAGCTAATCACACACAGGGATGGAGGACATCTAGTGTGGGATGGGGGTGCCATGTGCTGAGGACAGCGCCCCCCCCCCAGTCCCCTGGGCAGTGCCATGTCACACACTCTTCTTAGGCCCACTCTGGGGAAAGTTCTCTCAGGAGAGCACTGGAGTAGCTCTGAGGCTCATGGAGGTGTTTCACTTTTCAGGCTCTTTCCCACCAGAGATACAGTAGCTGGGAGTACCTATCAATATTTATCTAGAAATACTGAGTTACAAGCTTGATAAGGGGGCGGAGAGCCTCTGAAAAGGCTCTTCCTTCGGAGGAAAATGTCAGAAGGGATTCCCATCCTTTTGTCTTGGGCCCAGGCCTGGCTAGAGCTGGTTCCTTCTACCCTCTGATAGGGAGCACTCCCTGCCTCACCCTGGCAGGCAGCCAGACCCTCAGCAGGTTTGGCAACTTGGTCTGTGGAGTTGATGCTTTTCAAGAAGACCTTGCCTTAGCCGTCCCTGTTTGCTCTCCACACAGCCTCCCAGAACACACATGACCCAGCACCCCCTCTCTTACTATAGGGTCACCCTGTGGGGCTGTGTGACCTGGGCTCCTGCCCTTCAGAGATCACTTTGACTTGGCAGTAGGTCAGGGAGCACCAGACCTAGGATAGGAGCTTGTGGAGACCAGACAGAAGGGGATGGAACCATCCAGAATTGGGTGGCCATTGTGCTGCCTTCTGGAGAGAAGCAGAGATACACATGCCAAGTGAAGCATGAGGGGCTGCCTGAGCCCATCACCATGAGACAGCAGAAGGAAGGAGATGAGGAGTGGAGCCAGATATCAGGGACCCAGGAACCTTCTAGAGACTTTCAGCAGAGTCAGGGCACAGAGGCACCTCTTACTTTTCCTTTCCTCCTCAGATCGATTTGCCCAGCCCACTGTGCTCATTAAGGGGGCATTTGCTGGCCAAGTTCCCCTTGGCGCTCTCATCATTGCGGTTGTTTTAGCAGGAGTTTAGATGGTTGGGAGTATAGTCGCTAGAGTTGTGCTCTGGAACAAGAACTGAGGTGGGGAGGAGATCTAGTGTCCTCATTCCGATCTATAATTGTCTAACCCCAAGTGTTCAACTGAAGCTCTTGCTCCTGTTAATTGTGAAGGACGTATGGAGACATCCTGCTGTGCAGCAAAGCCTGGGGGGCAGAGGGCGACCCCGGGCTGGTGGGAGGGCAGGCTAGGAGAAGGTGGGAGGCTGGAGACCTGCTGGACTCCCAGAGTCCCAGTACCACCTGGGGCAATGTGCGTGCCTGCCTCTGGATTCCAGAATCTCGATCTAAGATCACAAGTCCTGCTGCTGTTGGAGGGTTCCAGGAGCAGGCATGAGTGAGGTCCAGAAAGAACTAGTGTTCCTCAGGAGGGGGTGTTTTTCTAGTGGGACACAAATTCTCTGATCCTTTTCTCTCATGATCCTGCATTTTTTTCACGATGAAGTGGGAGTAAGCCAGACTGCAGTTGAATTGGCAAATGTGAAGGGAGTGTGTTATGTGCATGTGTGTCTGTGTGGAGGGGTTCACAGTCCTGTAGAAATGTGTATGGGTATCTGTATGTGGAGGTTTGTACACATGTGTGTGAATGTGTACAAGCATGTATGGGTATTTGTGGTACATGTGTGCCTGTGTGCGTGCGTGTGTGTGTGTTTGCATGGGCACTGCTCCGAGAATTCCTCATCCTTTCCTCCTCCGTGGCCAGTCCATGCTTGCCCCACCCCCACCCCAGGGGTTATAAGCACAGAACAGCAGTCCGTCTGCGGAAGGTTGATAAGTGAGGGGTGCTCGGGGCTCTGCTTGATAAAAGTGTCAGACACTATGTTCAAGATGCACATGAATTGAATCATTTAAATTTCATAATAACCCTATAAGATAGAGAAAGCTATAATCGCCCTTTTACAGGCAAGGAAAACAAGGTCACTCAGAGGTTATGTCACTCAATTGGCTGAGCCATGATTCTCACAGAACAGTCAGGTGCTGAGCCCAAAGGCCACCATTGTTTTGGACCTCTGGACACTGTTCACCCCCCTCATTAAGGGTCACCTCCTTCTGTGACTCTGACAGCTTCTCCTTCTCCAGCACTGAGACTTGTCAGGAGTAGGCATTCCTCACTGTCCCTGTAGGTGAGTCCATGGGGTTTGAAGCGACAGGAGAGTTGGTTGTGCATTGGCTGACAGAGTGTGTTTGGTGGAGGTGGTGGGACGGGAGGGTCACATCTGGGCTGTAGGGATTCTGTGGCGTCTGCATCTGGGCTGTGAGGTGGGCTGTGCAGAATGCAGAAGCGGGGAGACCAGCAGTGGGTGGGCAGACTTTCTTCCTCACTGTTTTATTCACAGTCTGAAAGCACAGCCTGAGTGGGCCTGACAGACACTGGGGTGACCACTCATGTCCTTCCGATCCTGCTGCCCCCAACTCCTCTTCCTCCATCTGACTTCCTGGTGATGCTTGCTCTCCAAGGTGAGAGGTGAGGGGAAGTCTAGCCTCACCCCTGCTCATGGCACGCCCTCCCACCCTGCCTACTGCTCCCTCCTGGGCCCTCCCAATGAGTGAGAAGAAAGCAAGTAGGATGGTAAGAACTTGACATTCACGTTGGAAGAGGAAGCAGGATGTCTGTCTTCACAATTTCATGGGAGCACATGGTCACTCAGATTGAAAACAGCCTCATTCACCAGCCTCCCAGGAGGCTACTTTTGTCTGTGTGACTACATTTGGGCCATTATGGTGACGCAGAATGAGGTAGCAGGTGTCACCCTAAAAGGAGGGAAACTTCTCTTTTTCTGCTCTCCCTGCCCTGCTCGTGGACCACGGACATGGTCTTAGGTGCCCTGGTCATGCTAATAAGGGAACGTCCCAGGGTCATCGTCACTGGACAGCCCTGTGGTGCAGAGCGACCCTACAGCCCTGGACAGCTCTCCTCACACATGGGACACACAGCTGCTGTCCCGTTGACACCACCGTTAGCTGGGTTTCTGTTGCCCACACTGAACTACTGCACATGGAGAGGGGTGGACTTCCGGGAGGGGGTGGCCTTGGTGGTCTGTTCTGGAGATGAGCAGAGATACACAGACGGGGGGCAGCACTGTGGGCTCCCTGGACATGATCTGTGTTGGAGGAAGGGAGAGCTGGGCCCCAGGGGCAGCACAGGGAGACTGGACACTGTTCTGCTCTCATCTTTGCAGTCACGGGGCTGCCCTGGGGTTGTGCGTGGGCTCACCAGCTGCTACATTTGGGAGCCTGTGTATCTTCCCTTCCCTTCCTGTCCTTTTCCCGGAATTCTCCCTGTTCACTGCAGCCAGGATGAGACTCCCTGCTGGTGACCTTTCCTCCTACACGAGGGGTAAACCAAGGGAATCGCAGTCCTTACCCAGCATCTGAAGGCTGACTACAGGAGCCAGTCCCAAGGTTCTCATTTTCAATAGAGACTTATAGAAGTCGGAATTTCCATTGCTTGCTCTGGCAAAGGCATCTTTAACACCCTCACTTGCGTGGACGTGGTCTGAGGGGACGCGGCGGCGGCCGCGGGCTCCTGGCTTGAGCGCTAAGTCTGTGCAGAGACATTGTGGCCTGAGTGGCATGAGTGGCAGTCGTGTTATCCAGGTGCCGGGAGCAGCAGAGACAGAAGCTCCGACCAAGGGCCAGGCGTCCAGCATCAGAGGCGTTGGTGACATCTGCACCCTCCGCTGGAAACGTCCCCAGTTTGTTGTTCAGGGAGACACTGCTTTGGGCAATAGGCCCGGTGTCCTCCTGCACCTGTAAGTAAAACCCTTCCTTCTCCAATTCTTTGGCTTGCCTTGTCTGTTGCCTTGAACCCACCAAGAGGAGAACCCAGTTTGGGGTAACACCACTGCCAACATGACAACCTCACCTGGCATTTCCTTTTTTTTCCCCTAATATTTTATTTATTTATATGAGAGAGAAGCCACAGGCAGGGGGAGCACAGGCAGAGGGAGAGGGAGAAGCAGACTCCCCATGGAGCAGGGAGCTGGATGCGGGCTCCATCCCAGGACCCCAGGGTCATGATCCTGGGATCAGGACCTGAGCCAAAGGCAGACGCTTCGCTGACTGAGCCACCAGGCGTCTCCAGCACGATGTGTGACAGACGTGGTGAGAGCACACAGCCTTTTCATGTCACTGATCTTAGGAGGAAATCAAGCAGTCGTTCACCAGTAAGTAAGATGTTAGCTCAAGGGTTTCCATAAATGCCTTTAATCAGATTGAGGAAATTCCCTCTGTTAGTAGTTTGTTGAGTTTTTATCATGAAGGGTGTCTGATTTTGTCAAATGCTTTTTGTCCATCTGTTGAGGTAAGCACGTGGCTTTTGTTTTCTAGTGTATTAATATGGTGCTTTACATTGATTGGTATGGATGTTAAACCAATCGTGCATTCCTGGAATAAACTTCATCAGGCTTGCATTGAACTCTTTATATGTTGCTAGATTTGATTTGCTATGTGTTGTTGAAATCTTTTTTTTGTGTGTGTATCTACATTCATAGGAAATACTGGTCTGTAGTTTCCTTGTCTTGTGATATCTTTGTCTGGTTTTAGTATCTGAATAATTCTAGCCTCGTTGAGTGAGTGGGATTCCCTCCTCTCCTTTTTGGAATGGTTTGTATAGAATCGTTATTAATTCTTTCAGCATTTGGTATAATTCACAAGGGAAGCCATTGGGAACTGGGCTTTTATGTGGAATAGTTGTTGGCAATTGACTATCTTCTACCTCGTTGTAGGTGTATGTAGATGGTCTATTTCTTCTTCGCTCAGCTTTAGTCATTTGTGTCTTTCTGCGTTTTTGTGTATTCTATGCAAGTAAGTTAATTTTTTGGCATCTAATTGTTCATAATCTCGTAATTCTATTTTGTGTGGTCAGTCCTAATATCTCCTCTTTCTTTGCTGATTCCAGTAATTTGGGTCATTTCTCTCTTTCTCTTTCTTTTTAGTGAGTCTAGTTGAAGATTCGTCAGTTTGGTTGATCTTTCAAAGGATTGCATTTGATTTAGCTAGTTTTCTACATTGTTATTTTACTCTCTTTGCTCTATTTCATTAACTTCCTCTCTAATCTTTACTTTTTCCTTTCTTTTGCTTGCTTTTGGTTTAGTTTGCTCCTCTTTCTTCTTTGACTTAATGTGGGAGTTTAGCTGTTGGACTGGAGGTGTTGCTTTTCCATGTGGGCATTGACAGCTGTGTATCTCCCTCTCAGCACAGCTTTAGCAGGACCCCCTCGGTTTTGGTGTGCTCTGTCTTCATTCCTATTGATCTCAATGTTTTTCCTGATTTCCATTTTGATATCTTTGAGCCTTTGATTATGCAGAAGTGTGTTGTTTAATTCTGTATAGTTGTGAGTTTCCCAAATTTATTCCAGTTACTGATTTCTGGTGTCATGCCACTGTGAGAAGAGAACATATTTGTTTTATTTTTACCCCTTTAAATTCATTGAGATTTTTTATGGTCTAGCATATGGCTTACTGTCAAGAAAGCTCCACGTGCATTTGAAATGGGTCTGTATTCTGTTCATGGCTAGAATGTTCTATAAATGTCAAATTTATACTGTTATTTTATAGTACGGTTCAAGTCTTCTTTATCTTGAATGATCTCTGCATAGCTGTCCTATCCATTATTGAAAGTGATCTATTGCAGTTGGACTACTATTGTCATATTGTTTATTTCTCTCTCAATTTCTGTCAGTTTTGTTTACATATATTTGGGTGTTATTAGGTGAATATATGTTTAGAATTGTTTCATCTTTCTGATGACTTGACCATTTTATCATTATAAAGCTCCAGCTTTCGTATGGTTGTTTCCCTGAGATAACTTTTCCATCCCTCTGATTTCAGTCTATCTGTAATTGAGATCAAGTGCGTCTGCTGCAGACAGCACAGGTGGATCTTGTTTTGTGTTAAGTCTAACAATCTGCACTTCGATGGACTTGTTTGAGCCACTTACTTGTAATGTTAATATTGACACTGTTGGATTTATGACGCCATTTTACTTTTTGCTTATTGTTTTCCATGCCTCACCCATTTCTCTCTCTTTCTCTAAAGATTTTATTTGTTTATTTATTTATTTACTTACTTATTTATTTGAGAGAGAGAGTGCAGAAGCAGGGGAGCAGCAGAGGGATAGGGGGAGGGAGAAGCAGACTCCCTGCTGAACAGGAAGCCAGATGCAGGGCTTGATCCCAGGACCCTGAGATCATGACCTGAGCAGAAGGTCGGCCACCCAGGTGCCCCATCTACTCATTCCTCTTTAATGGGTAATTTCTTATTCAGTGTATGACCTGTAATATTTTCATTAGTTATTTATAAATCACTCTATTGTAGTTATTTTCTTAAGAAGTGCTTTTGTTTTTGACACTCTTTCTACATTTTCAATTTTGTGATTTTTTTCTTTATATTACATCCATAGTATATATTCAAATAACATATGTTTATATATTAATATCATTTCTTGGTCATGTTATATTGTATCTTATGATAAAATTATTGAAGTTCATGAGCTTTACTACTCACTCTTTCTAAAGTTACTTAATCACAGTACTTTTTCATTTGAACTTTACATTTATTTGCTATGAGTTGCCCTTTTTCTTTGTGCAATTATTTTGACACGTAGGTTAAATAGAGAATCTCTAGACAAATTTGTTTCTTTCTTACAATTTTTGGGTCATCACCAATCCAGGACAATTATAAACTAAACTAATGACACGAAGTTATTTTGACCCAAGGCGCACAGAGTTCTCTCTTCAGAAACACTGTACTTAGGCTTTGTGGGTCCTTGTCTCCAACCACATAGAAATCGACCTTCCACTCTGTTTCATAAATCCATGAACTTGCATCGGAGCAGCACTGCGATCACTAGAACTAAGGGCCGGAAGAGAGGACAGAGCAGCAGGGAAGGCAGAAACTAACTGATGTTTAATAAGGATAAGAACCTCTCAGATTTCTCCTCTCTCTCTACCTCCAGAATCTAAAGGATAATCTAGAAAACAGCTCTAGAGGGAGGGGAACATATGGATGAATGTGGAAGTTCATCTCTCCATACCACAGAGACTCCTGTGTGCAGGGGCGGACCCAGGCCTGTGGGATGTAGCCCAATGGACACCTGCTGCTGTAACCGATGGGTCACCCAGGGGAGAAGGATAAGAACTCGTACAAAGAGCAAGAACAGTCCTGATGCTCTAGAGAAACAATGAAAAAAAAAAAAAAAAAAAGGAAACCCAAACTGGAGGCTATGACCTGATTCAGGCCTGAGATGAGGCTGACGCAGTCACAGGAAGCTCCTGTTGCCCAATTTCCTGGTGACAGGTGACGTCCAAGTCACTGTGATCACAGGGCCTGGTGAGACAAGCTTCCACAGCAAGGGCAAGGACACAGAGCAGAGAGATGACCCAGCTGAAGGGTGAGCACGTCACCCCCATGATGTACTGAGCATCAACTGGGCACAGACCCCGTCCCTGCTTGATTCCTCACAGCCTTCTGCCCCACCCGCAACACACTCAGCACAGCAAACACAGGCATACTGGAAGGTTCTCAGCACTTCCATTTATTTGCTGCCCCAACTTTACAAGTCTCCTCTTTTATTACCTCATCAGCCCCACATGCCAAGAATTAGGAAACACAAACTCGTATCTGGACTCTCATTTTCAAGAGAGAAATAAGTCAGTGCTCAGCCCAACATGAAATAAAGACAGGAATGGAGACGGTCCAGCCCTGCCTCTGCTGGAACAGAGGGGCACATCAGAGAAGAGAATGCAGATGAGCATAGCGAGGGATCATGGTGGGCAGGGTAGGCAAATCTCCTCATGTTCTAACATTATGCTCACAGGAACACAGCCACATTCTGACACCTTTTCCAGAAAGAGAACTCAGGGGTTTGATGTCCCCAAGTGGGAGTGTGAACACATCTTGCATCACTCAGTCCCCACAAGGCAGCTCATCTCACACTGTGAAAAAAAATCATGTACACATTTAGGTCAGTCACAGAAGTGCAGACATTCTCAGGAGCCCCACTCGTGCTCAGTGTCCCTAGTGCTCTAACCCTCCCCCTTCAGGGTCTCCAGGGTCTCAACTTTAGGAACCGTAAGAGACACATCAGAGCCCTGGGCACTGTCATCGCCTAGGGAAGAACAGACAGGATGTGGTCAGAGCCCACAGGAGAGGAGACTAAAGGAGGAGCTATGGGGTGGGGAGCTCCCCATGTGGTCTTGTCTACACTACCCCAGGGTCTCAGGGATCATCCCCTCCATACTTACGTGCAGCGTGAGAGTAACTCGGTCCTTTTCCTCCTGTGGGAAGAAAATATCATGTCAGAGGCCTGGGACAGGGCTGGGCCATGAGATCCTAGGGGAAGCTCCTAGTCCTAGCCCTAAACGAAGTTTGCAGAATTGTGACTGGGGACCAGGACAGGATCAGGAAACAGGAAGAAAGAGGTGTGGGGTCACTGGGCCACCTGACTTGCTGGAGGTCTGTCCTCAGCAGGGACCTTCCTCTCCATCCTGTGTCCCGTGACTGCTGGGAATCAGGTCCCCATCACCAGAATTACCAGGATGAAAATGTGTCCTTCATTTTCACAAGTGTTTGCTACACACTGAGTGTTAGTGACCAGCTCCAGAGTGTACAAGGCCATGTGTGAGGACGGTACTTCCCAGTAATAAGGCAGGACAATCTCTACCTAGGAAACCCACCAGTGGGACAAGAAAACTCAGATCCCCCCGCTCTGTTTCCTACCTGAGCGCTTCCTCCTCCAGATCACAGCTCCAATCGCCACAGTGACTGTAAGGAGAACCAGACCAGCGATGATCCACGTGATGGGGACGGTGATGGTGGGCTGAGGAGGTGGCTCTGGAAAGGGAAGGCAAGGTGAGGGGCCCAGAGCTCTGGCAAGAGTCCCGACCCTGCTGAAATTCTCCAGAAGGCCTTCTGCTTTCCCTGAGAAGAGGCTCTACTTCAATCCCCTCCTTACCCCATCTCAGTGTGAGGGGCTCGGGCAGCCCCTCATGCTGCACATGGCACGTGTATCTCTGCTCCTCTCCAGAAGGCACCACCACAGCTGCCCACTTCTGGAAGGTCCCATCTCCTGCAGGCCTGGTCTCCACAAGCTCTGTGTCCTGGGTCAGGTCCTCCCCATCGTGGTGCCAGGTCAGGGTGATCTCCGCAGGGTAGAAGCCCAGGGCCCAGCACCTCAGGGTGACCCTTTGGTCGGAGATGGGATGGCGGGTCACATGTGTGTTGGGGGTTTCTGGAGAAGAATCAGAAAATCCACACTTTGGTTTACCTTTATGGGTCACTGAAATGGCATTCATGTGACCATCCTGAGGCGCACAGGGCCCTTGGTTCAGATGGAGGAAGCGCAAAACTCAGTCACCAACCTAGCTTTTGGGAATCTCCTAATCCTGGAACATTCAAGAATCAGGGAGAGAGTCCAGGGTAAGAATCTGAAGGTCTAATGGGGAGAGCACAGTAATGGCCCTGAGTAAGGTTAAGGGTTAATGAGTCAGAAAACCCAGAGTCAGAACTCCAAGATGTTCTCATTGGAGAACAAGGCCTTGAGAGGGAAAGTCATGGTTCCCAAGGTGGCTGCTAGGGTCAAAGGGAACCGCTGATGGGTTGTTTCAGGGGTGGTCTCCACCTGCATCGCGGGAAAGACTGGATTCTTCAATTGTCCATTAGAGAAAAGCGGCCCTCTGGGTAAGTCACTCTCTTAGGAATAATGAACACCCAGGCGGATCTCCCTCTTCCTACAGAAGGGAGAAGCTGTGTTGTGACACCGAGTCCATTTTCCCTTCCTGGTGGGAAGCCAGCGCCAGGGGAGGGGAGATCGGGAGGCCCCGCGGCCCCTGGTACCTGCACGTTGCAGTGTCTCCTTCCCGTTCTCCAGGTACCTGCGGAGCCACTCCACGCAGGTGCACTCCACGTAGTTCCTGTCGTGCTCTGCATCACCTGCCGCCTCCCACCTGCTCCGGGTGATCTGAGCCGCCGTGTCCGCCGCGGTCCAGGAGCGCAGGTCCTCGTTCAGGGCGATGTAATCCGCGCCGTCGTAGGCGAACTGCTCATAACCGCGGAGGAGGCGCCCGTCGGGTCCCACGTCGCAGCCGTACATCCACTGGATGGTGTGAGAGCCTGGCCCCGCCCCGAGAGGAGGCGATTAAGTCCAAACAGAAAGTAAAACCGCCTAAAATTCCTTAGGGTTCGTCCGGGGTAAGGGGTCGCGGCGGGGGTTCCTGAGACTTGGGGTGACGCTCGGACTCGGACACTAGGGCCGACCCGGCCCGTCGGTGGGGTGGGGGTCGTGACTGGGAACCGGGGTCGCGTCGCTCACCGGCCTCGCTCTGGTTGTAGTAGCCCCGCAGGTTGTTCAGGTCCAGTCGGAAAGTCTGCGCGTTGTCCTTGGCATTCCGCGTCTCCCGGTCCCAATACTCGGGCCCCTCCTGCTCCATCCACGGCGCCCGCGGCTCGGCCCTCCGACTGGCAGAGTCGCTGTCGAACCGCACGAACTGCGTGTCGTCCACGTAGCCGACAGAGATGAAGCGGGGCTCCCCGCGGCCGGGCCGGAACACCGCGGTGTGGAAATACCTCAGGGAGTGCGAGCCTGCGGGCGCGGAGGGGCTGAGACTCCGCCCGACCCTCCTCCCGCCGCGGGGCCCGGGGCGCAGGTGCAGGCGGCCGGAAGGGCAGGCGAAGGGCACCGAGTGGGGGAGAGCAGGGCAGAGGCGGGGAGGGACGGGGGAGCACAGGTCTGGGTGGGGCCGGGGGCGGCGGACAGGCGCCTTCCCCGGGGGCCCCGCGTCCCCGCCCGGCGGTCCCCTCGCTCCCGCCCCGCAGAGGACCTTTCCTCGCGCCCCGCACTCACCCGCCCAGGTCTCGGTCATGGCCAGAGCCCCCGACAGTAGCAGGACGAGGGATCGGCGCAGCAGGATCTGCATGTCCGGGGTCTCGGTAGACTCTGAGTAGCCGCTTGGCCCTGGGGCGGGTGCGAAGACTTTATAATCGGAAACCGGGGAGCCGCTGATTGGCTTCTCCAGAAGCCCGACACCCAATGGGAATGCGAAGCAGGCTGCGTCAGGAGTCTCCAGGCAGGAGGACATGACACCGGTTGTGAGAGGAGAAGTGAAACCCAAGAGATGAGGACTCCTGGATACTGGACTTCACCTCTCCAGGCACCGCCCTGGGTCTGAGACCCTGAGAGGCAGGTGGAGGGACATGGGAATTCTCTGGGAGCCCTCACCTAAGGCACAGCGCGCTCTTTGTCACACTGTCTCCCTGAGTCGTAGCCTAGGACCTGTGTGAGTTAGTGATACTAAAACAGTTTGGTCTCAGGATATCTATACAGTCTCACAGACTACTGAGGATCCCAAGGATAGTCCTGTGTCTGTGGGTTCTATCTTTAGTATTTACCATAGTAGAAATAAAACCGGTTTGAAAACTCATTAATTCATTTAGAATCATATTAATAACCCATAGCATGAAAACAGAAATATTGTTTTTATGAAAAATCACTATATCTCCAAATAAACAGCGAGGTGAGAAGAGTGATTTTGTTTCATTTTACATTTTGGCAACTCTCTTTCTTGTCTGCCTCCTTAGAAGACCCCTGGATGTTCAGGTTTGCTTCTGCATTTATTGTGTTGTTTTGGTTAAAGTGTATGAAAAAATTTAGAACCTTGCACAGATATGAGAGAATAATATGTTTCATAATCTTCTCAGATAATTTTGGATTTTCATCTTAGATACTATATTAAAACTACACAAGTTGTACTTTCCCTAAGGTTATTTGCAAAGTGGAATTTGAAACAGTATCATTGACTATGTCCTTCTCTGTTACGTAAAATTCATATGCCCGACTATGAATAGATCCACTGAATGGATCTTGTACTAATGCATGATTTTTTAAAAAAAGTAATGTGTTGTTTCAGTAAGTTATATAGGTGTTCCAGTGTTGATTAGGCTGGAATGGAATTATCAAAACCTCATATTTGTTTTAATATTACCACGATCCTGACAGAAAAGTTTGTCAGTAGTAAGAAGCTGTCAAGTTTATTGGTGGATCACAAGTTCTCCAAAACTCTGATTTTCTCTTGAGAGCTGACATTTGGTCAAGGCAACAAGTCCTCTCAGCTGTCATATGTGAGTTGATTTTCATGAAAGGGTAGGTTCCTGTTCATTTTCCAGAAACTGTCTGCCAAATCTCGTAGTCTAAATAAGCCAAGTTTCTGTGTCATTCATTCCTTTAGGTAAAAATAGCATTGTGTTAAAAAAAAAAAAGGCCAGTTAATTTCACACACATTATTTTCTTTGGGGCTTATGCATGTAGCAGAAGTGCTGTACATCACATGACATCACATGTGACATGCTTAAATGTGGATTTGAGAATAATCAATAATGATTTTAATGCTTTGATAAGGATGTTTTAAGGTGGGACTAGTTCTGTTTTGTCCTGTTTTTATTTTTGAGGCATTTTATTTGCACATAGGTAAAACATCCCTAGAAAAAGAATCTCAGGATTTTCCTCGTGTGTGTTTTCATCTTGCTTCTTCATGGTCCATGATATCAGCTGAGGTTGTGAGGACAATGAAACCAAATGGGAGGGATGCGAGCAGATTCTTCTGCCATTTTTCTAGATCTTTGAGTTGTACATCAAATCTGGGGCTGCTCACTCCACGGGTGTTTAACCTGCCCCTGGGGTTCCCGACAATGTTCCCGGCTCTGTGATCAGCAGTGACTTCACACCCGCCGAGCTTCGTCCTCACAGTTAGAAACGGGACGATGACTTTGGAGCATGGCCTAATAAGACCTGCCTTTTGCCTCTCAGGCATTGTTCCTGCTCTTGAGAGCATCTGCCAAGATATTCACGTGACCATATGGTGGCTTGGAAAGATGGCGGAAAGAGTGTTTCTAGTTTTCTATGGGAGTAAGTAGTGGTGAAGAATAATAGCTATTGCAGTTTGCACCCATCACCTCCATTCTTGCTCGGTTTTACCTCCATTGAGAATGTCAACATGGTGAAAAGTCAAATAATGTCCAAGTAATGTTAGGAAAATAGATTTAACCTCATGGATTCTGTGAAAGGGCCTCAGTGATATCAGGTGTTCCAGGGATCACACTTCGAGAACAGCTGCTCTGAATCACCCTGGGAGAGTCTCCCAACTGGTCCTGCCCTGGCCTCCTCTTCACTCAGCAGAATCCCTTTCCTGAGCTGCACCTGCTGGCTCTGAAAACTCAGCTCTGACTCTAGCCCCTGAGTGTGTCTAGACGAGAACTCACCTCCTGGAAATGTGATGGCAGAGAGGGTCCCCAGTCTGGGAAGGGAGGTGGAGGGACAGGGATTTCCCTTTTGTAATTGGGAACAGTTTGTGCTGAAGCATCAGACCCATGCATAAGCGGCTTTGATTTTGTGACACACCAGCCTCATGTGCATTCACATCCCAGACGGAATCCAATGTCGTCTGTAGAAGAAATCATGTTGGTCTTTTCCCTTGACGTGTGTCTAATGCATCTGACTTGAGGCCCAGAAAGCACGCAGAGCGGTACCGTCCAATACAACATTCTGTGTGGAGGAAATTGTTCTGTGTCTCCCCGTCCAGTATGGCGGCCACGAAATGCATGTGACTCTAGAGATGCGGGGGGCACTTGAGATGCGGCTGGGGTGCTGGGCAGCTGCATTTATAATTGTTTTAAATGAATAGGAATTTAAGTAGTCATAGGTGGCTCAGAGCTACTATTCAGACAGTACGTGTCTAGAACGCTCTTAGTTTTCAGGATCCTCTTCCAGGAAGATACTGTGTGACTCATAGGTATATGTGTATTAAATTTATCTTCAAATGGAAGTCATGAATTAGTCTATGTGGGTCTGAGAAATATCCTTAACATACAGCATGAAGGTTTAATTACCATGTGTTATAACAGCTGAAGTGTACAGACATTAACCGAAATATGATGTATCACATCTAGGCCCTAAGTGTTGAAAACTGCCCATCCCTGGGCGCTAATTATTGTCTCTATTACTTGGGGTGTCTTGGTGTTGGTTGCGTTCACCTGCTAAACACGAGGAGGCTCATAAGCCTTCACTGAGCGCAGGTGGGAGGATATATTGACTACAGCACGCACCTTGGAGGCTCTGGACATCTTGTGAAAATCATAAAGGAGAAGATGTACATCTTAGATTCCACCAGCTTATTATCTTTTACCTCTTGCTGCTTTCCATAATTTTGCCCAAATTCAGACAATTCTCTGTGCTTCCCTTCACCCTTGAAACCCTCTGCTCTTCATTTCTACTCAGGGGAAAATATACATGAAATGTTTACAGTTGTGGGATGAAGAAATCTCTAAGCATGGCCCAGCGATGAAAACCCATTAAAAAGAAAAAGAAAAAAAAAACCCATGAAATATCTGCATGTCAACCACACACTCACAAAGATACAAACAGATGTCATGATCAAACTAAAAGACACAAAACAATTTTCACAGTCAAAAAGGTAACATGCTTCAGTGCTCTTCAGCCCAAGACCACCAGGAGCGCCTGTGGGCACTCAAGTTGGATCTATTGCAGTGAGAGAGAATGCACCCTTTTGGGGGCCAAGGGGCATTTAATATGACGGTGTTGGAACATATAAGGGCATGGACTTTGGATGGGTGTTTTGGAGAAGATCTGTGGAGCTGGGGCGCACTCCCGACCGCGTGTTGTCAGGACGTGTGGGCGATTCTATGGTTGAATCCCCTCTCTAGGCAGGGCCAGACCAGAGCGAGGGTAGAGCAGTCACGGTAA
Source organism: Ursus arctos (assembly GCF_023065955.2). Lineage (NCBI taxonomy): Eukaryota > Metazoa > Chordata > Mammalia > Carnivora > Ursidae > Ursus > Ursus arctos. Next base: position 26,797,219 of record NW_026622997.1, on the reverse strand, counting down.
AGAAGCAGCGATGCTAGGGCACCTGGGTGGCTCAGTCGTTAAGTGTCTGCCTTTGGCTCAGGGCGTGATCCAGGCGTTCTGGGATTGAGCCCCGGATCAGGCTCCTCTGCTGGGAGCCTGCTTCTTCCTCTCCCACTCCCCCTGCTTGTGTTCCCTCTGTCGCTGGCTATCTCTCTCTCTGTCAAATAAATAAATAAAATCTTAAGAAAAAAAAAGAAGCAGCGACGCTCACACTGGCTGACACAGGAGATGTGTGTTGTGTTGTGGGTTGCACGGTGCCTTGTTTTTTTTCTGTACTGACACAGAGTGATGTCATGGTTTCAGAGGGTTCTTGTCTGATGCTGATGTTCTTTGAGATGCCTGGCTCATGTCCCACAGGAGAACAATATGGCCGAGGGGTGGGCATTAGCCAGCTTCTGACCACACTGAGCCCAGCTGTCAGTGTCAGACCAGCTCCCGATGTTGGGGGCATGTTGTTTGTTCTCTGTTAAATTCCGTATTTTAAAATAGCTGCAACCCGTTCAAAACATAATTATAGAATTGGTGTTTCCAATTTCTTTGAGTAAATACCCAAGAGTGGAATTGTTGGATTATATGATGAATCACTATGTTGTACACCTGAAAGAAGAGTAACCTTGTGTGTCAAATGACCTCAAATATTAAAAAAAGGAAAAGAAAAAAAAGAATTGAAAATGTTAGAAAACAATTTGGAAAGGAGGAAATGAAATGTCAGACAAATTTGTAAACAAATTTACAGAAACAAATTGTATTGGTTATAAGTAAAAATAAACAAATATGAGAATGTGGAATAAGTAATGGGAATAAAACTTAGAATCAATGAACTTGCTAAAGATGAAAGTAAGGCATGAGAGTGTCCATCAGAAGGTCAGGAAAACACACTGTCATAGAGGTTGATGGGAGTGAACACTGGGATAGTTTTTAAAGGGCACTTTAGAAAAATGTCTCCACAAATGAAATGCACTTATATTGTGACACAGACATTTTCTTTGAAGATTTTATCCTAAGTAGAAAATCACACATGTTCTCAAGGATGTTCCTTGATTTGTGCTTTATAAAAACAAAGAACGGAAGTTATGTACATGCTATAATCAATATGACTATGGTAAGTATAAATAGTGGAACACTTAACATGTCTCAAGGATTATCACCATGTGATTTACACAGAGGGTCAAAGGTAATCATGAAAGCAAACCCATGAGGCTCCCCATAGGGGATTCCTTTGTATAGACAGGGAAAGGAAGACTGAGAGAAGAGAAGGAGGTGATGGAACCAGGGTTCAACCCAGAAGGTTTGGTCTAAGAGGCCTTGTTGACTTATCTATCATTGTTCCCTGTCCATCCCTGGGTATGACTGTGCACTCCATCCAAGTGAGCTTTTGAAATGTTCCAGAATGTTCTACAACGGGAGGCTGTGAGGCTCAGAGCCTAGGAGGACATTAGGGGGCAATGTGACTCACCTGCTTAAATCACACTAAAGTCCATCATCCAGTGGACAACTCGAGGCCTCCAGGAGCTCAGGATCATCTGGACCCCGGAGACACAACACAGAGCAGGGTGACACCCTGGTGACGAGTCACTGGCAGGGTCATGTGGGAGATGGACATGGAGCAGAAATGACAGAGGGAAACATAAGTCACTCCTGAGATGAATGCTCTGTGGAGAAACGTCCTGACATCATGAGAGCAGAGACCAGGAGGCCTAGCAGGTCCCCTACCGCTAGTATCAGTCATGTCTACAGGACGCAACAGACATATCGGTATGAAACACAACTACACACGTGCTATACAATCATAGAACAGGAAGGAGCTCTGGGAAATTAACAATATGACCATAGACATGAATAATTTAGTGGATACACTGGATGATTACAGTTGTCCTTCCCCGAAGTCATACAATCGGAAGGGTGAGGGCAGCAGGAGAGAAGACCTGTTTGTTTCTCAATCAAGTGATTCCGACAAGTTAATAATAATTGTTTTAAAAAGAATGTCAAGTAGGAAATGATGAAAAAAATTTCAAGAATATTTCTCCTACTTTACAGGGATAAACACACATGTTGAAAGACCTTAGAGCAAATGAAAGGAGACCCACACCAGGATACATCACAATGAAAAGTCAGAAAGAGGGTGGAAAGGCAGACACCCTGAAATCTCCAAGAGGCAACCACACAGGCCTGGCAGCTGGAAGGCATGAGGCAAGGGCCCCAAATCCCGAGGACAACTCTGTCCAGCACAGAGTCTCTGTCTCGTCACCTTGTGAATCAGGGCGAGGGCAGCCTAAAGGCTCCTCAGATGCTCGAGATTCTGTTCTACTTTCCATGTCCCCTTCCGCAGGACATCAGTAGGCAAAGTGGGACAAATGATGGAGAAAACCAAACAAGGGCATCCCGGCCACAGGGAGCCAGGAGGAGAGAGGCCAAGGGCCTCCAGGAGGAGCTGCAGCAGGTGCGGGTGTCAGTCTTGTCCCCATGGTGCAGGACTGAGGACTGCGGGCCAGGCGGCTGCACAGACAGGAAGATGGGAGAAGAGTGGATGGGCTTGAGTATGTTCATTTAGATTTACCCAGGGGGAGCTAGGGAAGGATTTAAAAGAAGCTCAAAAGAAGCAGATGAAGGGATAAAATATTTTTTTACTCCTGGGAAAATAAAAAGTTGATTCCAGAAAGGAATCATAATCATAGTCTACTAAAGGCTCAGTGGTGACTAGCATTTCATGGTCATAATAAAGCAAACACTGCACACTGAGCTCATCAAAATTATCAAATAATTATCTGGCGAGGCTAGGAGTCTGTGAAAGTAGAGCCAGTTCAGTCAAGATCACGCATACACCTGAAGACCAGACAACGTGTCTGAGAAGCAGACTGTTTAGAGGCACAGAAGCAATAATCAGAGAATCAGCTGAAAGAACTAATGCAGGTGGTCTCTGAGATTCAGGAAATGGGAGAGTCATGGAAGTTTGGAGACATCAGTATTGATATCAAGGACTGCAGAAGGACCTGACTTAAAAAAAAAAAAAAAGTCTGAGCCTCTATCCATTTGCTAGAAAGACAACATAGGGGGTGAGACGATGGGTCAGGAAGAGTTCTGCAAGGAGACCGTAGACATGGGGCAGGAGTTGGATGAGTCATGGGAGCAAGTGTTGAGTTTCTATGGGATGATTTTGTTTTGATTTCTTCAGTTCTGTTTCATATTGTTGAATGGGAGTCATGACAGCGTGTTTGTAGGAGGAATGGCTGAGCCAGGAGAGAGGGGGAAGTGCATGATGCAGGTGAGTGAGGGGCCATGTGTGCCCACATGGCAGGGCAGCCTGAGACAGGAGGGGCCCCTCCCCCATCACTGCTGAGAAGCTGAGGACACAGGTGCAGAGGTGAGGGGAAGGGATGGGGGTAGTGTGCAGTTCTCACCTGAGTCCTTCTTTTCTGAGTGAGGAACAAATGAGCTCATCACGTCAGAGATGGGAGCAGGGAGGGAGTGGAGGAGGCTGAGGAGGGAGGGGCAAATGAGAAGCAGGACTCTCAGGAGGGTGACATGGAGCTGACTGGGGAAATGGCATCTGGAGAGAGCAGGGCTGTGACCCCTGAGCTCTGTGCTCATCACCTTAGAGGGAGACTTCCAGCAGCAGGAAGATATATAAAAGACTAGAAGCAAATGCAACAAAAAAGGTCAGGGGTGAAAATTACATCCTTTTTACTTTGTCATTTATCACTTTTCCAATTTTATAATTTTTCCATAGTGAATAGGCATGACATCACATATATTATACATCATACATACACATCATAATCAGAATAGAAATGTTTTATTTACACTTTAAAAGGGAAGGAGATGGTGGGAAAGTCAGCAGCTCAGGGCACAGAGCTGGAAGGGCTGGGCCTGCCTGTCTGTGTGTTCTGAGCAGGGGGCTCATAGCCTTTGCTCCATATCTTGGGACCATGTTCTCTAGGGGGCCAACCAGAGTCTTCCCCTTCTTTCTGAGGTGTGCTCATTAATTCACTTATTACTATCTTGTGAGTTTTAATGCTTTCTAGATGATGGTTTTTCCAAGTTACATGAGGTTTCAAGCTATTTCAGTGGGAGAATTTGTCCATAAGATCCAGCCCACCTGCTTCAGAAATGGAAATTTGAAGGCAAGGTTCAGTGAAAAGATGACCAGGCCTAAAGGAGAAGATCAGAACCTGATCATTCATGGTCTGAGGATGATCTGTCAGGTGTTAGCGAGTTTAAAGTAGTTTGTTTTTTGGAAATATTATTCATGCAGATACTCAAAAATACACAAAAAAAGGAAGTTAAGCAGTAACCCCTCATCCCCCAGTCACCCAAGTTCCCTACACAAACTCAGCAACATGGCTCCAGTGATGGCAGGTCAAAGCCCCAAATTAGGACGCATGAGGTGGTGCACAGAGCAACAGGACTGCCTATATGATGATGGGGCAAAGGCCTGAGTCAGCACTCCGGGAGAGGGGTGTGGAATAGCAGTGCATGGCCCTTGTATTGTTCGGTCAAACCTCCAAATGTGGAGCAAGGGGCGGAGCACAGCGCGGCCGCATCTCTAGCCCTTGTAGATGGTGAGGTTCTGTGGTGTCCTAATCCTGGAGACTGGAGCACAGCAGGGACTCGGGCCCCTGGGGGCAGGTCTCACCATAGTGAGAGCTCCAGCACTTCAAAGGAGAAGAAGTGGCAGAACTCTGGACAGCTCCGTCAGCTGGGTTCAGCATTAGTCCAGACTGTGGGGTCCTTGCTGGCAAAGGATGCAGATGTCCACAGGTGAAGCAGGGTGCCTGGAGTCCTGTTCTCTTTTCCCTGCAGGTGAAATCCCTCTGAGGGCTTCTTCGTTGTGCTGAGCTACTCCAGACTGAAGGATGGGGTGACACAGGTGAAATGCTTCCTGCGCTTTTCTATGCAGCCATCCTTGGTTTCTGTGTTCTGGAAGGTTCTGCTGTTTCCTCAGGGTAGTGCAGAGCTTTGCCAGAGCCAATGTCATCAACTTGTGTTGTTTATTTATTGTTTTTGTCTATGTTTTTACAGAAGCGAGGGTTGTACCTGATTGATTGATTGATTTTACATTTTTACATTTTGGTTTTTTTTGTTTGTTGTTTTTCTGAAAAAACCAGCATTGGGAGCTCTTAGTCTGCCATCACCTGACTTCAGCTGGAACATCTGGGAGACTGTTGCTTTAATGTCCTTGTCTAGCAGGTTTGCATTCTGCTCGTTCTCATAGACATTTCTATTGATTGATTTTTTTCCCCCTTTTCAATGGTCATACTTTCCTGATTCTTTGTAGGCTTGTAATTTTTTTTGAAAACTGGACATTTGAATCTTATGTGATAACTCTGGAAATCAGACTCTCCCCTTCCCCAGAGCTTGCAGAGCTTTTTTGGTTGCTCTTTTTTGCCCTTGTTTTTTGGTCGCCCTGTTGTGTGGAGTGTCTCTGTGCCAGGAATCCACATAAGGTGTCAACTTAAGAATCTCTCAGATCATTTATGAGCCTGCACCTTTTCCAGGCCATGGGTCACTTCCTAAATGTCCCTGTATTTGCAGTTCCTTCTCCGTGTTCTAGTCCTTACATGCTTGCCTCCCAAAATGGGAAAAAAAGGGAAAATGAAGGGAGGCAAGGCCCCAGGCGCTTTAAACACCCTTGAAGTTGCTTCAACCAGAGGAGAAAAGGTTTATCCTGTTGGCGGTGGGCTTGCAAACATGGTTGCCTGCATCTTCGCTGCATCCCCATGACCAAAGCAGCAAGCAGCAATCAGATACTTATTCCTGATGTTTGGAACACAGCATCCTAATTGCTCACCTTAGTTTCCAGAAGCTGTGTTCAAACTGCTGTAGGGACTCCTGCTGTCTGCCAGCAACAGGCCTGGGGGCTGGGAGATTACCATTTAATTGCTTGCCTAATCTCTGGTGCCGGGCTGAAAATGACTGAATGAACTACAGTTTACCCTCCAAGCCTTCCCGCTGCAAGTTGCAAGCCTTCCATAGACTCAAGCTTTCCACAATAGTTACATGAGACTGATCCCCCATGCACCTGCTGTCCAGGAGGAGACGAGGACCACAGATGCTGCCGGCTCCTCCATCTGCCCTGACAGCGCTTCTCCACAGTCAGCCAGCGCAACTTAGAGCTGCTACTGGGTTTAGCACACTCTCTCATTGTAGGGGTCTCATTACAGCTTTACCGAGATGGTATTCACTTACCACTCACTGAGTGCTTGTTAGCAGTCATCCCCCGCTTCTCCCACCGCCTGTTCCCCAGGCCTAGGCAACCACTAATCTACTTTCCGCCTCTATAGATTTGCCTTTTATGGACATTTCTTAAAATTGGAATCATACAACACACGGTCCTTTGTGACGGGCTCTTTCATATAGCATGTTGTCAGGTGCATACATGCTGTCGTTAGGGTGTTAATTTGCATTTCCCTTGGCAAAGGGGAGAAAGCACATTGCCATATGCATGTTTATAATTTAGATTGCTTCTTTCTAGCTTTCCCATTTTTCCCCTTTCCCAGTGCTCACCGTGCTGTGTGCCCTGGGAGACCATCCTCCATCGACCCCTTATGGACTGGACTCTTGTATCTCCAAATGCTCCCATGCCTTCTGGCTGCCACTTAAGTTTGGCAAATGGGAAACTTTAAGCCATTTATTCAGTAAGTACTCTGTCTTACGTTCATTGAACTGAACGGTGTTTACATATTCTGTGGACTAGTCCTTGGTTGCTAACATGTGTGGCAATCAATTTCTCCTAATATGTGGCTCGTCTTTTCACTTCCTTAACGATGTCTTATGATGAAAAGCAGTTATTAGTTTTAAGCTAATGTATATGAATTTTTTCTCTATTGCAAATGTCTTCCATGTTCTGCTTAACAAATTCTTTGTTTTTTTTTCAAGTTTTATTTATTCAAGTTATCTCTACACCCAACTCGAACTCATGACCCTAAGACCAAGAGTCACTTAGCATACATACTACCCTGTAGGTCCATCCATGTTGTCACAAATGGCAAGATCTCATCCTTATCTATGGCTGCATAATATTCATATTGTGTGTATGTGTGTGTGTGTGTGTATACATACCACATCCTCCTTCATGTGTCTCTGGGTGGACACAGGGTACATCAGTGTGGTTTTTGAAAGACTTCACCCTCTGAACATCATCTGGCTTGAGGGTGCCCCCTGGTGTCCGGGGCCCTGTCCAGGTGCTGGGAGCTGAGGGACCTTAGGGAGGGCCTGGCTGAGGAGGAGAGAGGGCAGCTGGCTCTTCTCTCCTTGCTCCGAGGCCACACAGGAAGGAGGGTAAGGGACTCACCATCAATGCTCTGCTCTCAGATGGATTCTGACTGAGAGCCTGAATGGGGTCTGCACTGAATGTCAGGTAGAGATGTCTGAGCAGAGGCCTGGGCATCAGCGGGGAGATGAAGAAGCTTCTGGACAGCCCTGGAGTTCACAGGGTTCAGGCTCAGGGCTGTGGCAGGGGTTTCAGGAGAGGAGAGCTCATGAGCCCTGATACCTTTTCGTAGGATTCTGTATCCCTCTGCAACTCCTCTCTCCAGCCACTTGATGGTCACACCAGGGAAATCCGAAAAGTAGAAACACTTTTTTGGACTCCTTATTTCTAAATTTTTCTAAACCGAGTTAGACAAAAATCATCTCTTATTTGGGAACAGTATCTCAATACCTACATCCTACTCCATAGTGTGGACGTGCACACCCGGGCTTATAGGACAAAGATCCCAGCTCCTCTAGGCCTCCTGCTCCCTGAAGAAGGCATAAGAGGGGTCCCTATGCTTGGTGATGCCCCAGAAGTCTCTCTCCCAAAGCAGGTGGCAGGCAGAGCTGACATCTGGTGTGAATGCACTCCCACCCCACAAGGGTCAAGAGTGAACCCAAGGACTTTGTTTAACACCTCTCCACCCCAGGGATTATCCCCATAATCCAGGGATTAAGAAAAGGTCCAAACACTAGAACTAACACCCAGCCACCCCAAACCTCCTTCTCCCAATGAACAGAGCCCAAGTGAGAGCCCCAAACTCTTGTTCCTCTCCATCATCTCTTACACACTCACTGCCACCATCTGCCTGGAGTCCACCAGAACTAATGTCTTTATGTCCTTTTTCTCACCTCTGTCAGTCACCCCTGGTCCCCCAGATATCCTGCCCTCTCACTCCACGAGGCTCTGCACACTCCCATCCTGCCCCCTCTCACGCCCCCCCTCCCCAGCTCCTGAACCTTCTCACTGTTGAGGTGGCTCTACGTAGACTGGGAAAGTGGCGTCCGACTCTCAACAAGGTAGACGTGACTTCGTTGCCCTGGTAGACAGACAGTAAAGGATGGGATACAGAAGCCGAAGGAAGTGCACACAGGAGTGCAGGCATTATGTGAGGCCAGGAGACCCACCGGAGGATCATGCTCTGCAAGAGGACCCGGAAGACTCGCCTGTCCCCAAAGCCATCGCCAAGGTGCTGGCAAGAGGGAACAGTGCATTACTAAGAAATTTGAGGGTATTTTCCTCTACAGGGCGGGGTCATGGCAGGAAAGGTTGTCCTAGAGTTGGCCCATTAATATCAGTGGGGATGACAGGGCCCTGAAGAGACAGACACCACATGGTGGGAGCGTCGTGACAGGCAGATTGGATGGAGGACCTCCAGTTAGTACCCCTGGTTATTCCCTGTGCCCTCAGTTACTCAAACACTGATGTTGGTGCTGCTGGGCAGGGACCTTGCAGATATGAGTAAGGTCTCAAATCAGCTGACTTTAAGACAGGGAGATTCCTGATCAGGTGAATCTTTAAAGGACTAGGCTCTTCCTTTTTTTCCTTTTGTTTTAAAGATTTTATTTATTTATTTGACAGAGAGACAGCGAGAGAGGGAACACAAGCAGGGGGAGTGGGAGAGGGAGAAGCAGGCTTCCTGCTGAGTAAGGAGCCCAATGCAGGGCTTGATCCCAGGACCTGGGATCATGACCTGAGTCAAAGGCAGACGCTTAATGGCTAAGCCACCCAGGCGCCTCAAGGACTGGGCTCTTCCTATTTTAATGATTTTTTATTATATTATGTTAGTCACCATACAGTACATCCCCGGTTTCCGATGTAAGGCTCGATGATTCATTAGTTGTGTATAACACCCAGTGCACCATGCAATATGTGCCCTCCTTACTACCCATCACTGGTCTATCCCATTCCCCCACCCCCTCCCCTCTGAGGCCCTCAGTTTGTTTCTCATAGTCCATAGTCTCTCATGTTTCATTCCCCCTTCTGATTACCCCCCCTTTCTTTATCCCTTTCTTCCCCTACCGATCATCCTAGTTCTTATGTTCCATAGATGAGAGAAATCATATGATAGTTGTCTTTCTCTGCTTGACTTATTTCACTTAGCATTATCTCCTCCAGTAAGGACTGGGCTCTTCCTGAGCAAAAAAAATTCTAAGTGCAAGATGGATTCAATGTGAAGGGATTTTCTCTATTGCTGGCTTTGAAAATGGAGGGCAAAATGGCAAAAATGCTTGTGGGCTTGGGGACGATTCCAGCTGGCAAGGAAATGGGGACCTCAGCCTTATAACTGTAGGAAACAGAATTCTGCCAACAGCTCTGTATGAACTTGAAGGAGCAGCCCACTTCAAGCTGAGAACACAGCTTTGTGAAATCCTGAATAGAGAACCCGTGTATACCACGCCTGGATTTCTTTTTCTTTTTCTTTTTTTTTAAGTAGGGTCCACAGTGAACATGGGGCTCAAACTCACGACCCTGGAATCAAGAATCACATACTCTACCAACTGAGCCAGCCAGGAGCCCCCCACGCCTGGATTTCTGACTAAAAAACAGTACGCAAAAAAAAAAAAAAAAAAAAAAAAAGATGTTGTTTTGAGCCATGAAGTTGTGGTAACTAGCTATGCAGTAATACGAAATGAATACCCAGGCTCACTGTGCAACAAACAAGCATATAGCACTTTTTCCCCTGAAATGAATTTATAAACTACTGTGCACACCAGTTGCATGAAACAAAACCTTTCCTGATTTTTTGGTATAATCCTCTTTGTAATTTTTATGGAATGAATTAAGTTCTAATACAGTCATATTTCATTCATTCATTCAACCACCATTAATTTAGTGCCTACTATGCACCAAGAATGGCTTTCTATGCTGAGGATACAGCTTTCACCAAAATAGCCCAAAGGCCCTGTGCTCACATGCCTTACATTCTAGAGACTTCCCAGGAGAGAGATGGAACCACTGGAGCATTGTCAGTGAGGAAATGACACAACCTGACTCACATGAGCAGGATCGCTGCCCCCTGTGGGGAGAAGGGCCCTGGGTGGCAGGTGATGGGGAGGCACCAGGGCCCCGGTTCAGGAGTGAGGGGTGGTGGAGACTAAGGGGAGGAGAGGGCCTGAGGGATGAGAGAGAGAGAGAAGGGCGGCAGAAACAGGCTGAGGGGGGTGCCTGGGTGGCGCAGTCGTTAAGCGTCTGCCTTTCGGCTCAGGGCGTGATCCCGGTGTTCTGGGATCGAGCCCCACATCAGGCTTCTCCGCTAGGAGCCTGCTTCTTCCTCTCCCACTCCCCCTGCTTGTGTTACCTCTCTCTCTGGCTGTCTCTGTCAAATAAATAAAATCTTAAAAAAAAAAAAAAAAAGAAGAAACAGGCTGAGGAAGAGAAGTGGAGGTAACAAATTCTTAAGCAGTGGCATTCTCAGATTTAAAGACTGTTGTTATACACATTTTTAATAAATCTCTATCTGCAGTGCTTAGCAAGATATTCTTTGCATCTGGTATTGACTACGCTCTGTGGGGCTGTCTGATAACTAGTTGCCTCCTTATGATCACGGTGAAGAAAATAATACCGATACCAAGAGCCACAATCGCCATGCCCATAGCGCAGCTGTGCCTTCACACATGGGCAGTGCACGGACCCTGGGGAAGGGTGCTTCAACTGCACTGAACACTTGCCGCTTCCAGATCAAAGCTTCTACAGGCTTCCAGCTGAAATACACAGTAACAATTGTGCTTCCATGCACTCAGGATATGTCCAGGACTCACACAGACTATCTCCCGGCTACGGAATGAAGATAATTTCAAAACACAGGAGTCACTGATACAGTGTTTGGGAGAACTGAAGAGCTTTGTGAGTCTGACTGCTGTGCTGTGTGGTCACATTTCTGTAGTAAGGGACAAAATCTCTTTCACAGACTAGGTTGCTGGTGTTCGGGGTTATCAAGACGGTCCTACCACTATAATGGATGAACAAAAAGGAAACTGGGCTCAGTGGGAATCTCTAGCTGGTGCACAGGACAGAGCTTCTCCAGGTGTAAAGAGAAAAGCCCTGTCCCTCCATCTCTGTTCCCAGGGCAGCTCAGTCTCCCCTAGCAAATTCCCTGGGGATGAGTTTTCTTCTAGAAGAGTCCAGCGGGAGAGAGGTAAGGGGTGGGAGGTAAGAGAGTCCAGTTCAGCGAATATTCCTGAAAGGGTAACAGAGGAAAAGCAGCTGAGTCCAGCCTGAGGGTCTCTCCCTGGTTTCCTCAGAGCCCCTGGGCCAGGACTCAAGAAGACAAGGTGACAAAGTGATCATCTGATCACCGTGCGGAGGAAAGGGGTCAGGGCAAATCCCCGGGAAGGCCTGGCTCTCAGGGTCTCAGGTGCAAGGGCAGGGGTGGCATAGGGAAGCCCAGTGCTGGGAAGTCCCCATCTCCCAGAGTTTCACTTCTTTCTCTCACAGCCTGTATCAGGTGCCCTGCCCGGATACTCATGACGCAAAACACTTCGCACTCCCATTGGGTGTTGGGTTTCTGGAGAAGCCAATCAGCGGCACCGCGGTTCCAGGGGCTACAGTCGTCGCAGGACCCACGAGGACTCAGCTACTTCTCAGACCCTGAGGGTCTGGGTCATGGGCCCCCAACCCTCGACCTGCTGCCATCAGGGCCCTGGTCGTGACCGAGACCTGGGCGGTGAGTGCGGGGGGCGGGAGGAAAGGGCCTCTGCGGGGCGGGAGCAAGGGGACCGCCTGGCGGTGACGCGGGACCCCCGGGGAGGGCGCCTCTCCGCCGCCTCCGCGCGGGACCCCCAGCCGCCCCCGGCCCCGCCCCGGCCTGTGCTCCCCCATCCCTCCCCGCCTCCGCCCTGCTCTCCCCCACTCGGTGTCCCTCCCCTTGCCCTCCTGGCCGCCTCCACCTGGGCCCCGGGCCCTGCGGCGGGAGGAGGGTCGGGCGGGGGTCTCAGCCCCTCCGCGCCCGCAGGCTCGCACTCCATGACGTATTTCTACACCGCGGTGACCCGGCCCGGCCGCGGGGAGCCCCGTTCCGTCGCCCTCTTGCCCCACCCCCACCCCCGCCCCAGCCCCGCCTTGACCTGCATTCTCCTCGCTCATCTGCTCTCCTGTTGCAGCAGAGGGGGCGTGGGCTGTCTCCGTCCCCGTCTGTGCTTCGTGTCCCACGGAGCTGCCGCTCTTACTCTCCTTGAAATTAAAACTCGAGACACGTGGGGAACCTGGTGACTCAGTCGGTTGAAGGAGGAACTCTTGATTTCTGCTCAGGTCCTGATCTCTGGGTTCTGGGATGGAGCTGCACTCTCTCTCTGACCAATACGTTAAATCTTTTTTTAAAAAAATAAAATTTCAGACTCATCCAACTCTTCTCCTTCTAGTGCTGTTCTGGATCGTTCTTTCCATCTTTTCCCTATCCTTTTAAAAAACAGATTCTGGAGTTAGAGACAGGATCTGATCATTTCTCATCCTTATTAAATTTCAGTCAGTTTCTATCTTCTCTGCTCACCCACATGCCCCCCCAACCCCCGCCCTTGGCTCTAGTGATCCTTGTTCTGGTTCTGCTCCTAATTCTTAGATGGTAAAACAGTGTGTAACTTGAATTCACATTTGTCTGGAATATGTGACCCAAAAGCCTAGATAGAACTTTCTGAAGGGAGAACTGTCACGGTTTCCTGTGCTGTGCAGGAGGGATGGTGTGGGAAGGAGGACATGGGGACATGGAGGACACACACTGGTGAGAGAACCGGCAGCTGCCACGAACAGCTGTGACCTGAGGCTCATCTAGAAGAGCTAGGGGCTCTATGGGGGTCATTTGTCCAAGTGATGACTGAGTGTCAGACACAGGAACACGACTGTAGCGTCTAGGACACCTCAGTGAAGCAACAGCAGGCCAAGCGGCCCGCCTGGTGGGGCGTACGTGCTGGTAGCGAGGGGCAGACCAGCCGCTAGTCACTAAGGGAGTGTGTGTGTTAGAGGTTGGGAAGTGCAGTGAGGAAGGTGACCCAGAGGAGACCTGTGTGGGGACCGGCAAGATGGCTACTTCACTACAGTAGTAAGCTTGAGCCTCACTGGGAAGGTGACCTCTGAGAGGTCTGAAGGACACGAAGGAATTGTGTAAGAGGAGGTCTGGGGGGAGCTCTTTCCAGGCAGGGAAGCTCCAGTGCACACGCCCTAGGGCAGGAGCGTGTCCTGTGTTCAGGGAAGGGTGCGGGGGCCACTGTGGCTGGAGCAGAGAGCAGCTGAGGTGAGGTCAGATGTCCAGGCCTTAGGATGAGAGGGGTTTGGAGTGTCCTCTGAGATGTGCAGCTACAAGATGGGTTTGAACAGGTGATCTACCTGGCACGACTTGTCTGTAGCAGCACCTGTTTGCTGCTGTGCAGAATCGAGAGGTGCAGGGAGAGCGACCAGTAGGGAAACTGCAGGAAACCAGCGCAGTGTCCCAGGAGGGGGTGTGGGCTGTCCGTCTGGGGTGAGAGGAGGGAAGATAGAGGAAGTGATTGGCTGCTGGAGATATTTACAGATGGACTTGGCAGCATTTGCTAAAGGATTCATTCTGGGTGGTGAGAAGGAGGAATCCAGGAGGGCACTCAGGATTTCAGACTGCAGGTAGAAATGTGGGGTGCCTTCTGTGGAAACAGGGAAGACTCTGGAAGTGGGACACTGGGAGAAGCAGCATCACAGGCATCCGGGTTAGGCATGTAGAGTCTGTGATGTCTACTGGAAATGCAGTGAGGTTGGCAGTTGGATACAGACTGCAGGGTAGGAGACATATCTGGGTGGGAGAAATAAATTTCGGAGGTGACACCTCCGAAACACATGATGTTTAGAGCCTTCAGCAGAGATGAGGTCACCAAGGGGGTGAGGACCATAGAAGGGAAAGGAACAGGAGCGAACCCTGGACTCCTCAGGGCTCAGCACGCTGATCAGAGCGCACACCAGAGCGTACCGCACAGTCTGGTTCTGCGTCTAGAAGGCACGTAGACCAGGGAGGCCCAGCCTTCAGTGCGCACAGGAATTTCCTGGATTGTGAAGATCTAGACAGGCTGGAGCAGAGCCTGAGAGTCTGGGTTGATAACGAGGCTGGTGCTGCTGCTGGTCTCAGATCCCACACGGAGTCGCAGGCACAGAGAGCAGGATCCCCACGTGGCCGTGCGTCAGCCCCTCCTGTAGGGCTTGTTACACAAGTGACTCCTGGGCTCACACCCTACATTCTACAATGGTAGGTCTGGGGAGAGGCCTGAGTATTTGGTAAGAAACCCAAAGCAATCCTGGGCTCCTCCTGATAGGGAAGCACTGAAGTCATTAACTAGAGCCCTCATTGTGGGAAGGGGTCTTATAGCTACATTTATTGGTATTTTTGTAGGAAGGCAAATGCAAGGCATCCTGGGAGATACATATTTTCTCCCCCATGGGGCACAGCCAGGTGGCAGATGGAGGAGTGATTATCAGCTCAACATAAAGAAAAATTCTGATAGCTAAAAGAGTAAACCACACACACACACACACACAGGTAACTGTGACTCGATGCAGGAGTTAACTAACTCTATGGTGGTGATCATTTTGCCATAAAAAATGTATCAAATCAAATGATTTTGCCCATAAACCCATCAAATGTGATATATCAATTATATCAATAAAACTGGAACACATTTGTAAATCTGTGCTCTCAAAATGTATTCCTTCATGGATTTCTCACTCTTTCATTAACAACAGAGTCCAAGTTGTTTTAATCAAAACTATATACATTTATAGAGAATATATATATATACATAGGAAGATATACATATATATAAATTACAAATACATGTAATATAAAATATAATTTATATTTCATAAGTATTTTAAAATATTTTCAGATAAAATGATATGAGATACAAATTATAAATTGTATTTCTATATTATAAATGTATATTTATAGGAAATATATAGTATGTGTATATAATGTTAGAGTACTGGACCTCGTTTCATCTGAGGGAAGGCCACAGAACAGTCTCGAGGCTGCAGAGCCAGGAACACAATCCACCGTCCCACCCTAGGTCAAGGCCCAAATAGGAACCACTGCCCCCAGCACTGGGCACTGATGCCACTGTCCACACGACTGCACCTGAGGCCAGGACTGCTGTCGCTGCTGGGAGACACGACGGCCACTCACGCCCCCTGTGCCAAATGCATGCAGCCCTGTCCCGGCTTCTGTGTCACCACGTCCTGAGTCAGAGTCTGGCACGTGGTCACCTGACTGGTGGAGCCTCAGGCCCTGTCCCCCTGCAACAATGTGTGACATCCCGACTTTGATCTGGATTCCTGCGGAGTGACCACCAACACCCGTGGGCTTGAACTCTTCATTTAGTCTGGTCTCTGCGTTCCTAGTCACAGGCCTGTGAGAGGCCACGCATTCAGGTGGTTCCCAAGGTCACCCCTACTGTAGGCAGACTCTGAGATGGCTCCAGTGTTCCCATCCCCCAGTATTCCTGCCCTTGTGTAATACCCACTTTGGGACCAGAAGCTGGACATAGTGACTTGCTGGCGACACATAGACCAGGGTGAAGTCATGCAGTGAGCATTTGGAATCACCAGGAGAAAAGATATGAGGCACTTGGAGTCTACAGTCTCAAGGTGGGCCGTCCAAGCCAGGCTGGGTAAGTACAGATTTCTGATGGAACCCCATGACAAGTGACCCTGCG
The DNA here is from genome assembly GCF_023065955.2 of Ursus arctos. Classification (NCBI taxonomy): domain Eukaryota; kingdom Metazoa; phylum Chordata; class Mammalia; order Carnivora; family Ursidae; genus Ursus; species Ursus arctos. The sequence continues at coordinate 26,781,283 of NW_026622997.1, read as the reverse complement.
TTCCTTTTCCATCTGAGGGCATTCTTCTCCAGATCTCAACCCCCACAGCCACCGCCATCAGACAGGAACAGAAGGAGGAAAGATCACCAGCAAGGATTCTCATCCTGGCTGCAGTGAACAAGGGAATTCTGGGAAAAGGACAGGAAGGGAAGGGAAGAAACACAGGCTCCCAAATGTAGCAGCTGGTGAGCCCACCCACGACCCCAGGGCAGCCCCGTGGCTGCAAAGATGAGAGCAGAACAGTGTCCAGTCTCCCTGTGCTGCCCCTGGGGCCCAGCTCTCCCTTCCTCCAACACAGATCATGTCCAGGGAGCCCACAGTGCTGCCCCCCGTCTGTGTATCTCTGCTCATCTCCAGAACAGACCACCACGGCCACCCCCTCCTGGAAGGCTTCCCCTCTGCATGTGCAGTAGTTCAGTGTGGGCAACAGAAATGCAGCTAACGGTGGTGTCAACAGGACAGCAGCTGTGTGTCCCATGTGTGAGGAGAGCCGTCCAGGGCTGTAGGGTCACTGTGCACCACAGGGCTGTCCAGTAACCCTGGGACGTTCCCTTATTAGCATGACCAGGGCACCTAAGACCATGTCCGTGGTCCACGAGCAGGGCAGGGAGAGCAGAAAAAGAGAAGTTTCCCTCCTTTTAGGGTGACACCTGCTACCTCATTCTGTGTCACCATAATGGCCCAAATGTGGTCACACAGACAAAAGTAGCCTCCTGGGAGGCTGGTGAATGAGGCTGTTTTCAATCTGAGTGACCATGTGCTCCCATGAAATTGTGAAGACAGACATCCTGTTTCCTCTTCCAACGTGAATGTCAAGTTCTTACCATCCTACTTGCTTTCTTCTCACTCATTGGGAGGCCCCAGGAGGGAGCAGTAGGCAGGGTGGGAGGGCGTGCCATGAGCAGGGGTGAGGCTAGACTTCCCCTCACGTCTCACCTTGGAGAGCAAGCATCACCAGGAAGTCAGATGGAGGAAGAGGAGTTGGGGGCAGCAGGATCGGAAGGACATGAGTGGTCACCCCAGTGTCTGTCAGGCCCACTCAGGCTGTGCTTTCAGACTGTGAATAAAACAGTGAGGAAGAAAGTCTGCCCACCCACTGCTGGTCTCCCCGCTTCTGCATTCTGCACAGCCCACCTCACAGCCCAGATGCAGACGCCACGGATTCCCTACAGCCCAGATGTGACCCTCCCTTCCCACCACCTCCACCAAACACACTCTGTCAGCCAATGCACAACCAGCTCTCCTGTCGCTTCAAACCCCATGGACTCACCTACAGGGACAGTGAGGAATGCCTACTCCTGACAAGTCTCAGTGCTGGAGAAGGAGAAGCTGTCAGAGTCACAGAAGGAGGTGACCCTTAATGAGGTGGATGAACAGTGTCCAGAGGCCCAAAACAATGGTGGCCTATGGGCTCAGCACCTGACTGTTCTGTTAGAATCATGGCTCAGCCAATTGAGTCACTTATCTCTCAGTGACCTTGGTTTCCTCACCTATAAATTGGGGTTGGTACGTTTCTCTATCTCACACGGTTATTAGGATGATGTAAATGATTCAATTCATGTAAATCCCTTAAACAGTTCTGACACTTTTATCAAGCAGAACCCTGGGGAGGAGGAGAGTCTCACCAATGTAGCTCCTGTTTTCTTCTTCCTACTATGACATGCACCAGTTCTCCCCACCGCTCATCACCCCGAGCCCATCTCACTTGCAGATGGAGAGCTGTTCTGGGCTTATAACCCGTGGGGTGGCAGTGGGGCAAGCATGGACTGGACAGGGTGGAGGCAAGGATGAGGAATTCTCAGAGCAGCAGCATATGCTGGCACACACGCACACACACACACTCACAGGCATGCATATACATACGAACACCCATACACGCTTGTACACACTCACTCACAAACACACACAAACCTCCACACACAAATACCCATACACATCTCTACAGGATTGCAACCCCCTCCCCCCCAGAGAGACAGACACACACATAACACACTCCTTTCACATTTCCCACTTCAACTGCAGTCTGGCTTACTCCCACTTCATCTTTCTAAAAAATCTAGGATCTTGAGGGTGGATGTCTATCGACTGAAGAATGGATAAAGGAAAGGTGGAATATATATGATGGAATATTACTCAGCTATCAAAAAGAATGAAATCTGCCATTTGCAATGACCTTGATAGGACTAGAGGGTATTATACTAAGTGAAATAAGTCAGTCAGAGAAAGACAAATACCATATGATTTCACTCATATGTGAAATTTAAGAAACAAAACAGATGAACATAGAGGAAGGGAAGAAAAAAAATAAGATAAAAACAGAGAGGGAGGCAAACCACAGGAGACTCTTAAGTGGGGGTTGCTGGAGGGGAGTGGGTGGGTGGGATGGGGTAACTGGGTGATGGGAATTGAGGAGGGCATGTGATGTAATGAGCCCTGGGTGTTACATGCAACTCAAGAATCACTAAATTGTACCCTTGAAACTAATAATAAAGTATACATTAACTAAATTGATATTAAATAAAACACTTTTATAAAATTTTGGATCATGAGAGAGAAGGACCTGAGATGTTTGTCCCACCAGAAAGAGACCCCCTCCCCCAGGAACTCTGGTACTCTCTGGATCTCATGCATGCCTGCTCCTGGAACCCTCCTACAGGAACAGGAGATGTGACCTTAGGTCAAGATCCTGGAATCCAGAGGCAGCCAGTGCATTGCCCCAGCTGCTACTGGGGCTCTGGGAGTCCAGCAGGTCTCTAGTCTTCCACCTTCCTTTTTTTTTTTAATCTTAATTTAATTTAATTTAATTTTTTTATTATGTTCAATTAGCCAGCATATAGTACTTCATTAGTGCTCAACGATTCACTAGTTGTGTATAACACCCAGTTCTCATCACACCCTGCCCTCCTTAATACCCATCACCTGGTTACCTCATCCCCCTGCACCCCTCTCTTCTGTAACCCTCAGTTTGTTTTGCTGAGTCCAGAGTCTCTCATAGTTTGTCTCCCTTCTGATTTCTTGCCATTCAAGTTTCCCTCCCTTCCCCTATGGTCTTCTGCACTATTCTTTACATTCCACATATGAGTGAAACCATATGATAATTGTCTTTCTCTGCTTAACTTACTTTACTTAGCATAATCCCCTCCAGTTCCACCCATGTCGATGCAAATGGTGGGTATTCATCCTTTCGGATGGCTGAGTAGTATTCCATTGTATATGTGAACCACATCTTTATCCATTCATCTGTTGAAGGATATCTCAACTTCTTCCAGTTTGACTATTGTGGGTATTGCTGCCATGAACATTGGGGTGTGTGTGCCCATTCTTTTCACTACATCTGCATCGTTGGGGTAAATACCTAGTAGTGCAATTGCTGGGTCATAGGGAAGTTCTATTTTTAACTTCTGGAGGAAACTCCATACTATTTTCCTGAGTGGCTGTACCAGCTTGCATGCCCACCAACAGTGTAAGAGTGTTGCCCTTTCTCCACATCCTCTCCAACACTTGTTTCCTGTCTTGTTAACTCTTGCCATTCTGACTGGTGTAAGGTGGTATCTCATTGTAGTTTTGATTTGTATTTCCCTAATGGCTAGTGATGTTGAATATTTTTTTCATGTGTCTGCTGGCCATTTGTATATCTTCTTTGGAGAAGTGTCTGTTCATATCTTCTGCCCATTTTTTGACTTGATTATTTGTTTTTTGGCTGTTGAATTTGAGAAGTTCTTGATAGATCTTGGATACCAGCCCTTTATCTGCAATGTCATTTGCAAATATCTTCTCCCATTTCGTGTGTTGCCTTAGGTTTGATGACTCTTTCCTTTGCTGTGCAGAAGCTTTTTATCTTGATGAAGTCCCAAAAGTTCATTTTTGCTTTTGTTTCCCTTGCCTTTAGAGACGTGTCGTGAAAGAAGTCGCTGTGGCCGATGTTGAAGAGTTATTGCCTATGTTCTCCTCTAGGATTTTGATGGATTCCTGTCTCACATTGAGGTCTGTCATCCACTTTGAGTTTATCTTTGTGTATGGTATAAGGGAATGGTCCAGTTTCCCTCTTCTGCATGTGGCTATCCAATTTTCCCAGCACCATTTATTGAAGAGACTCTCTTTTCTCCGTTGGATATTCTTTCCAGCCTTGTCAAAGATTAGTTGACAGTAGAGTTGAGGGTCCATTTCTGGGCTTTCTATTCTGTTCCATTGATCTATGTGTCATTGATCTTTTTGTGCCAATACCATGCTATCTTGATGATCACAGCTTTCTAATATAACTTGAAGTCAGACATCATGATACCCCCAGCTTTGGTTTTCTTTTTCAACATTCCCCTGATGATTCGGAGTCTTTTCTGGTTCCATGCAAATTTTAGGATTGTTTGTTCCAGCTCTGTGAAAAATGTCAGTGGTATTTTGATAGGGATGGCATTGAAAGTGTAGATTGCTCTAGGCAGCATAAACATTTTCACAATGTTTATTCTTCCAATCCATGAGCATGGAATGTTTTTCCATCTCTTTGTGCCTTCCTCCATTTCTTTCATAAATGTTCTGTAGTTCCTAGAGTACAGATCCTTTATCTCTTTGGTTTGGTTTATTCCTAGGTATCTTATGGGTTTTGGTGCTATTGTAAATGGAATCAATTCCTTAATATCTCTTTCTTCTGCCTCATTGTTAGTGTATGGAAGTGCAACTGACTTCTGTGCATTGATTTTGTATCCTGCCACGTTGCTGAATTTCTGCACGAGTTCTAGTACTTTCAGCCTCCCACCTTCTCTTAGACTGCCCTCCCACCAGCCAAGGTTCCCTGTGCTGCACAGCAGGATGTCTCCATACTTCCTTCAGAATTAACAGGAGTAGGAGTTTCAGTCGAACCACTGGTGTCAGACAGTTATAGATTGGAATGAAGAAACTAGATCTCTTCCTTGCCTGAGTTCTTATTGTTCTAGAGCACAACTCTAGCAACTACAGTTCCAACCATCTAAACTCCTGCTAAAACAACCCCAGCAATGAGAGTGCCAAGGGGAACCTGGCCAGTAAATGCCCCCTTAATGAGCACAGTGGGCTGGGCAAATCGATCTGAGGAGGAAAGGAAAAGTAAGAGGTGCCTCTGTGATCTGACTCTGATGAAAATCTCTAGAAGGTTCCTGGGTCCCTGATATCTTACTCCACTCCTCATCTCCTCCCATCTGCTGTCTCATGGTGATGGGCTCAGGCAGCCCCTCATGCTTCACTTGGCATGTGTATCTCTGCTTCTCTCCAGAAGGCAGCACAATGGCCACCCACTTCTGGATGGTTCCATCCCCTTCTGTCTGGTCTCCACAAGCTCCTATCTTAGGTCTGGTGCTCCTTGACCCACTGCCAAGTCAAGGTGATCTCTGAAGGGCAGGAGCCCAGGGCACACAGCCCCACAGGGTGACCCTATAGTAAGAGAGGGGGTGCGGGGTCATGTGTGTTCTGGGAGGCTGTGTGGAGAGCAAACAGGGACGGCTAAGGCAAGGTCTTCTTGAAAAGCATCAACTCCACAGACCAAGTTGCCAAACCTGCTGAGGGTCTGGCTGCCTGCCAGGGTGAGGCAGGGAGTGCTCCCTATCAGGGGGTAGAAGGAACCAGCTCTAGCCAGGCCTGGGCCCAAGACAAGAGGATGGGAACCCCTTCTGACATTTTCCTCCAAAGGAAGAGCCTTTTCAGAGGCTCTCCGCCCCCTTATCAAGCTTGTAACTCAGTATTTCTAGATAAATATTGATAGGTACTCCCAGCTACTGTATCTCTGGTGGGAAAGAGCCTGAAAAGTGAAACACCTCCATGAGCCTCAGAGCTACTCCAGTGCTCTCCTGAGAGAACTTTCCCCAGAGTGGGCCTAAGAAGAGGTGTGACATGGCACTGCCCAGGGGACTGGGTGTGGGGGGAGGCGCTGTCCTTAGCACATGGTACCCCCATCCCACACTAGATGTCCTCCATCCCTGTGTGTGATTAGCTCTGGGGCGCCCCCACCACTCTGGAGAGAGGGCTGTCCTGAGCTGGGGCTGGGAAGAGCTGTGTGGCTGGGCTGTGCGGAGTCCTTACAGTGTGGTTGAAAATCTTGTCCCCAAACTCCAAGTGTCTCTGCAGCCACAGGAAGTCCTGCTTCTCTAGTCCATCTTGTCCCTCCATGAAGTGCCTACTGGCCTCCCATCTCCGCTGGTGTTGCAGCAACGATGAGACAACCATGGATGGCAGAGGCTCCATGTCCAAACTTGTCATTGTCATTGTCCTAGTCATCCTGTCATGGCCCCAGGGTCCCACTGTCCTCCTGGAGCTCCCAGTCACCATGACCTGCAGGGTAGGGGGCCTGCCCACCTCTTCCCCAGGACCAGCAGTGTCCCTCGGGGCAGTGCATGCCTCCGAAGCCCCCCCAGCATTTGTCCCTGCGCCCCACCCCCACTAGCTTCTTCTTGGGAAACATTCACCCTCTAGACTATGTTACCGTGATACAGGACGAAGGACGTGTTTGGTCTTGCTCCTCAGTTCCTGCACACAGCTCTTAACACCTTTGTTACTGCCTACATGAAGACAGTCATAGGAACACCTCTACTTGGTATTTTTCCCAGATCCTGAAAAAGCTCTGGAAAGATCCTGGTCCCATCCTTCCACACTGTACCAAACTCCACCACGTACTGTCTCTCTCCTCTGATGCTGTGAGCCCTTAGAAGCCAGGACTCGGTCGGTGCCTGAAACATAAGCGTCTGGCAAACTGCAATTCACGCTCCCCTATGGATCAGCTGGGAAAATCTGAGCAGCCTCCCTCTTCAGCTTTCATTGTGCCGCTCACTGGTTTAGGCCTGGATTCCACATGCAGTCCCTTCACTACTGTTTCATATATTACCCACTAGACGTTAACTAGAAATGATTAACTACAGCCTACGTCCTGACCCTCCTGTGTCCAACCTCACCCACACCTTGCCCCCCTAACTGCTGACTGCTTGGAACCTCCCCCCCACCAACCCCGATCATACACACACATCAAGGTCTACACAGAGCTCTAGCTCATTCACGAACCTTCCCCTGACCACTGGGGGGTGTGGCTGTGACACTGTGAACTCTGTCTCTGCTTCTCATGTGACATCTAAGGAGGTGTGTGTCTTCAGTGGCTCCCAGTCTGCCCCTCACGCTCAAACGTGCCCACAGAAGCACGGGCGCCTCCCCAATTCACTGTTCGCACTATGAGGACAAGCACTAGCTTATACTTTCTGGCTCCCCACCCACAGGGCCCTGAACTGCGGCCACGACCCATTGAGTCTGCTCAGTTAACCACTTACTGACGCAAAGACCCCGCCCCGCGAGCCAACTGCACCTGCCTTCACTCTCACGTGACCGCCTGTGCGCACCTGCTGCCCCAGCCTGACACGGGGGACACCTGACAAGAGGGTCTCCCGCCCCGGGGGTCTGGGTGAGGGGTCTGCACGGCTCCCTCTGCTTTCTCCCAGGCCCCAAGCTGCAGGCTCCCGTGGCTGCGCTCTGTCCAGACTGAGCCCCGCGGTTTGGTGGCGGGATCGCTGCACGTTTCTCAGGTTTGGGGTTACTCTTCATAGGACATGTGAGAATCTTGGTCTCATTGTCTGAAGCACTTGGCTCCTGCTTCCACCACCGGACTCCAGACTCTGCCTTCAGCTCCTCACGGTCACGCCGAGGAAGCGTGGCTGGTCCGTGGAGCCCAAGGAGGGAAATGCAGGGACCCCGGGGGCGGCTCAGAGCCCGCTGAGGGGAAACCCCGAAGAGAGCTCCGTCCTGAGGGGGAAGCGGGGGATTCAGAGGCGGCTCCAGGATTCACTGCGCGAGGACCAGTGACGCATGTGGGGAATGCGTGTGCACAAGTGTGTGCGTGCGTGTGTGCGCACGCAGACGTGTGTTGTGTGACAGGAGAGACAGGGCGCACAACATCACACGATGGAAGACGATTACACAACGACGCTCCCTGTCCCCCGGCCCCACACCCCGGGGCCCCCGCGGACGCAGAGATCGTGCACGATTTCCCGCACAGCGGACACTACTTGGCATTTCCACAATGACAACGATGGCTGCCGCTTTGTCGGAGCTCCCCGGGCTCGTGCTCTTGCTGGCCGAGCGCACGAGCGCGCAGATCGCGCCCAGAGCCGCGTGAGAGCGGAGCGTGCGCAGCGTGCGGTCAGCGCTCACACCCCGGGAAGTCCTTACCAGGCCGCATGGAACAGTCGGGAACGTCATGCACGCGCTGCGCCGGAAGCGTCTCGGGAGCACCAGAACTTTCTGTACGAGGGCTGCCGGGTGATCAGAGCAGCCAACACGGAAACGGTGTCCTCAGAAGCTCGCACCGTCCTCTGAGCCGCGAAGCCGAGCGTCGTCCGTGGGGACCGAGGCTGTGACCGAACCGGGAGCCGCGCCTGTGCCCGCGGTCTCTGTGTCTGCTTCTGCGGCGGCCGCCCCTGCGTCTGCCAGACTAGGACACGTGCGGGGACAAGTTACCGGTCTGGCAATAAATCCTTCTCCGCGTCGTTTCAAGTGTGTCCCAAGAATGCGTTCTAGTCACGTAGTTGAAGGCTCCACGTAAGACTTGTAAGAAAGCGGGTTTGTTGTCGTGAGCAATTCACTGCGTCAGGTGTCGTCATCGGGGCTCAAACAAGCTGGGACACCGCGACGTGGTGGGACAACAGTGCCCGTGTTGCCACACTGCCCCGGGCCTGAGACAAAGTTCTAGAGAAACTTCGGGATGTTCTCCTTTGGTCCTGCAGAAGTCACTGTAGTCAGTGATTTCAGGATAACAGTAAAATGTCAATTCAAATAAGTCACTTAAATATTTACTTGGGTAGGCTTTGTATTCCCAGGATTATCTTCTTTTCAGGTATTACTCATCCAGTAAAGGATCCTCTGAGATGCTTGTCAGAGGGGAGGGGTGGGGGGGGGAACGGGGGAGGGGCAGTGGGGACACAGGCTTCCAGTTCTGGAATGAATAAAATGAATGAATAAAAGGCACAGCACGTGGAATAGTCGATGATACTGTAACAGGGCTGCATCGGGCAGACGGGAGCGACACCTGTGAGGACTAGAGCGTAATGTGCGAACTTGTCACATCATTGCTTTGTACACCTGAAACTAATGGAACGGTATGTGTCAACTACACTCAAAATTTAAATACTTTAAAATTATTTTATTACAACTTGAGCTGCTTTTTTGACATTTTATGTTAAGTGAATGTACATAGCTAATTCTAATCTTGGGTATGAGAATTGATAAATCAAATGCATAATAATGGCATTTAACTTCCACCAAGTCAGTGTAAAATATTAAAAATAGAAATAAGTAAATAAAGATCTGAGAAGACTCAATACTGTATCTGAATATTTGGATGGAAAACATGACACTGGGCAGATCTTGGCCTCCCACAGCGCTAAGATGGCAAAAGCAGTAGAAACGGTATCAAACCTGTTAGAGTCACTTTATAAGCAATCATGCAATCAGAGGAGAAGAATGTTTGGAAAGTAAACTTCTGCTCAGAGAGTTGGCTTTAATGACTTCACTATGAACAGAGATGTCAATACTGTCTTTAGCCTTACCAGAGCGGTATGTTACGCTTTACAGAATCTGAATTTGAGAAAATAAGGATTAATTAGCACACAAAAGGAATAAGGAATCAAAGAGGAAAAGGCAGAGGATCCTTTTATTCAAAAATTAATATGACATCGCGTTTTATTTTCTTTTATTCTATTTTGAAGATTGATTTATTTCAATCTTGTGTGCACAAGCCAGGGCGGGGCAGAGGGAGAGGAGAATGCTGAAGCCGACTCTCCGCTGAGCCTGGAGCACAACGTGGGGCTCAGTCCCAGGACCCTGAGACCATGACCTGAGCCAGAATCAAGAGTTGGCCTCTTAACCGACTGAGCCATCCGTTTGCCCCATGACAGAGCATTTTAAAGAAAAATGCCCAGAAGGGAAAAAAACAATTACATTATTTAATAAATTATGTGATTGCAATTAGAATTTGAATAAAATATATACAGAAGCTTGAAGATTTCTTTTAATTAGCTTGAAGATTTCTTTTAATTAACCTTGACTGTTTACAAAACTATACAGATTCAATCAACAAAATCAATTGATCACATGGATCAGATATATTAGGAGAAATGATTTTTGGACTGAGTGAACTAGATAGACATTAAATATACAAGAATTTCAGACAATATTACAGGGGAAAAATCTAAATGCAGTTGTTAAACTGAGGGAGGATCTAGGACCATGAACAACATAGTTCACATTTTATGTGTTGTTACACCAAAGACAATTTAATGGGGAATCCACCGAAAACTTTTTATGGGGCTCCCCTGTCTAACCAGGGCTCACACTTGGCCTATCACTTCAGTAATGACAACTACAGAAAAAATAATCCCTCCAGAATAGCTGGAAATCTCAACAACTAACTGAGACATTTTTATAAAGCTTTAAGAAATAAAATATCCTACAACTTATGTCGTTTGGAAGCAGTTTTGTAACACGTGGTTTAGCTAGAACACAGAACGGCTATCACTTAAACCTTTTCTTACACATCGTATAATTGCACCAACGGTCAAATGTTTTTCATTATATCCTTGTCTGACCTGTGGTTTGCTTGCAGGAAGCGTTGACTGACGGAACGTCTGATGTGACAGATACATGGAGAAGATCAGGGGGACACTGGGGGTCCAGAGCCAAGAGTTCAGGGAGCTTCAGAGTTTGCAGAGCAGCTGCTGTGTCAGCAGAAACGTCTAGAACCAGAACAACAGGCCGGCTGAGGAGCACATAGTAGCAGGGCCAGGGCTTCTCCTGCTCCCCTCCGCCCGCGGGGGAACCTGCGGACCCAGGCACCTGGTCTCTCCATCTGCTCACAGGGCCGGACCCAGCAGCGCAGGGCTGCTCCGTCTGTTCATTCCTGAAGCCCACGCCTTGGTCGCGCGCCTCGGTGGCCACCGCTCGCTCTGCTGCAGGGCTGCGCACGTGTGCGCGGAGGTCCTGAACATCTCAGTCCCCGCAGCTCCCGGTGCGGGGAAGGGCTGGTGGGGGTGGGGGTTTCTCTCCTCTCTCACAGGCTGAGTGCTCCTGTTGCAGCAGGGGGAGGGTCACAGGCAAAACCCAGGCTGTTCCTCCCCCTCCTCCCTTCCATCCTCACCCTGTGCCTGTTCTGGATGGTTCTCCTGGTATCCATATTTGTGGGGAAAGTGCGGACAGGACTGGCCTGGAACTCCCCACATAGCCCCACGTAGCAGCTGAGCAGACAGCAGTGGAGCCCAGGGGAGGCAACAATAAATACTGCTCAGTGGGCTTAAGAAAGGAGAAAAAACATGTGCATTCCTTGTCTCTCACCCCATACACCATCACTTCGGGTACCCTGCACCCTCCGGGGCACCAGCACCTTTAGTGTTCTAGCGCATGGAGCTGGGGTGGGGCGGGGGCTCAGGGGCCAGTGGGCCTTCATGCACTGTTCCCTCAGATGGTTCCAGTTAGAGCCGGAGGCAGCCTTCCATCCCGCTCACACCGGAATGCAGCGGAGAAAGTGCCACCGTCCCGTGTGGTAGACGGATTGCAGGGGAGGGTTTGGGGTTCTCCATTTTAGAAATTCTCTCCTGTTGCTACAGGATGTTGTGCAAACAGAACCAGGAAATGGGAGAAGGAAGATTTGACATGGGTTCTTCTAAGGGGAAGAGAAAGGAAAACACAATGAGAAACAAGCAAGAATTCACATGTGTTTCAGGATTTAAACCATGTTTAACTCTGTGACGTCAGTGCTCTATTCCTCTCACAGCGTAACTGTCCCATGTGAGGAATGGGACCAGAAGTGCCTGATGACAGAGCTAGTAGAGCCCAAGCCTGTGGCCCTACCCCCAGGGCCCCATCTCCTGTGGCAGCTCCAGGGAAGAAGGGGGGTCGGAGGGCATGGGGGGGTGTCCCTCATGACACCACAGTTCCCTGTGATGGAATGTGCAGTTTGGGTTTGAGGGCAAACAGCCAAGAAAGAATTCTTGAGATGGTTTTGGTGCACAAAGGTGATTCTATTAAGGCGCGGGGACAGGACCCCGTGGTCAGAAAGAGCTGCACTGGGATTCTGAGGACTGACTGGTTATATACTTCTTCCTTTTTTTGAGAGGGGAGCAGTGACAGAGGGAGAGAGAGAGAAAAAAAATCTTAAGCAGGCTCCACCCCTAGCTGGGAGCCCAACTTGGGGCTCAATCTCAGGACCCTGAGTTCACGACCTGAGGTGAAATCAAGAGTAAGACGCTTAACCGATTGAGCCACGCAGGTGCCCCTGATTATATACTTTAAAGTTTGTGGAGGGAGGGGGGAGAGTTCAAGTGTCTAAGGAACTTGGAAACAAGGCTTTCAGGACCTTGAGGGGCTAGATGCCGTAAAAATAAGGTTACTTTTAGTATTTCATAAAACACAAAAATGGGACCCTGGGTGGCTCAGTCAGTTAAGCATCTGCTCAGGTCATGACCCTGGGGTCCTGGGGTCGAGCCCCACATTAGGCTCATACTCTGGGAGGCTGCTTCTTCCTCTCCCACTCCCCCTGCTTGTGTTCCCTCTCTCGCTGGCTGTCTCTAGCTCTATCAAATAAATAAATAAAATCTTAAAAAAAAAAGGCTCTCAAGCAGCCACGAGTTCCTTGCGGAAGGTCACGCTCTGCACGTCTCAGCGATCTATCTGTGGGCTGCAAGCTCTAAGGAGATTCCATTTAAGCTACATTTTCTCTTGCCTTTGTTTTCCTCATCATTTTGCCTCCAGAAAAGTTTTGACCCTTACGTCTTTAAGGTTGCTGAGGGTGGAAGAGCTAGGCTTCACCCACTTCACTTTAATGATTTTAAAGATATAAAAAACCTGCATTTTTAAAAAAGATTTTATTTATTTATTTGAGAGAGAAAGAGCATGAGGGGGGAAGGGTCAGAAGGAGAAGCAGACTCCCTGCCGAGCAGGGAGCCCAATGTGGGACTCGGGACACCATCCTGGGACTCCAGGATCGTGACCTGTGCTGAAGGCAGTTGCTTAGCCAACTGAGCCACCCAGGCACCCCCAAAACTTGCATTTGTTAAAAGTCATTTTTATGAATCTCCTTGAAGATGAAAGATGAAACTCATTTTATAAATAACAAAAGAGTATAATACAATTGATAAGAAAATTCGGTTACCTCTGTGACTCAGAACACTTCAATGATCAGTATATCAGGGGACGGCTTTTTCATCAAAACATATTAAAACTTCAGAAATTTCATTTTTATACACATATATATTTTAACAGTCATAACATTTACCCAAGCAATACAGCCTAAGGCTTATCATTCTTTGTTGGACAGTGCTGTCCAAGGAATTTAACATACCAAATAAACAAGCCTAATTGGTCAAAAAGACTTCATTTATAATTCAGATCTTGGGGACGTTTGGTAAAACCCTCAGAAAGTTATAAAGCACATGCCTAAATAGGATTACGGATCCTTATAAAACTTAAAATTTATTTATTTAACCAAGGTGCCTCCGATAGGAGATTCCAAAGGTAAATATGTAGGGTTGTAGAGTTGTTAGCAAAACTTAGCTCCATTAACACTAAGAAGTTCTAACCTTAAAGAATCAAAGACCTGATAGAGACAAAAGATAAGGTTTGGTTTTCTGGGCAGACATAAGAGAAAAAAAACAACTTCGTTTACATTTTCTTATCAAGAACAGACCAACAATCCAAAAAAAAAAAAAAGTTGTCTTTTTAACAGAGAGAAAAGCAGAATTTTCATCTTATACCAATGTACTTTTAAAATCCATGCATCTTAACCTTAGTCTTGACCACCCATAAAATTCCTTTCCAAAGATTTCCCTTCATAAACCTCTACAAACTTTTACTATTCAGATTTTGACCTAATCCCCCTTTTTAAAAAGATTTTATTTACTTATTTGAGAGAGAGAATGTGGGGGGGGCAGTGTGCAGAGGGGCAGAGGGGGAAGGAGAAGCAGCTCCCCTCAGAGCAGGAGCCTGACTCGGGGCTCCATCCCAGGATTCCGGGATCATGACCTGAGGTGAAGGCAGATGCTAAACCGACTGAGTCACCCAGGCGCCCCAACCTAAGCCTTTTTTTTTTTTTTAAATCAGTCTTAATTCTGTTTAGAATTTCAACTCTTGGAAACCTTAGTCTCCAGTGAAAACTAAGTAGTAACCGATTGTGAACTGTCTTACGCCGGAATTCTTTAGATTGAAATTTATAAATACATTTTATAATTTTTTTAAAAATGTGTATTTTCGAAGTTCAGTCTTTTCACAAAGCAGAAAGCATATTTACCAAGAGCCCCAAGTATTCTCGGCTTCTCTGCAACAAGAAGCCAAAGGCACAAACCTATATTCAGTAAGCGATGCTTCCGCTCCATCCTATTTGGGATAAGCCTACGTGTCCAGTGAATTCAATCCAGTTTATCATCCAAGCAAAACTTTAACGTTTCGGGCTACCAAAGACTTTGAAAGCGATTTTGACAATTACCCATGAGGAATCTGAGACAGAGTTAGGAGTTCATTCGACTTTCAGTAAACACAGGTAGATAAAAGGCATGTCTATCTTAATTAAACTAACAAACTTACATTAGTTTAAATACCAAATATGTTCCACCTGGGTCTACTTAAAACTCAGTCAATTTGCTCCCCATGGTCAGTGTTTACCTGGGACCTGGTGGGGAAATCTGATGTGGGCGATGTAGTCCAAGGGGGTGCTCTGGGCTCCTTGACAGTGGGGGGACCTGGGGGAGCCCATGGTGCCAGCGGCAGCCAGGATGGTAGAGAAGCCAGTGATGCAGGCCACGCCCAAGGTGGTGCAAATGTGGGGGGGGGGCGGTCAGAAGAGGTGAGGGGCCCCCAGGAAGCCTAGAGGCAGATAAAACCCAGAGGGCGGGGACAGAGGTCTCCGGGTCCTACAGCTCCTCAGCTCAGACAGAGGAAAAGACAGGGTTGTGGGGTGGTTTGGTTTGGTTTTGGGTGTTTTGTTTTGTTTTATTTTGTTTTGTCCCTTTCTGCCCCCACCAAGTGGAAATAGGCAGCCTGTTTCAGCCTGAAAGACAGGAAACTTCCCCGAAACAAAAGGTGTTTTGGCACCTGCTTGGGAATATTCCTTAAAGTTCCCATTCCGAGGAAAACTAACCACAGAGCTCCACTTATCAGCCATTAACCTGGGCAATGAATGAGGGAGATGCCTCCACATGTAGCTGGAGTAACCTGGGTCCATGAGCAGCAGCAGTGAGAGCAAGAGCGTCCCCTTGCTTAGGGAGGTCCTGTGTTCCCTCCAGCAACCTGGGTTTACTCAGAGGCGGCCTGTTTAGAAACTCATCCACTCTATCAGGAGGAAGTTTCTCGGCCTGGTTGATGTGGATTTGGAACATAGGTGAGGTTCGGTGGTGTGGAGTCTGGAGCCAACAACCAAGAAAGAATTCTTGAGGTGTCTTTGGTGCAAAACGGTGGTTTATGAAAGCACGGGGACAGGACCCGTGCGCAGAAAGAGCTGCTGCCCCTGGGGTTCTGAGGGGTGGCTGATTATATACTATGGGGTTGGGGGAGGTGAGGAAAAAGGGAGGCTGAGAAAGCACTTTCATATGTCAAAGAAGACTCGCAGGATATCGGAGGCCTTGCTATTGTCAAGCCAAGGCTGTTTACAGTATTTTCCTCCTATCAAGTGTCCTTATCAAGGGGCTGCAGGTCCAAAAGAAATTCCGTTTTATGTACAGTTCCTTCTGCCTCAGCCCCCCTCAGTTTTATGGAGGGGATGGTAATGTTAGGGCTTCAGGAAACTGAGTTATGGGTCTCTGGAAGTTAGGCTATTGGTAAGAAAGCTTCTTCCCTATAAATCACTAGGACATGTGTAAACTGAGGGAGACTCAGGTCTTGCAGGATTGTGATCTGTCACTTAACCAGCCGTTTTTTCCTTTCCTCAGTTTTAGGGCAGCCAGGAGTGCCAGGGGAATGTTGCGTACATGGGGTGGGGGGTTTGCAGGGTGTCAGCTTCTGCTTTGTCCTCAGCCGGCCTTCTGTTTCCTCAACAAACTGAGTGCAGTGGATTAAAGGGGTGCCAGGGAGAGTCCTTGGGAACCAAAGAAGGAGCCCAGAGAAGGTCCATTACCAAAAATCACCCCTGACCCCCAGGTGGCATCCCACACAGGATATGTCAGAGGTTCCTGGTGTCAAAGTGGCCAGAGGTGTCCCTCCAATGAAATTGCTATGATCACTGCCCTGCGATGCCAGGGTCCCCCCACATCCCCATCCATCCTAGGTTACAAATGGGTGGTGGTGAATGCACCGAAATACTGTACTTTGCCATGAAGAACCCGCCATTTCTAACCCATAGAAAGTACCAGAAAAGTTTTTCAAGGGGAAATTATCTGACTTTGTAACATTAGTAGTCAGTAGGGGACATTGATGAAAAATAGTAAAGATGGAAGTCCATCGAGGTCTAAGTGACAGTCCAACACATGTAGTCCTTACAGCCAACTTCCCTAGGAAAGGATTTAATTCCATCAGGCACTGGTTTCGGCCGGCTCCCACTGGAGGTCTAGGGGCCAGAAGTGGCTAAGCAGAGATGTGAAGGGGATCATATTAGACCAATGAGAAGAAAACCTGACACAGGAGTCTTAAGACTGGCAGCCATCCTAGCGACTTAGGTGGCTGTCCTGTGCCCAAAAGACAACTCTGTATAAGAATAGGATTAAAGAGGGGCGCCTGGGTGGCGCAGTCATTAAGCGTCTGCCTTCGGCTCAGGGGGTGATCCTGGTGTTCTGGGATCAAGCCCCACATCAGGCTCCTCCTCTAGGAGCCTCCTTCTTCATCTCCTACTCCCCCTGCTTGTGTTCCCTCTCTCGCTGGCTGTCTCTGTCAAATAAATAAATAAAATCTTAAAAAAAAAAAAAAAGGAAAGAAAGAATAGGAATAGGAATAAAGAGAGGGCATCAAGTTTCTGGGTCTTATTATCCTTTCACCCAGGATGCTAACTTCCAGCCAAAAGGCAGGCTTTCTCCTCCCTGTAGAGTAGCCACGGGCTAGAGGATTTCAACTGTTCCAACAGACCGTGCTCCTTGAAAAGGCCTGGAATGAAAAGTAGGGAAAGGGTGAGGGAGTAACTCACCAAGTTTGCACCGAGGCTTGGAGTCCAGATGAAAAATCTCAGAAGCCCCATGCAAGGGCACCAGAAGGATGTGAACTGAAGGCTGGAGTTCCAGACGGAATGACCAGGAAAGAATTCTTAAGAAGTTTTTGGTGCAAAAAGGTGATTTTAATAAAGGACAGGGACAGAACCCCTGGGCAGAAAGAGGTGCACCGGGACTGTGAGGGGTGACTGATTATGTACGTTTAAGTTTGCAGAAGGAGCGGGGATAGAAATAAAGTAAGTCTCTAAGGAATTTGGAAGCAAGGTTTTGAGATCCTTGCGGGGCCAGCTGCTGTTAAGATAAGGTTTCTTTTAGTCTTTAATAAAACGTAAACATTAAGGCACTAAGGCAGCCACGAGTTCCTTGAGGAAGGTCACGATCTGACATCTCGGGTATCTATCCAGGGGCTGCAAGCTGCGAGGATATTTAATTTAAGATACATTTCTCTAACCTTTGTTTTCCTCATCAGAGATTATATGCATATTGATGAAAAGGGCAGGGATACTTATGACTATTCATGAGGAAAGATGGCGCATGCGCCTTGACAACCATATGTGTAACATACACCCCATGTTCACTTTGGGGCGGAGACAGTGTCAGAAGGAGGCACAGTGCAGCCCCTGACGTCCCGAGGTGCTCTTCAGACAAGGAGAAGGGGCTCTGGGCGTGCTGTGAGAGCCCGTATAGACGGGATGGGGTCTTGGGCTCCTTTTCCCCATGAGGAACGCAGGGCCAGGCTTGTTCATAGACTGGAGTCTAACAATGGACCTTGAGCCCAGGCTTCCGCAGGGACAGCTGGTGTGTGTGTGAGTGCGGTCTGCAAAGAAACAATAGTTCCCTGGGGGGAAACACTTCTCTGGAAAACCAGCTTTACCTTGTCTGCTGGTTTTAGCCTCAGGATCGCTCTGGGGCATGGTTTCCCGCTTCTGAGAACAGCCCAAGGAAAGGCCTTTAGCTATTGCCAGGAGGACCCGCATTCCTGTGTGTGGTTTGCAGTATCTCTCAGAGCAAAATGCCACTCGGTGCTGCAGAGGGAGGAAGTCGCCAGGTTTTAGGAGGCAGGGAACCCTGTGCTGTCTTGTCTAAATTAGGGACAGATCTTCGGTGACCGGTACTATGACTGAATTCAGAACTACTGATAAGGGAAATTTGCAACTTTTAATGTTTGTGGGCTCTGCTCCTGAGCTGCCAGGAAGCTTTTATTTTATTTTATTTTATTTTATTTTATTTTATTTTATTTTTATTTAAATTCAGTTAGCCAACATAAAGGACATCATTAGGTTTTGATGTAACGTTCAATGATTCATTGGCTGCGTACAACACCCCGTGCTCATCATGTCACATGCTCTCCTTACTGCCCATCACTGCCTTGCCCCACCCCCCTACCCACCTCCCTTTCTGCAACCCTCAGTTTGTTCCCCAGATTCAAGAGTCTTACCAAGATTATCAGGAATCTAAAAAATAGTTGACACATGAGAGACTGTTGAGTCAGGGAAGGTATGTTTTAACATTTGCCAAGGGCAGAATAATTTAACCAAACCTCAAAGCTGGGGCTCTATTTCTGTAGAGCACACATTGTCTGCTTCATTAACGAATAACCTAAAAGAAATATTTCAAACTAAAGATAACAGATGAATGGATCAAGAAGATGTGGTCCATATATACGATGGAATGGGTAGGGATGAATACCCACCATTTGCATCGACATGGATGGAACTGGAGGGGATTATGCTCAGTGAAGTAAGTCAAGCAGAGAAGGACAATTATCATATGGTTTCACTCATACATGGAACGTAAGGAATAGCGCAGAAGACCACAGGGGAAGGGAGGGAAAACTGAATGGGAAGAAATCAGAGAGGGAGGCAAACCAGGAGAGACTCTGGACTCCAGGGAACAAAATGAAGGTTATGGAACAGTAGGGTGGTGGGGGATGGGGTAACCAGGTGATGGGTATTAAGGAGGACACATATTGTGATGAGCACTGGGTGTTATAAGCAAATAATGACTCGTTGAACGTGACATCAAAAACTAGTGAGGTACTGTATGTCGGCTAACTGAACATAATAAAATAAATAAATATCTCCCTAAGTTATTTAAAGATTTATTTATTTATTTATTTATTTATTTATTTATTTATTTGACAAAGAGAGAGAGACAACCAGAGAGAGAGGGAGCACAAGCAGGGGGAGTGGGAGAGGAAGAAGCAGGGTCCCAGCAGAGCAGAGAGCCCGATGCAGGCCTCGATCCCAGGACTCCGGGATCAGGCCCTGAGCCGAAGGCAGACGTTAGGACTGAACCACCCAGGCGCCCTCCTAAGTTTTGTTCCAATACCTCCAAAGCCTGCAACCTTGAACATACTAAATCATAGTCAAAATTTGTAACGTTCTGGAATGTCTTTGTCATGATGGTTTGTAACTCTTTACAGAAAAACATGTTTAACCCTGCCCCAAATGTTCCTTCCCCAGAGCACACTCTTCTTTATTGAGATTCTGTGTCCTGGGCAGCTGTCCTCACTGGGGCTCCAGTGAAACTCTTTGCCTTTGTTTTAGAAATTCTGAAAGGTTTGTTCAGTTTGCGTCAACAGAACCATTGCAGAGCAAACTGCTCTTTTCTACACATAACAGTATTGCAACAGACCTTCTCTTTCAATCCTGAGTTCTGTTGTTAAAAACCACTTGTGAATGCATAGTACCTCACTTCTAGAAGTCTGAGGCACCAAAAGGCATACAATGTGTCTTCCTGTCCAATATGAGAACTTCAGTGTTGCTCTAGGATTTCACACACCCTCCAAAGTGCCCTTGAGATTTCTGAGTGTGAAGGAGGCCTCATTGGACACAACGTGTAAAGCAAAGAAGCTCTAGATAAATAGGATTTTATCTGAGGTGGGCTGTACTGTTTGGACAAAGGAAAACAGCACATGATTTCTAGAGAAGCAAACTCTGTAATTTCTAAAGATTTTGACTGAAAGTGGCAGAAATGCAACTCAGGCTGTCAGAATGGGGCGGGGGGTGTTGTCTTAGTGAACAAACAAAACCAGCAAGGACGCGACTGTCCTCAGTGTGACTGGAACCAGGGTCTAGAATGCAGCTAAAACCTCCCCATCTCTTATTTCCTCTTTCCTCTGTGCTGGATGATTTTCAGACCAATCACCTGTACGAGCTCCAGTCTTAGCCCTTTCGAGGTTCGTCAATCTCAGTCTGTGAACAAAGTCTGTGAAATACAGACGTGTTCTCTGGTTCACAAGAGGAAATATTTCCAGGACGGAATTCTGAATCAATGGCATGAATCCTGGCTTTTCTCTGAGTGGCTGTAGTATTTGGTCAAATAAAAGGATTATGTTGTTTCTAGAAAAAGCGTAACCTTCATATGGTCACAGGTATTTTTTGGTTGAACATAGAAAACGTAACTCAAGCTTCTCAAAATGGGGGTTCCCTGTCTTAGTGCACAGCTGAAGGGAAGCAGGGAAGCAGTGAGGCTCCCCCACAGCCTGCTGGCCTCGGGCCCTCCCCCCTGGAAGGGGAGCAGCAGGCTGTCCCGGAAGGGCTGTCCTGGGCGTGTGCTGCCACCACGGGGTGGGGGTGACCGAGTCTGGCTTTCTGTGTGAGGAATCATGTGGCTTTCCCACCACGCTACGCCCTTCGACCTCCATGCGACCGGGGCTGCAAGGGTCACTGGACGTCCGGCTGCCTTATTCTGCTTTCTCCACGTGTCAGCAAGGAGAGAGGCCGTTTATCCGGGGCCCCTCACAGACGACAACAGTGCTGGTCTCTCGGGCTGGCGCGTCCTCTCACTCTCAGAGAGAGGCCTGGGGGTCATGGGACCACCGTCCCGTCCTTCCCTCAGGTGCAAGTGGGTGCCGATTCCAGCCCCCACAGCTGCGTCCCCAGCCCTTGGAAAGGGACTTCCTGAAATCACAGGGAAAGACGGATGTGCTGCCGAGAGTCTGAAGCAGGTCGGAGCTCAGAAGGGGATGTGATGTAGACGCCTGTTCTCCCTTCACCTGATGCAGCGCGGGGTTCATATGAAGTGTGAGAGGCTGGGTCGCTGCCATTGAGGGGAAGGGAAACAGCGTGCTGTGTCCTGGGAATCAAAGTCTCGGATCTGTCATGTACGGTCAGGAGACCTGCGGGGAATTATAAAGAGACTTGCGGAGCACCTCTTCTACTCACATCGCTTACCACCCTTTCTTTTACTCATTGTAAACTGAGCCTAGAGAAAGTCTAGAATCCCTTCAAGGTTGCACAGTTCGGAGGCAGAATCAGGATCCAATCCCAGTGTCCCTTCCCTTGAAAGGTCGGGCTCTTTTCGGCCACACACCGAACAGCTGTTCACAGTGACCCCACAGACACCACACACGTCCGTCAGCTCCGTGAGCCTCTGAGGACGGAGTGGCCTGAATGAGTTCACCTCCTGGCAGGGCGGCTCCAGGCAAGATTTTCTGCCCCTTCTCCCCCTTCTCACTGAACTCTGGCTCCACGGTGATCAGTCCTTCATTTCTTCTTCCAGAGCCCATGTCAGGTGACATGGAGCAGAACCAGGGAAATCTGGGATACATCAGAGCCGCGGGAAGAAGCTTCCAGAACAGCCCAAGGCGAAGCCCGCTGTGGCACTACAGAGGCTGAGTTTGCACCAGGCATCATGAATGCAGGCGCTTTCTCCTCCCGCTCTGTGTGAGAGGGACTGGGCGGCTCTTCAGCACCTCCTCCTCCTCCCACTCTGCGGACGTTTCTTGACACTTGCACTGTCCACGGGCCTGGCAGAGAGGAGTTTCCCGAGGTCCTAAGGATTCCTGAGAATCAGGCTCAGGGGCCAGTGAGAGGGACTCATAGCTCTTGCACCGAAAGGAACCTTCTTTACTTCTGTGGATCTGGATTAACTGCTCTTCTGAAAACCTTCTGAGAGATTAGAGACTGGAGAGGCTGTCATATCACTGAGACTCTGTCTGCACATAACACCTCCTCCAAGGTTTTCCAACCACAAGATGAGGGAATCCGACCTGACAGACTGACAAAGAGCCACTTGGGGACAATCAGATCCGGGGACATTTCTAAGTCTAATAACGTGACCAAGGTCAAACTAGAAGGAGATTCAGTACAAGAAGAACTGAAAGGAGAGAAAGTGGAGGTTTGGGGGGGATCATAGCTCCTGAACTACAGTGGTCCCCCTTCTTCCGCAGGAAATAGGTTCCAAGACTCCCAGGGGCTGCTTGAAATGGCGGAGAGTACCGGACCTTGACTGTACCATGAGGTTTCCTCTACATACACACCTGACAAAAAGCTTAATCTATAAATTAAGCACAGCAATAGATTAATGACAATCACTAATAATAAAACAGAACAAATAACAATATACTGTAATAAAAGTTATGCATTCTCTCTCTCTCAACTACTCTGACAGTACTGCTCATTCACCTTCTTGTGATGCTGCGAGATCATAAAAGGTCTATGTCAGGAGATGAGGGAGGGGAGAGAGCTCAGCACTGGGATGTAGCATTAGACCACTATCGACCTTCGACCTCATGTCAGCAGGAGGATGCCGTGCTACCAGGGCGCACTTGACCATGGGCAATAGAAAGCACAGACAGCCACAGCAGGGACAGGGAAGGACAGCTAGAGTGGCTCTTCCATGTGGCCACGTGAGAGTGACGAGAATGGACTGGGCAGCTTCGGAGACCAGGTCCTTCCGTGCATGATCAGACATGCTCCTAACAATGACGCATTCAAGGCAGATTCCAGCACACAGACCTTGTGACAAGGAAACGGATACGCAGAAAAGCAATTCCCGTGTTCCGATCACACAGCCCGCCGGCTGCTTAGCCAGAACCCATCGCGGCCCGGCTGCCCTTTGCTGGGAGGCTGCTCCCCCAGCCCGTCCTGCCGCCCTCCAGCGCTCCCGCCCAGCGCCCAGCAGACCCGGGGTCCATGGATGCAGAGCCGCCACGGCCCCACCAGGCCTGGGAGAGGGGATGTCCAGGGAGGGAGGGACAGGTGATGCTCTCCCTCCCTGAGGGCCCCGCGTCCACTGGCAGTGTTGTGTGACAGACATGAGACGGATGAGCTCCAGGACAGGGGCCGAGAGCCACCCCCGAGGACTCTGCAGAAGGGACCAGGCAGCAGCTGGTGTCCACACCCCAGGGAGCCCGGGATGGAATTCCTGCTGGCGGGCTTCTGTGCCGCGCTCAGGGCTGATGGAAAATCAGAGAGAGCGGCAGTAATGCACATGAGGCTGACGGCAAGGTGGGGAGAGCGAGGGTCACCGCAGAATGGCTGTAAGACAACGGGGCCCAGACCAAGCAAACCAGAGGGAGGAGGAGTTGAGGCGGCCCCGACGCTCACCCTGTGGCCTGATGCTCAGCAGTGTCCCCCCCAGGGGCTGAGCCTGACCCCCACCCCAGCGGCTCCAGCTGTCCCCCATTGGGGGAGACTGTGGGCACGGGTCATGTTATTGCAGCCACACGACTAGATATTGGAAGTGGGGACCCCCCTCCACTGGAGGGTGGGTGCCCTGCACCCCTGACCCCTTCCTGCTGTGCTCGGACTGGAGAGATTCACACTAAATAAGGCTGGTGAACCGACAGAAAGTCCAGATGGCCAGAAAACGCCAGGATCAAGAGCCAGCAAAGACCTGAAAACTCATTCTCATTGTCCACACGAGGGGAATGATTTTAAAGGCCATTCTGATGGTTAAGTGGCAGACTGTGGGTGCAAACCCAGACCTCCTGACTCCTAGTCCAGGATACTTTCCTCATGTCCTGAGGGAGGACCAGGCTGAAGGTCCCAGGAGAAGAGCTACAGACTCATGAAAAGGGTTAAAAATAGAAAGCTCTGGAAAAGTCCACCAGCCTCTCGCAGGGAATGCAGGAAGCAGGAAACAATCAGATCGCCTCCAGTGGTCATGTTACACCTGCTCTTCTCTCTGAGATGGCGAAGCAACAGGACACAAACCTGGTCACCTTTCTGAGACTCAACTTCTCTCCCATGAAGGAGACGTGACACTTTCTCTCTTTGCCTCCCACAGTCGTCCCGAGCCTGAAATGTGCTCTTTCTGAATTGTCAGCTGCTGCTGAATTCAAGCTGCTTTTACAGTTTCGTTAATACTAATGATGTCCCAGCTGTGGAGGAGGACAGTGAGGAGCATTGCTGAGCTGCTCTGCCCCGAGTGGAAACAGGGGTAGGATCTGGGGCTCTGATTTGCATCCAGTGCAGCTCTGACCTTCAGTCTCTCTCTAGCAGGAGATGTGGTTCTGGCCCAGGAACGCTGCTCACGCCAAGCTCCTGGTCCCCGAGAATGGACACATGGGACCTTGAGAGGCTCTCTGGTGGGGCCATCTGCTCACCCCACAGACTCAACACCAGCCCCTGTGCGCTGGGTCAGGAGGCCTACTCCTCTGGGCCCCACCGCTGGACGGTGGCAGGTCATACTGGGCTCATACTGGGGACACTGCCTTCTGAAGCTGACTTGGGAGTCGGTGAGGAGTCGGGGGAGGATTTCTTTGCCAGAAGGAGGGCATCTGGGCTGTGAGGGTCACCAGGGAACAGTTCTGGGCACTCACCATCCCAGACAGTGAACTGCCCCAGATGAATATCCCAGGATGGAAGGAGTGACCTTGAGTAGCAAGGAGGAGCAGGTGAGCTCTCTAAAAGGTAAAGAGGCCAGCACTTACTTGTCAGGGAAATTCGTTTCATCCTTTAGGTTTGGTGGAGCGAGGATCGGCTGAGCCTGCATCCCTGAACTGCACAGTCTTCCCCCGGGCCTCTCCTGACACCTGCTCAGAAATGTGCTCGTTCCCAGAGCCCTGTTGTGCCCATAATGGACGTCTGTGAAAAGACCGGTGTGGCAGACTCCCTGCCACCCCATCAGGGGATTCTCAAGGACAGCAGGACAACTGTGGTCTCTGCATATCAAATGGCTCCGCCCCCTGGTTCCTGGTAGAAGACTCTGTGTTCCAGGTGCTGCGCGTCGTCATCCCATTTCCAGCCCCGCCCCCCGATTTTCCACCCGACACCCAGATTCCCCACCCCCTCCAGCAGCCCTCCGGACACCCAGATGTCCCATCCCTTCCAGCGGCCGTCCTGACACCCAGATTCCCCGCCCCCTCCAGCAGCCGTCCTGGCAACGCAGAGGCAGGAGAACCTAGGTGCGTGTTCACAGTACGGATTCCTGGTCTGCCCAAGGAGAACCTGCAGCAGGACTTCTGGGGCGGAGCTCGAGAATTTGCGTTCTCAGTGGCACTGCAGGTGCTTGGAGATCACACCGTGAGGGACATCGTCCAGGAGCAGCTGCTGAAGTTCTAGAATGTTCCCCCATTCTGTGAGCATCGTGTGAAAAACGCAGCTCCCGATCCTGGGAGTCCGCTGCTGTTTCTGAAATCCACTCTCCGGGGCGCGAATGTGGAACATAAAGATGAAATGTTAGTCTGGATTCTCAACCTTCTTTATAAGCGGTCTCCCCATGTGACGTGCCCTTCAAAATGCAGTATTCGAGCCAAATGGCCTGACAGTCAAGCAGTTCCATCCACGAAAGCCCAGGAATCTCTGTGCTTCAGTCCCTGTGGCTCTGGGTGTCCTCTGGGCATCGGTGTCCCCATAACCCGCAGTGTCCACTGCTGTGGGCTGTGAGCAGTTCCCCGTCCGTGGTACACGGCTGCGGGGCTTTCCTGCCTTTCCCACAAGGGAGCACAGGAGCTGCTCCAGCACTGAGCCACCCTCGTTCTTAGGTGGCACACCCGTGGCCCAGTCTCTCGGTGGCCAGAGGTTTGGGGACAGCCACCCACGAGCACCTCCTCTGCCCACCCACAATCCGTACAGTCTGCTAAGGCCTCTGACGCAAGCTTGGCCCTCAGGAAGACACGCCGTCTGCACTCTCCACAGAGGACACTCTGCACTTTCATCCCCTGATGATGGGAGAAGCCCCGACGAGATGAGAGATCCCAACGTGATCTTCCACGCAACAACAAGTGTTACCCGGAAGGATCTGATCCGTGCGACCCACGCTCACCTCCGAGGACTCGCGCTGCTCAGACTCGGGGCGAAGCCTTCAGTTCGATGCCCGGAGCACACGGAGTCAGAAGGCGTCTCGCTGAGCAAGGCTGCAAGCAGCTGGCAGACCGGGGACAGTCATGGTCCGTCCTGGTTCTGGGGAGGATGGAGGACAAGGCAGAGCTTGTTGCAGACTTAACTCAGCCCCTTCCTGGGCCTCCCTTCAAACGAGCTGCTTCTCTGGGGACCTGGGGCAGATAATGTAAGAATTCTCACACATAAAATGGTCTCTAGGGGGACCTGGCTGGCTCAGTGGGTAGAGCATGTGACTCTTGCTCTTGGGATTGTGAGTTCAAGGCCCACTTTGCGGGTAGATTGTATTTAAAATGAAAAAATATTAAAAAATATTTGCTGTGCCTCACAGGCTCAGTCAGTGGAACATGCAACTGTTGTGGGGGTTGTGGGTTCGAGCCTCATGTTGGTTGTAGAGATTACTTTAAAAAAGTAAAAAAAAATTTTTTTTTAAAGAACATGTTGTTTCCAATACTAAAGGAGCTGTCTGATGGGAGGTGGGACGAGGGCTTCCTTCCTTGTCATCATGGGTTGTATCAAGTCAGCTGTGAGCCCAGACCCCAGGCCTCCTTGTACTTCAGTTGGAGAAACCTGAATCCAGAATCCCAGGTGCCTGAACCCTCACTGGACTCCCAAGATCACATCACGGGCTATGACCTCTTCACCCCAAATCCTGTCTCAGGTGAGACTTCTGGTAATGGCAGCAGGAAGGGGTTGAGTCAGTTCTTCCCCAGAAGACAATTATGAAAACTGGAGGAAAAGATTCAAAATACATACTTGAGGGATGTCTGGATGGCTCAGTCAGTTAAGTGTCCGACTCTCAATGTCAGCTCATGTCTTGATCTCAGGGTCATGAGTTCAAGCTCCAGGTTGGGCTCCACACTGGGGATGATGCTTACTTAAAACTAACTAATTTAATAAATATTTGAAGTCATGGAAAAGTAAACGAAGGCAGGCAGAAATACGAGAGAACTTTAGTCTTGAATAACTACCACTATACTGGGCGAGAAGACCAAACTCATAGCCTTCTTCCCTGTGGGTCCCTCCCCTTCCCCAGCGTAACTGCAGCCCCAGTGGCTCAAAGGGGCAGATGACAGCAGTCACAGTGCCAAGGAGCTGGACATTCAACGGGGAAAATTTGAAAGTGAGGGAGCAGCAGAGGGTTGAGAATCAAAATCTGAATACAAGCTCGGTCAACGTCCCCAGATGACCGCTACACTCTGCATGGCTGGGGGATGCTCAGGAGACACGGCCGAAAAAGCAGAAAGAACCAGAGGGAGGTCTAGCGTTAAAGACACACTTGTCCTGGCTGAGGGGCGCCTGGCTGGCTCAGTCCGTAGTGCATGAGACTCTTGGTCTCCGGGCTATAAGTTCAAGCCTCACAATCGCCTTAGAGCTTACTTAAGAAAATAAGATCATACCGGATGAACGTATCAAAGGTCAGACTTGGTGGCTGGCTCGGCATTTGGAAGTTTAGGGGAAATCCCAGGAACAAGGCAACCACGGAGAAGGTGAGCTCCGAGATCTGAGTACAAACTGCACATCCCTGATTGACCACTAAGTCACCCGGATGGAGGGCCGCTCACTCAAGCAGCTGAGACAGGCCTCGGACAACAGTCGTCAGCTCTGCAGGGGCTCAGGTCATAGTGGGGTCCATGCAAGTGACACACTTCTAGGGAACAAGCAGTCATCAAAAAAATAAAATGGATTCCAGATTTGCTAAAACAGAAAACTGAGGTCCACTTTGAAAGGACATATGGCCAGACATGCAAAGAAACACATTTGAGAGACACATCCTGAGAATGAACAGAAAGGTATTCCCAGTGCGCCCAGATGTGGGAATCAGCACCGACGGCTCCCACGTGGCGTTGGGAACTATGTTCAAAGAACGGAATAAATATGGGTTGAAGGAATGTAAGAAAATCTTGTGATTAAATGGTGAACAGAAAGGAAATCTGAATGAAGAAGGGGAATGCACAAAGAAGACCACATAGAAATTCTGGAACAGAAAGGGAAAAATGTAATAAAAGTTCAATAGGTAAACTCCACTGAAGGCCCGGGAAGGCAGAATAAAGAATGAACGAGGTTGAGTCTAAATCCATAGAAATTACCCAATCCAAAAATCACAGAGAACAGAGATTGGAGAGAAGCAAATAAAACAGAACTGTAAAGAAACAGACCAATTAAATATATTTAGAGATCAATACTCCTCTCTCTCATCAATAGAGCAAGTTAAGGATTAGAGGACAATAACCATACCGTGAGCCCAAACAGACCAGGAACTGGCCCTAAAACACATCTCAATAAATGTAAAGGCAGTGAAATTATAGCCTGTACTGTGCGACCACGATTAGAAATCCATCACATGCAGATCTCTGGAAAATCCCTAAATATTTGGATATCAGTCACACACGTCAAAGCCATGGGTCCTCATCACTTGGAGAAGCAATCACAGGGACGTCAGCTTTCTCTTCCCTGAACGACCACATACAGAATGAGAATGTGGGATCCGTAGATGCAACAGAAGCA
This sequence comes from Ursus arctos, assembly GCF_023065955.2. Classification (NCBI taxonomy): domain Eukaryota; kingdom Metazoa; phylum Chordata; class Mammalia; order Carnivora; family Ursidae; genus Ursus; species Ursus arctos. The sequence goes on along the minus strand of NW_026622997.1, from coordinate 26,752,587 downwards.
GAGTTTGTCGTTTCCCAGTTTGCAGGGGCGGGAACCAGGCCTGAGGGATGCAGACAGCAGGTCCCTGTGTCTCAGGGGCAGCAAGGGGTAGAAGAGGCAGCACGCCAGGGTCCTGGGCTCTCCAGGCAGGGGAGGGAGGCCACCCTCCAGGTTCCAAAAGGTGGAGTCTGGCCCTGCACAGGAGCCTCCCCCCTTGGCCGTCTTGGGCATGGTGTTCAGACGCCTGGGTCTTGCAGCCCTGGGAAGAGGGGAGGGGACACATTGGGGTCCTGGGGAAAATGCGAGGCAGAACCCTGGGCCCTGACTCCTGGCTGATCTCTGTGTACCACTGCGAAGACCAGCCTCCATCCCACCTGCTGCCTCTGAGCTCCAGGAACGCATCTCCGTGGCTCAGGCTGCTGGGCCCTCCCTGTCAGAGTTCCTGGGGCTGCTCTTCGTGGAGCAGGGGTTCCACTGTCTTCACAAGTAGAGAAGGTTTCCAGGTGGCAGTGGCTGTGAGACAGGGGTGGACGGCAGGCGGCTGTGAAACCAAAGCCCGGGGAGTGGGAATCTGGAAACTCCAGAATCAGAAACCAGGGCTGGCCTTTCAGGGTGCGCGGGCCTTGTTTCCCCTCCTTTCAGTCCCTTGATTACCTGCCTCCCAGCATAAGGGGGTCTTGCTCTGGAGGAGGGGAAACCCCTCAATCACCTCCCCTCTCTCTGCTTTCCCCTTCTTTCCGGAATGTTTGAACTGTTCATAGTGTCAGTGTGGAAAAATGCCTGAACGTAAGTACAGTTTCCCGACCAATGACGGAGCTCACCCCTGTGTGACGACCAGCAGGGGAAAACCAGAGACCTCTACCAGGGCCCCAGCCAGAAGCCCCCGTGCCTCTTCCAGACAGAACCCATCCTTCCCCCACAGGATCCCCTAAGATGGCCCGCAGTCTTCAGTCCTGCCCCATTGGGACAGGGCTGACACCCAGACCCCCTGCTGCTCCTCCTGGGGGCCCTTGGCCTCTCTCCTTCTGTCTCTCTGTGGCCGGGATCCCATGTGCTCCCCTTGTTTGGTTTTCTCCATCATTTTCCCACTTTGCCTACTGGTGTCCTGTGGAAGGGGACATGGAAAGTAGACCAGAAACTCTAGCATCGGAGGAGCCTTTAGGCTGCCCTCGCCCTGAGTCACACGGTGACGAGACAGAGACTCTGTGCTGGACGGAGTTGTCCTAGGGATTTGGGGTCCTTGCCTCATGTATTCCAGCCACCAGGCCTGTGCGGTTGCCTCTTGGAGTTTTCAGGGTGTCTGCTCTTCCACCCTCTTTCTGGGGCACCTGGTGGTTCAGTCGATTAAGTGGCTGCCTTTGACTCAGGTCAAGATGTCAGGGTCCTGGGACTGAGCCCTGGGTTGGGCTACCTGCTCGGTGGGGAGGCTGCTTCTCCCTCTCCCTGCTGCTCCCCATGCTTGTGTGCTCTCTCTCTTTCTGTGTCAAATAAATAAATGAAATCTAACAAAACAAGAAAGACAAGACAAGAGAGAAAAGAAAATAGGAAAGAAGAGAAAGAAAAGAAAAGAAAAGAAAAGAAAAAAGAAAAGAAAAGAAAAGAAAAGAAAAGAAAACAAGCAGGTCTTCTCTCCTGCTGCCCTCACCCTCCTGATTGTATGACTTCGGGGAAGGACAACTGTAATCATCCAGTGTATCCACTAAATTATTCATGTCTATGGTCACATTGTTAATTTCCCAGAGCTCCCTCCTGTTTTATGATTGTGCAGCACGTGTGTAGTTGTGTTGTGTTTCATATCCATACGCCTGTTGCGTCCTGTAGACATGACTGATACTAGCGGTAGGGGACCTGCTAGGCCTCCTGGTTTCCGCTCTCATGATGTCAGGACCTTTCTCCACAGAGCATTCATCTCAGGAGTGACTTACGTTTCCCTCTGTCATTTCTGCTCTATGTCCATCTCCCACATGACCCTGGCAGTGACTCGTCACCACGGTGTCACCCTGGCTCTGTGTTGTGTCTCCGGGGTCCAGCTGATCCTGAGCTCCTGGAGGCCTCGAGATGTCCACTGGATGATGGACTTGAGAGTGATTTGGGCAGGAGAGTCACATTGCTCCCTAATGTCCTCCTAGGCTCTGTGCCTCGCAGCCTCCCACTGTAGAACATTCTGGAACATTTCAAAAGCTCACTTGGATGGAGTGTACAGACATACTCAGGGATGGACAGGGAACAATGATAGATAAGTCAACAAGGCCTCTTAGACCAAACCTGGTTGAACCCTGGTTCCATCACCTCCTTCTCTTCTCTGAGTCTTCCTTTTCCTGTCTGTACAAAGGGATCCCCTATGGGGAGCCTCATGGGTTTGCTTTCATGATTACCTTTGACCCTCTGTGCAATATCATGGTGATAAACCCTGAGACATGTTAAGTGTTCTACTATTTAGACTTACCATCGTCATATTGATTATATTGCTCAGATAACTTCTGTTCTTTGTTTTTATAAACCACAGGCCAAGAAACATCCTTGAGAACATGTGTGATATCTTCATTGGATAAATTCCTCCAAGAGAATGTCCGTGTCACAATATAAGCACATTTTATTTGTGGAGACACTTTTCAAAAGAGCCCTTTAAAAATTGTATCCCAGTGTTCACTCCCATCAACCTTTATGACGTGTGCTTTCCTGACCCTCTATGGAAGCTCTCATCCTTTACTTTCATCTTTTCTAAGTTCATAGATCCTAAGTTTTATTCCCGATACTTACTCCACATTCTCATACTTGTTTATGTTTACTTATTACAAATACATTTGTTTGACATTTCATTTCCTCTGCTCCAAATTCCTTTCTAATATTTTAAATTCTTTTCTTTTTTTTAAATAACAATTTTTTATTATGTTATGTTAGTGACCATACAGTACATCCTTAGTTTTTGATGTAGTGTTCCATGATTCATTATTTGCGTATAACACCCAGTGCTCCATGCAATACGTGCCCTCCTTAATACCCATCACCCTATCCCAATCCCCCACCCCCCTCCCCTCTGAAGCCCGCAGTTTGTTCCCCAGAGTTCATAGTCTCTCATAGTTCATTCCCCCTTCTGTTTACCCCCCCTTCATTCTTCCCTTCCTTCTCCTACCGATTTTCCTGCTATTTCTTATGTTCCATAAATGAGTGAAACCATATGATGATTGTCTTTCTCTGCTTGACTTTCTTTTCTTCTTTATTTTTCTTTATTGTTTGAGTGCATTTGGCACACATTGTCACTCTCCTTTCAGGTGTACAACATAGTGATTCGCCATATAATCCAACAATTCCACTCTTAGGTATTTACCCCAGGAAAAGGGAAACACCAATTCTATAATTCTGTTTTTAATTGGTTGCAGCTTTTTTAAAATACGGAATTTATCAGAGACCAAACAACATGCCCCCAACATCGGGAGCTGGTCTGACACTGACAGCTGAGCTCAGTGTGGTCAGAAGCTGCCTAATGCCTACCCCTTGCCCATGTTGTTCTCCTGTGGGACATGAGGCAGGCATCTCACAGAACATCAGCATCAGACAAGAACACTCTGAAACCATGACATCACTCTGCGTCAGTACAGACAAAACAAGGCACCGTGCAACCCACAGCACAACACACATCTCCTGTGCCAGCCAGTGTGAGTGTCGCTGCTTCTTTACCGTGACTGCTCTACCCTCGCTCTGGTCTGGCCCTGCCTAGAGAGGGGATTCAACCATAGAATCGCCCACACGTCCTGACAACACGCAGTTGGGGGTGCGCGCCAGCTCCACAGATCTTCTCCAAAGCACCCATCCAAAGCCCATGCCCTTATAGGTTCCAACACCTTCATATTAAGATGTCCCCCGGCCCCCAAAGTGGCGTGTCCTCTCTCACTGCAACAAGTCATAGATCCAACTTGAGTGCCCACAGTTGCTCCTGGTGGTCTTGGGCTGAAGAACATTGAAGCATGTTGCCCTTTTGTCTGTGAAAATTGTTTTTGTGTCTGTAAGTTTGATCGTGACATGTGTTTGTATCTTTGTGTGTGTGCGGTTCACATGCGGAAATTTCATGTCTTTCTTTATGGGTTTTCATCACTGGGCCCTGCTTAGAGATTCCTTATCCCACACTTGTAAACATTTCATGTATATTTTCCCCTGAGTAGAAATGAAGAGCAGAGGGTTTCAAGGGTGAAGGGAAACACAGAGAATTGTCTGAATTTGGGCAAAATTATGGAAAGCAGCAAGAGGTAAAAGATAATAAGGTGTTGGAATCTAAGATGTACATCTTCTGCTTTATGATTTTTACAAGATGTCCAGAGCCTCCAAGATACGTGCTGTAGTCAATATATCCTCCCACCTGCGCTCAGTGGAGACTTATGAGCTTCCTTGTGTTTAGCAGGTGAACGCAACCAACACCAAGACACCCCAAGTAATAGAGACAATAATTAGCGCCCAGGGATGGGCAGTTTTCAACACTTAGGGCCTAGATGTGATACATCATATTTCAGTTAATGTCTGTACACTTCAGCTGTTATAACACATGGTAATTAAACCTTCATGCTGTATGTTAAGGATATTTCTCAGACCCACATAGACAAACCCATGACTTCCATGTGAAGATAAATTTAATACACATATACCTATGAGTCACACAGTATCTTCCTTGAGGAGGATCCTGAAAACTAAGAGCGTTCTAGACACGTACTGTCTGAATAGTAGTTCTGAGCCACCTACGACTACTTAACTTCCTATTCATTTAAAACAATTATAAATGCAGCTGCCCAGCACCCCAGCCGCATCTCAAGTGCCCCCCGCATCTCTAGAGCCACATGCATTTCGTGGCCGCCATACTGGATGGGGAGACACAGAACAATTCCCTCCACACAGAATGTTGTATTGGACGGTACCGCCCTGCGTGCTTTCTGGGCCTCAAGTCAGATGCATTAGACACATGTCAAGGGAAAAGACCAACATGATTTCTTCTACAGACGACATCGGATTCCGTCTGGGATGTGAATACATATGAGGCTGGTGTGTCACAAAATCAAAGCCGCTTATGCATGGGTCTGGTGCTTTCAGAACAAACTGTTCCCAATTACAAAAGGGAAATCCCTGTCCCTCCACCTCCCTTCCCAGACTGGGGATCCTCTCTGCCATCACATTTCCAGGAGGCGAGTTCTCTTCTAGATGCACTCAGGGGCTAGAGTCAGAGCTGAGTTTTCAGAGGCAGCAAGTGCAGCTCAGAGAAAGGGATTTTGCTGAGTGAAGAGGAGGCCAGGGCAGGACCAGCTGGGAGACTCTCCCAGGGATATTCAGAGCAGCCGTTCTCGAAGTGTGATCCCTGATGTCCCTGAGGCTCTTTCACAGAATCCATGAGGTTAAATCTATTTTCCTAACATTACTTGGACATTATTTGCCTTTTCACCATGTTGACATTCTCAACGGAGGTAAAACTGAGCAAGAATGGAGGTGATGGGTGCAAACTGCAATAGCTATTATTCTTCACCACTACTTACTCCCATAGAAAACAAAAACACGCTTTCTGGGGTGCCTGGGTGGCACAGCGGTTAAGCGTCTGCCTTCAGCTCAGGGCGTGATCCCGGCGTTCTGGGATCGAGCCCCACATCAGGCTCTTCCGCTATGAGCCTGCTTCTTCCTCTCCCGCTCCCCCTGCTGTGTTCCCTCTCTCGCTGGCTGTCTCTATCCAGTCGAATAAATAAATAAAATCTTAAAAAAAAGACACACCCTTTCCGCCATCTTTCCAAGCCGCCATATGGTCACATGAATATCTTGGCAGATGCTCTCAAGAGCAGGAACAATGCCTGAGAGGCAAAAGGCAGGTCTTATTAGGCCATGCTCCAAAGTCATCGTCCCGTTTCTAACTGTGAGGACGAAGCTCGGTTACATTGGCGGGTGTGAAGTCACTGCCGATCACAGAGCCGGGAACATTGTCAAGAACCCCAGGGTCAGGTTAAACACCCGTGGAGTGAGCAGCCCCAGGTCTGACGTACAACTCAAAGATCTACCACAATTGGCAGGAAATTCTGCTCCCGTCCCTCTGGTTTGGTTTCATTGTCCTGACAACCGCAGCTGACAGCACGCACCATGAAGAAGCAAGATGAAAACACACACAAGGGAAAATCCTGAGATTCTTTTTCTAGGGATGTTTTACCTATGTGCAAATAAAATGCCTCAAGAACAAAAACAGAACAAAACTAGTGTCACTTTAAAACATCCTAATGGAAGTATTAAAAATTATTATCTTTATTAATTATTTTCAAATCCACATTTTTAACATGTCTTATGTGAATACGGGGGTTTTACAGCACTTCTGCTACATGCATAAGCCCCAAGGAAAATGATTTGTGTGAAATTAACTGGTCTATTTTTTCTTTTTTTACACAATGCCATTTTTCCTGAAGCAATGAATGACACAGGCACGTTGAATATTTAGACTAGGAGATGTGGCACACAGTTTCTGGAAAATGAACAGGAACCTACCCTTTCATGAAAATCAACTCACATATGACAGCTGAGAGGACTTGTTGCCTTGATCAAATGTCAGCTCTCAAGAGAAAATCAGAGTTTTGGAGAACTTGTGATCCACCAATAAACTTGACAGCTTCTCACTGCTGACAAACTTTTCTGTTGGGGTCTGAGGTAATATTAAAACAAATACGACTTTTTGATAATTCAATTCCAGTCTAACCAACACTGGAACATGTATATCACGTAGTGAAACAACATAGTACTTTTTAGAAAGTCACGCATTAGTACAAGACCCATTCAGTGTACAAGATGGGCCTGTGGATTTTAACGTAACAGAGAAGGACACAGTGATACTGTTTCAGGTTCCACTTTGCCAATAACCTTAGAGAAAGTACAGCTTCTGTAGTCTGAATATAGCACCTAAGATGAATATTCACAACTATCTGAGAAGGTTGTGAAGCATACTATTCTCTCATGTCTCTGCAAGGTTGTAAATTTTTTCATACACTTGAACCAAAAAACACAGTAAATGCAGAAGCAAACCTGAACATCCAGGGGTCTTCTAAGGAGACAGACAAGAAAGAGACTTGCAAAAATGTAAAATGCAACATCACTCTTCTCACTATGCTGTTTATTTCGGAAATAGTTATTTTTCATAAAAACAATATTTCTCTTTTCATGCCATGGGTTATTAATATGATTCTACATGTACTAATGAATTTTTGAACCTGTTTTATTCCTACTATGGTAAATACTGAGAGATAGAACCCACAGACGCAAAATTATCCTTGGGATCCTCAGTATCTGCGAGGCTGTATAGATACCCTGAGACCAAGTTTGAGAATCAGTGACTCACCCAGCTCCTGGGCCACAACTCAGGGAGACAGTGTGACAAAGAGCACGCTGTGAGGTAGGGGAGGGGTCGGGGCAAAGTCCCAGGTCCTTGGACCTGCCTCTCAGGGTCTCAAACCAAGGCCGGTGTCTGGGGCGGGGAAGCAAATGTTGGGGAGTCCCATCTCTTGGGTTTCACTTCTCCCTTTCACAACCTGTGTCAGGTCCTCCTGCCTGGAGACTCCTGACGCGGCCCCACTTCTCATTCCCATTGGGTCTCGGGTTTCTGGGGAAGCCAATCAGTGGCTCCCGGGTTTCGGGTTATAAAGTCTCCGCACCGGCCACGGGCCCAGTGGCGACTCAGAGTCTCCCCAGACTCTGAAGATGCAGGTCGTGATGACCCGAACCCTCGTCCTGCTGCTGTCGGGGGCCCTGGCCGTGACCGAGACATGGGCGGGTGAGTTCGGGGGCGGGAGGAAAGGGCCTCTGCGGGGCGGGAGCGAGGGGACCGCCGGGCGGGGACGCGGGACCCCCCGGGAAGGCGCCTCTCCGCAGAATCAGACCCCCAGCCGCCCCCGGCCGCGCCCCGGCCTGTGCTCCCCCGTCCCTCCCCGCCTCTGCCCTGCTCTCCCTCACTCGGTGCCCCTCCCCCTGCCCTCCCAGCCGCCTCCACCTGCGCCCCCGGGCCCCGCGGCGGGAGGAGGGTCGGGCGGGGTCTCAGCCCCTCCGCGCCCGCAGGCTCGCACTCCCTGAGGTATTTCTACACCTCCGTGTCCCGGCCCGGCCGCGGGGAGCCCCGCTTCTGGGAAGTCGGCTACGTGGACGACACGCAGTTCGTGCGGTTCGACAGCGACTCTGCCAGTCAGAGGTACGAGCCGCGGGCGCCGTGGGTGGAGCAGGAGGGGCCCGAGTATTGGGACCGGAACACGCGGAATGCCAAGGGCAGCGCACAGACTTTCCGAGTGGGCCTGAACAACCTGCGGGGCTACTACAACCAGAGCGAGGCCGGTGAGCGACCCCGGGTCCCGGTCACGACCCCCACCCCACCGACGGGCCGGGTGCCCCGAGTGTCCGGGTCCGAGCGACACCCCGAGTCTGAGGAACCCCCGGCCCGACCCCTGACCCCGACGAACCCGCGGGAACTTTTGGGCGGTTTTACTTTCTGTTTGGACTTAATCGCCTCCTGTCGGGCGGGGCCAGGCTCTCACAGCTTCCAGTGGATGTACGGCTGCGACGTGGAGCCCGACGGGCGCCTCCTCCGCGGTTATGAGCAGTTCGCCTACGACGGCGCGGATTACATCGCCCTGAACGAGGACCTGCGCTCCTGGACCGCGGCGGACACGGCGGCGCAGATCACCCGGCGCAAGTGGGAGGCGGCCGGTGCGGCAGAGCACCTCAGGAACTACCTGGAGGGCACGTGCGTGGAGTGGCTCCGCAGGTACCTGGAGAACGGGAAGGAGACACTGCAACGTGCAGGTACCAGGGGCCGCGGGCCTCCCGATCTCCCCTCCCCTGGGGCTGCTGCCCACCAGGAAGGGAAAATGGACTCAGTGTCACAACACAGCTTCTCCCACGGGTGGGGACTGTGAACCTCCTGGGTATTCCTGTTCCTACGAGAGAGGGACTCACCCAGAGGCCGCTTTTCTCTAAAGGGCAGTTGAGGAATTCAGCCTCTCCCGGGAGGCAGGTAGAGACCATCCCTGAAACAACCCATCAGCGGTTCCCTTTGATCCTGGCAGCCACCTTGGGAACCATGACTGTCCCTCTCTAAACCTTGTTCTCCAATGAGAACATAACTGCAGTTCTGACTCTGGGTTTTCTGACTCCTTCACCTTCCACCCCAGTCAGGACCCTGAGCGTGCTCTCCCTCTTAGACCTGCAGCCTCCTACCCTGGGGTCGATCCCTGATTCTAGAATTTTCCAGCATTAGGAGATCCCAAAGGCTAGGTTGGTGACTGAGTTTTGTGTGCTTATTCCATCCGAACCAAGGGCCCTGTCCACGTCAGGATGGTCACATGAAGCCATTTCAGTGACCCATAAAGGTAAACCAAAGTATGGATTTTCTGATTCTTCTCCAGAAACCCCCAACACACATGTGACCCGCCATCCCATCTCTGACCAAAGGGTCACCCTGAGGTGCTGGGCCCTGGGCTTCTACCCTGCGGAGATCACCCTGACCTGGCAGCAGGATGGGGAGGACCTGACCCAGGACACGGAGCTTGTGGAGACCAGGCCTGCAGGAGATGGGACCTTCCAGAAGTGGGCGGCTGTGGTGGTGCCTTCTGGAGAGGAGCAGAGATACACGTGCCATGTGCAGCATGAGGGGCTGCCCGAGCCCCTCACAGTGAGATGGGGTAAGGACGGGATTGGGGTAGAGCCTCTTCTCAGGGAAAGCAGAAGGCCTTCTGGAGAATTTCAGCAGGGTCGGGACTCTTGCCAGAGCTCTGGGCCCCTCACCTTGCCTTCCCTTTCCAGAGCCGCCTCCTCAGCCCACCATCACCGTCCCCATCACGTGGATCATCACTGGTCTGGTTCTCCTTATGGTCACTGTGGTGATTGGAGCTGTGATCTGGAGGAGGAAGCGCTCAGGTAGGAAACAGAGTGCGGGGATCTGAGTTTTCTTCTCCCTCTGGCGGGTTTCCTAGGTAGAGATTGTCCTGCCTTGTTACTGGGAGGTACCGTCCTCACACATGGTCTTGCACTCTCTGGAGCTGATCACTAACACTCCGTGTGTAGCACACACTTGTGAAAATGAAGGACACATTTTCATCCTGGTAATTCTGGTGATGGGGACCTGATTCCCAGCAGTCACGGGACACAGGATGGAGAGGAAGGTCCCTGCTGAGGACAGACTTCCAGCAAGTCAGGTGGCCCAGTGACCCCACACCTCTTTCTTCCTGTTTCCTGATCCTGTCCTGGTCCCCAGTCACAATTCTGCAAACTTCGTTTAGGGCAGGGACTAGGAGCTTCCCCTAGGATCTCACAGCCCAGCCCTGTCCCAGGCCTCTGACATGATATTTTCTTCCCACAGGAGGAAAAGGACCGAGTTACTCTCACGCTGCACGTAAGTATGGAGGGGATGATCCCTGAGACCCTGGGGTAGTGTAGACAAGACCCCATGGGGAGGTCCCCCACCCCATAGCTCCTCCTTTAGTCTCCTCTCCTGTGGGCTCTGACCACATCCTGTCCGTTCTCCCCTAGGCGATGACAGTGCCCAGGGCTCTGATGTGTCTCTTACGGTTCCTAAAGGTGAGACCCTGGAGACCCTGAAGGGGGGGAGGGGTTAGGGCACTAGGGACACTGAGCATGCATGGGGCTCCTGAGAATGTCCGCACTTCTGTGACTGACCTAAATGTGTACATGCTTTTTTTTCACAGTATGAGACCAACTGCCTCATGGGGACTGAGTGATGCAAGATATGTTTAGACTCCCACTTGGTGACATCAACAACCCCTGAGTTCTCTTTCTGAAAAAGGTGTCAGAATGTGGCTGTGTTGCTGTGAGCATAATATGAAGACATGAGATTTGCCTACCCTGCCCACCATGATCCCTCCCTATGCTGATCTGCATTCTCTTCTCTGATGTGCTTTCCTGTTCCAGCCCAGGCGGGGCTGGACTGTCTCCATCCCTGTCCTTATTTCTTGTTGGGCTGAGTGCTGACTTATTTCTCTATTGAAAATGAAATACCAGGGGCGCGTGGGTGGCACAGCGGTTAAGCATCTGCCTTCGGCTCAGGGCGTGATCCCGGCATTATGGGATCGAGCCCCACATTGGGCTCCTCTGCTATGAGCCTGCTTCTTCCTCTCCCACTCCTCCTGCTTGTATTCCTTCTCTCGCTGACTGTCTCCGTCGAATAAATAAATAAAATCTTAAAAAAAAGAAGAAAAAAAAATGAAATACCAGATAAAAGTTTTTGTTTTCTAATTCTTGGTATGTGGGGCTGATGAAATAATAAAAGAGAAGACTTGTAAAGTTGAGACACAAAATAAATGGAAGCGCTGAGAACCTTCCAGTATCCCTGTGTTTGCTGTGCTGAGTGTGTTGCGGGTGGGGCAGGAGAAGGCAGTGAGGAGCTGAGCAGGGACGGGGTCTGTACCCAGTCGTGGCTCAGTACATCATGGGGGTGACGTGCTCACCCCTCAGCTGGTCATCTCTCTGCTCCGTGTCCTTGCCCCTGCTGCGGAAGCTTGTCTCACCAGGCCCTGTGATCACAGTGACTTGGATGTCACCTGTCACCAGGACGTTGTGCAGCAAGAGCTTCCTGTGACTGCGTCAGCCTCATCTCAGGCCTGGATCAGGTCATAGCCTCCATTTTGGGTTGTTTTTTTTCCCATTGTTTCTCTAGGGCATCAGGCCTGTTCTTGCTCTGTGTACGAGTTCTTATCCTTCTCCCCTGGATGACCTGTCGGTTACAGCAGCAGGTGTCCATTGGGCTACATCCCACAGGCCTGGGTCCGCCCCTGCACACAGGAGTCTCTGTGGTATGGAGAGATGAACTTCCAGATTCATCCATATGTTCCCCTCCCTCTAGAGCTGTTTTCTAGATCATCCTTTAGATTCTGGGGGTAGAGAGAAAGGAGGAATCTGACAGGTTCTCATCCTTATTAAACTTCAGTTAGTTTCTGCCTTCCCTGCTGCTCTGTGCTCTCTCCCCGCCCTTAGTCCAGTGATCCCAGTGCTGCTCCGAAGCAGAGTCTAAGGTCGATTTCTATGTCTCTCTCTGTCAAATAAATAAATAAAACTTAAAAAAAAAGAAGAAGAAATTACAAAGAAGAGAAAATGTGTGGACAGCAGTTATTGTAAAAAAGTGTGCATACAGGTGCACGCGCACTATGCAAACCAGTGTCATTCCGAGGTGACCTGTGTATTGTGTCAGCGCAGCAAAGAAGGGACGTGTTTAAATTGGAAGTTGGCAGGAGCTGTGAGGAAGGTGACCCAGGGCACCTGTGCCAGGACGGGGACAATGGCTGCTTTACTCCAGGGATGAGGGGAGGCTCACTGAGAAGGTGACCTCTGAGAGGTTTGAAGGACACAGAGGAATTGTGTAAGAGGAAGTCTGGGGGGAGCTCCTTCCAGGCGGGGAAGCTCCAGTGCACACGCCCTAGGGCAGGAGCGTGTCCTGTGTTCAGGGAAGGGTGCGGGGGCCACTGTGGCTGGAGCAGAGAGCAGCTGAGGTGAGGTCCGATGTCAGACATGTCAGGGAGGCCTGAGGATATGAGAAGGCTTTTGAGTTTTCTCCGAGTGAGGCGTGGAGTTACAAGAACGGACAGATCGATGGGATCGATTTTCTTTAGCAGCACCTGTTCTCCGCTGCGCAGAATCGAGAGGTGCAGGGCCAGCGACCAGTAGGGAAACTGCAGGAAACCAGCGCAGTGTCCCAGGACGGGGCGTGGGCTGTCCGTCTCGGGTGTGAGGAGGGAAGATAGAGGAAGTGATTGGCTGCTGGAGATATTTACAGATGGACTTTGCAGCATTTGCTAAAGGATTCATTCTGGGTGGTGAGAAGGAGGAATCCAGGAGGGCACCCAGGATTTCAGACTGCAGGTAGAAATGTGGGGTGCCTTCTGTGGAAACAGGGAAGACTCTGGAAGTAGGACACTGGGGGGAAGCAGCATCACAGGCATCCGGGTTAGGCACGTGGAGTCTGCGATGTCTACTGGAAATGCAGTGAGGTTGGCAGTTGGATACAGAGTGCAGGGTAGGAGACACATCCGGGTGGGAGACATAGATTTGGGAGGTGACACCATATACATGATGTTTAGAGCCTTCAGCAGAGATGAGGTCACCAAGGGGATGAAGACCACAGAAGAGAAAGGAACAGGTCGAACCCTGGACTCCTCAGGGCTCAGCACGCTGATCAGAGCGCACACCAGAGCATACCGCACAGTCTGGTTCTGCGTCTAGAAGGCACGTAGACCAGGGAGGCCCAGCCTTCAGTGCGCACAGGAATTTCCTGGACTGTGAAGATCTAGACAGGCTGGAGCAGAGCCTGAGAGTCTGGGTTGATAACGAGGCTGGTGCTGCTGCTGGTCTCAGGTCCCACACGGAGTTGCAGGCACAGAGAGCAGGATCCCCACGTGGCCGTGCGTCAGCCCTTCCTGTAGGGCTTGTTACACAAGTGACTCCTGGGCCCACGGCCTACATTCTAAGATGGTAGGTCTGGGGAGAGACCTGAGTGTTTCGTAACAAAGCCATAGACAATCCTGGGCTCCTCCAAATAGGGAAGCACTGAAGTTATGAGGAGAGCCCTCATTGTGGGAAGGAGGCTTACAGACATGTTTAAATTGTTTTTGGGGGGCGCCTGGGTGTCCCACTCTTGGTTTCAGCTCAGGTCATGATCTTAGGGTCATCAGATCAGACCCCGAGTCATGCTCTGCCCCCAGTGCACAGTCTGCTTGAAATGTCCTCCCTCTCCTTCTACCCCTCCCTGCCCCTCTCACGCATGCTCTCTCTCTCTCTTTCTCTCTCGCTTTCTCTCTTTCTCTCTAAATAAATAAATACAATCTTTAAATAGTTTGGTGTAGGAAGAAAACTGCATGCTGTGAGACATATTTTCTCTCCCATGGGCACGGCCAGGTGGCGGACTGAGGAAGTTTTCAGCTCAACATAAAATCTCTGAGTTACTGAGAGTGTAGATCTTGAATGTCTGCACCGCACGAAAGGAAATGGTAACTGTGTGACATGATGCGGGGGTCAGCTAAGCTATGGTTGTTACCCTGTTGCAGTGTAGAAATGTATCGATCAGCCGGTTGTACCCCCAAGCTTACACAATGGTGTATGTCAATCACATCTCTATAAAGCTGGGAAAGATGTCTGAAATCTTGCTCTTGGAAACTCTTCCTACATGGGTCTGACTCCTTGTGATACGTTCGTACCGCCACAGAGAGACTAGCGAAGAGGGAGAGTATGTGGGGCCTTGTTTTATATCAACGAAAGCCACAAAACAGGCTTGAGGCTACACAGCCAGGAACAGAATCCACACTGACCCGAGATGGAGGCCCGTATACACTCAGCGCCTGCTACTGGGTTCCGACGCTGCTGTGTGCGCCGCTGACTCCCCTGAGGCAGGACGCTGGACCCTGAGGTGGGACTGCGATTGCTGCTGCCCCTGACAGCTGCATGACGCTACTGTGACACCGCTCAGACCACCTGTGCCCAGTGCACGGACCTGTCCCGGTGTGTCTGTCACCTGTCCTGATTCAGAGTGCAGCAGGTGGTCACGTGACTGTTGATGCTTCCTGTCATGCCCAACTGTGAGAATGTTTGGCAAAGTGGGTTCTCCTGCCTATGGATGGAGGTGTCTCTGCCCCCATCAAGGTTCTTGACGTGTGGACTTCCTGTACGTGGGAAGAGAGGTACAAGTTCTGGGAATGGACACTGGAGTCAGGAATGGAAAAGAATGACAAATTTCCGTATTTGGAGCTGTGATCTGAGACTAGAGCTGGATCTGGGCACTGCAGGCACTCAGGTCCGCTTGGATGAAGGAGTGACTCACAAACCGTCTCTTTCAACTTATTCCCTTGGTGGTTGTTACGGGTCCAGGTTTGTCCACTCCACTTCCTACTCACACATGAGTGGAGTCGCATTGTTGGCTGATGAAGTGATCACTCAGCATGTCTCCTCCCAGCCTTTGTCTCTTCCTGGGATTAAAAACCCAGATCTGTATCACTTCAGATCATCCGCGTACATACACTGACATTTTATGTTTCTCTGTACACGCACGTATTTCTGGGGCGAGTAGCCATAATTTTATCAGGTTTTCTGTGGCCTCCTTGAAAGTCTGAAAACCCATTCCAGTGTAGACACTGTGCAACTCCATCTCTGGTCCCCAACAGGTGATAATCTCAGTGTTTTAGCAGATCTAGTGATGTGATATATACATGCTCAGTTTGTCTGGGTGACGACCAGGCTCAGACAGAAGGGAGAGCTTTCTGGCTTATGCTCACTTTCAATTTCTCTATGTATCTTTTTGTGGGCTGAGTAACGGTTCACAGACCAGCGCTGGCTCACAGAAGACACAAATCACCATCGGTTTAGGTGACTTACACTCTAGCACTTACTCTGGTGCCTAATAAACAGCAGAAATGAAACACAGTTAATGAGGATTCCATGTCCAGTAACACAGTAGACTGAGGTTTACGGCTGCGTCCTCTCCACGTCTGGTGATGAGCACTGGGTGTTACACGCAACTGATGGATTATTGAACTCTCCAGATGAAACTAATGATGGACTAATGGTGTATATGTTGGCTAATTGAATTTAAATAAAATTAAAAAAAATAAGACTGCCTCTTCTCCCAAACAACTAAAAATGGTAGAAAAAACATAAAATCATCCAAAAGTATCGTAGAACAAACAAGAGAATAATCAATTAGCCCAGAATTTGAATATGGGCCATAAGCCAGAGAGAATAGTTGTTCTGATCATTATTTTTCAGATCTAGAAAACCGTTCTTGGCTCCTCAGACTCATGAGCTTCACAGAGAGGAGGTAATGCCCAGAGCTTCGACATGTGAGGAGCTGAGAAACATCCCCTCCCTGAACACCTGGGAACCTAAGATTCATATCCTCAGAACAGGGTGACACTAATCAAATCTGTTCTATCTTCAAGTACAAGGACATTCCAAGGACGTTTGTCTTTGAGTCGGGAAAACTGAGCAAACAACTATTTCAAAAATTTGCAGACACGGACTAACCCGTCTGTGATTTGTAGTCCAATTTCCTTTACCATCGGCCATTGGGCCAAAATAACTCATATCATTAGTTTATAATTGTCCTGAATTGGTGATGACCCAAAAATTGTAAAGAAACAAATTTGTCTAGAGATTCTCTATTTAACCTACATGTCAAAAAATTTACACACATAATTGCACAGAGAAAAAAAGCAACTCTTAGCAAGAAATGTTAAGTTCAAATGGAAAAAAGACTGTGATTAAGTAACTTTAGAGAGAGTGAGTAGTAAAAAGCTCATGAAACTTCATATTGGAATCATAAGACACAATATAACATGACCAGGATATGATATAAATACATAAACATACGTTATTTGAATATATATTATGGAATAAAGAAAAAAATCACAAAATTTAAAATGTAGCAAAAATGGCAAAAGCAAAAACATCTCAAGAAAATAACTACAAAATAGAACGATTATTAATTAAATAATTAAAATATTTCAGTTTATTCACTGAATAAGAAGTTATCAGTAAAAGATGAATGAGTGGAGGGGTGCCTGGGTGGCTCAGCCGGTTAAGCGTCTGCCTTCTGTTCAGGTCACGGTCTCAGGGTCCTGGGATCAAGCCCTAAGTTTGGCTCCCTGCTCAGCTGGGAGTCTGCTTCTCCCTCCCCCTATCCCTCTGCTGCTCCCCTGCTTCTGCATGCTCTTTCTCTCTCTCCCCCGCCATCTCTCTTATATAAAATCTTTAAAAAAGAAAGAGAGAGAGAAATGCATGAGGCATGGAAAACAAAAAGCAAAAAGTAAAATGGTGTCATAAATCCAACAGTGTTAATATTAACATTACAAGTAAGTGGCTCAAACAAGTCCATCGAAGTGCAGATTGTTAGACTGAACACAAAACAAGATCCACCTGTGCTGTCTGCAGCAGACGCACTTGATCTCAATTACAGATAGACTGAAATCAAAGGGATGGAAAAGTTATCTCAGGCAAACAACCATAGGAAAGCTGGAGTGAATACACTCATTAGTCAAGAGGGACTTTAAAAATGCTAGTAAGATAAACTGGATCATTTTAGAATGATAAAATGGTCAAGTCATCAGAAAGATGAAACAATTCTAAACATATATTCACCTAATAACTGAACACCCAAATATATGTAAGCAAAACTGACAGAAATTGACAGAGAAATAGACAATATGACAATAATACTTAAACTTCAATATATCACTTTCAATAATGGATAGAACAGCTATGCAAAGATCAATAAAGATAAAGACTTAAATCATACTATAAAGCAACAGTGTAAGCCTGACAATTATAGAACATTCCAGCCATGAACAGAATATACATCCATTTCAAATACACGTGGAACTTTCTTGAGGATAAGTCATATGTGAGGCCATAAAAAAACTCAGTGATTTAAAGGGGTAAAAATAATACAAATAGATTCTCTTCTCACAGTGGCATGACACCAGAAATCAATAAATCAATTACTGGAATAAATTCGGGGAACTCCCAACTATGCAGAATTAAACAACACACTTCTACATAATCAAAGGATCAAAGATACCAAAATGGAAATCAGGAAATACATTGACATCAACGAAAATGAAGACAGAGCACACCAAAACGTAGAGGGTCCTGCTAAAGCCGTGCTGAGAGGGAGATACACAGCTGTCAATGCCCACATGGAAAAGCAACTTCTCCAGTCCATCAGCTAAACTCCCACATTGAGTCAAAGAAGAAAGAGGAGCAAATGAAACCAAAAGCAAGCAAAAGGAAGGAAAAAGTAAAGATTAGAGTGGAAGTTAAAGAAATAAAGAGAATAAAAATAACAATGTAGAAAATTAAATCAAATGTGATCCTTCGAAAGATGAACCAAACAGACGAATCTTCAACTAGACTCACTAAAAAGAAAGAGAGAGAAATGACCCAAATTACTGAGATCAGCAATGACAGAGGAGATGTTAGGACTGACCACACAAAAATAAAGAGAATTATGAGATTATGATGAACAATTATATGCCAAAAAATTAACTTGCTTGCATAAAATACACAAAAACACAGAAAGTCAAGAACGACTAAAGCTGACTGAAGAAGAAATAGACCATCTACATACACCCACAACGAAGTAGAAGATAGTCAATTGTCAACAACTATTCCACATAAAAGCCCAGTTCCCAATGGCTTCCCTTGTGAATTATACCAAATGCTGAAAGAATTAATAACAATTCTATACAAACCCTTCCAAAAAGGAGAGGAGGGAATCCCACTCACTCGACGAGGCTAGGATTACTCAGATACCAAAATCAGACAAAGATATCACAAGACAAGGAAACTACAGACCAATATCACCTATGAATGTAGATACACACACACACAAAGATTTCAATAAATTGTAGCAAATCAAATCTAGCAACATATAAAGAGTTAAATACAATTTATTTATTCCGGGAATGCACGATTGGTTTAACATCCATACCAATCAATGTAAAGCACCATATTAATATACTAGAAAACAAAAGCCACGTGCTTATCTCAACAGATGCACAAGAATCATTTGACAAAATCGGATAGACTTCATGATAAAAACTCAACAGACTATTAACAGAGGGAATTTCCTCAATCTGATAAAAGACATTTATGAAAACCCTTGAGCTAACATCTTACTTAATGGTGAACGACTGCTTGTTTTCCTCCTAAGATCAGCGACATGAAAAGACTGTGTGCTCTCACCACGTCTGTCACACATCGTGCTGGAGACGCCTGGTGGCTCAGTCAGCGAAGCATCTGCCTGCGGCTCAGGTCCTGATCCCAAGATCATGACCCCGGGGTCCTGGGATGGAGCCCGCATCCAGCTCCCTGCTCCATGGGGAGTCTGCTTCTCCCTCTCCCTCTGCCTGCGCTCCCCCTGCCTGTGCTTTCTCTCTCAAATAAATACATTAAAAAAAAAAAAAAAAAAAGGAAATGCCAGCTGAGGTTGGGAATCGTGTTACTCCAAACTGGGTTCCCCTCTTGGTGGGTTCAAGGCAACAGACAAGGCAAGCCAAAGAATAGGAGAAGGAAGGGTTTTACTTTCAGGTGCAGGAGGACACCAGGCCTATTGCCCAAAGCAGTGTCTCCCTGAACAACAAACTGGGGTCATTTCCAGCGGAGGGTGCTGATGTCACTGACGCCTCTGATGCAGGATGCCTGACACTTGGTCGGAGCAGCTGTCTCTGCTGCTCCCGGCACCTGGATGACACAACTGCCACTCATGCCACTCAGGCCACAATGTCTCTGCACAGACTTAGCGCTGGAGCCGGGAGCCTGCGGCAGCCGCCACCCTATCCCCTCAGACCCGCGTCCACGCAAGTGAAGGTGTTAAAGATGCGTTTGCCAGAGCAAGCAATGGAAATTCCGACTTCTACAAGTCTCTATTGAAAATAGAAACTCGGGACTGGATCCTGTAGTCAGCCTTCAGATGCTGGGTAAGAACTGTGATTCCCTTGGTTTACCCCTCCTGAAGGACAGACAACCGTGCTGGATAGTGTTTAGGTTAGACTCTCAGAATGCCCAGGGATAGGAATGTATAGTCATTGCCTGGTCTCCAGAACATTCTCGTGTTCGTCAAATAATGCTGTGTGCAGCAACAAGAGCGACTGTGAAAAAGGAGTTCGGAGGCGGCACGTTGAAGATGAAGTGTTTGGACAGTAAAGGAAGATGCGTCATTACATGGACATGAAAACACGTGCTGTCACATCTTCTCCTGCCCCGCTGACTCCAGCTGAGGAAGAATCACGGCAGATTGAAGTTAACGAGGTACAAACTGACGTGGGTGTGGACGCGAAGCATCAACACTACAAGGAGTAGCATTTCCTACTCCTCGAGAGGCTTTTCAGGCTTTGGAAAAATTAAGTAACAGAAGCTCAACTTTGTGCAATTGGAAATAGGTATGAAAAATGAAATTACAATTTCGGACAACACAACAAATACAGAACTAAAAGATTTGCTAAGGAAAAATAGACAAGGCAAGAAACAACAATTGTTGGAGAGGATGTGGAGAAAGGGGATCCCTCCTACATTGTTGGTGGGAATGCAAGTTGGTACAGCCACTCTGGAAAACAGTGTGGAGGTCCCTTAAAAAGTTAAAAATTGAGCTACCCTATGATCCAGCCATTGCACTACTGGGTATTTACCCCAAAGATACAGACGTAGTGAAGAGAAGGGCCATCTGCACCCCAATGTTCATAGCAGCTATGTCCACAATAGCTAAATCGTGGAAGGAGCCGAGATGCCCTTCAACAGATGACTGGATTAAGAAGTTGTGGTCCATATATACAATGGAATATTACTCAGCTATCAGAAAGAACGAGTTCTCAACATTTGCTACAACATGGACGGCACTGGAGGAGATAATGCTAAGTGAAATAAGTCAAGCAGAGAAAGACAACTATCATATGATTTCTCTCATCTATGGAACATAAGAACTAGGATGATCGGTAGGGGAAGAAAGGGATAAAGAAAGGGGGGGTAATCAGAAGGGGGAATGAAACATGAGAGACTATGGACTATGAGAAACAAACTGAGGACCTCAGAGGGGAGGAGGTGGGGGAATGGGATAGACCGGTGATGGGTAGTAAGGAGGGCACGTATTGCATGGCGCACTGGGTGTTATACACAACTAATGAATCATCGAGCCTTACATCGGAAACCGGGGATGTACTGTATGGTGACTAACATAATATAATAAAAAATCATTATAAAAAAAAATTTGCTAAGGAGGATTCCCAAGGATTCAGCACACTACACACACTGTATAAACATTCCCGTGAAGGACACGATTTGGAATCCATAGTTATATTTCTTCGGCGCCTGGATACACACGCAGTAAAGAGAACGGATGCTGCATTCCAGCTGCAGGAGCCCTCTGCTAGACATTGTAGAAAGGCCCCTACAAATGGGTGGCATTAGAAAGATCGAGAGAGACAACGGGGATGAGCTGACAGCAGACTCCCTCTATGAAGAAGTAGCCGAAAGCAGTATGCACAGAAGCAAAGTTTTGCAAAACCAGAAGGTCCTGCAGGAAAGAGAGGAATTCGAAGACTTATTAGGGGTCCAGTTGAAAGGGAAGCCACTGCTGATTGAAATCGTTATATTAGGCCTTACAAGTCCGGTTTTTTAAAAGTCCAGCTTTTAGTACAGGAGAACTGTTCCATCACTGCATGCAGGTCAGCTCACCGAGCTTTTCACTTCTGTGTTTTTAAAATCAAGGTGATAGAAGACTATGTACGACGTGCTATTATTAATTGTGTCATACTGTTTTTTAGAAGTGTGTAAAAGTATTTTCTAACTGTTACCACCTTTTAATGGAATTCTTCGGGGCATTGTCCTCTCCATTAGAGTGTTTCTCCAACATCATCCAAGATTACAGCCTACATCAGGCTCAGGATTATTTTGTCTTTCAGTCATAGGGTAGTTTTAATGTTTAGGTTGATACATAGTAGGGAAAAAATTGAACAACGAGAAAAGCTCCTGTGTTTTGAACTTACCAGCTCATGGGCAGTGGCCGCCAGCCAGGCCACATGGTCGGACGGCAGGGCTATGGAAACACGGTCTATTACAGGAATAACCACAT
This sequence comes from Ursus arctos, assembly GCF_023065955.2. NCBI lineage: Eukaryota > Metazoa > Chordata > Mammalia > Carnivora > Ursidae > Ursus > Ursus arctos. The sequence continues at coordinate 26,730,998 of NW_026622997.1, read as the reverse complement.
GGGGGCTGGGCCCTCACTCACTATTGGAATTTGAGGGGTGCGTGAAAGAAGGACATGTTGATGCCCATCACAAGAACCACCTCCGAGTTTGGAAGTCGATTGGAACGGATGAGTGGGTATCCTGGTGTCCTCTCTTGAGGTGGCTGCCCAGGGCAGTGAAACGAGGGGACAGCAGGGGCTGTGGCAACGCAGAGAAAGGCGGAAACTCTATATCCACTTGCATCCTCTGAGGCCCAAAATACCAAAAAGAACCGTTCTGGCTGCCAACCGGACACTACAGATAGCTAGGAGGCTGATCCCCTGGCAGGAAAGCCTCGAACGCACCTGGCAAGTCAGAGCAGTACCGGTGACCCCGAGGGTGACAAATGGGCCTTGACAGGAACACGTGTTCTGGATTGGGCTTTGCTCGCTCAGTGGTGGATGCGAACGGTCAGAGTGCTATTAAAAAAACAGAACACAGCACACAGCTATACTTCAATTAGAAATTTGAAAAACCAAAGCACACGAGAGGACGGGTCCTGTGAGGACAGCTCAGTGACATCTGACACGTGCGCAGCTCCACGTCCTGCCCCAGAGCACGATGAGGGCGCGCTGAGCGTCACAGAGACTCCCTGTCGTCACGTCATCACAGAAGGCAACCGCTCTGACTTCTGACGTTATATGTTAGTCCTGATCGTCCACGTCACATACAGAGTCACACTCTTGCGTGTGTGGCTCCTTTCACTCGGTGCCGTGTCCGTGAGATTCACGCACGCGGTGGGGCGCAGCCACAGCCCAGGCTGTTTCGGGGCTGCAGCTACTCCGTTGTGCGGATGCTCTAAATTTATGTATGTATTTCCTGTCCTATGCAGGTATGTTGTTTCCCATTGGGGGCAATCAAACATTCTGCTCCTAGAACATTCTGATACATGCTTCTTGGGGCACATGTGGGGGATAAAACATACTGCACCGGTTTCAAATGCTCAGTCACATTTCGTCACACCAAAAAACGTGACAAACCATAATGCCCACGATGGGCAAACAGACACGCTGACAGAGTAACAGCTTCGTGGAGAATGGGAACCGGCAACGGAAACACTGAAAACAGGGTGTTGGGGCCATGGAGGCATGAGGTGCTGGTTTACACACCCTGACAACTGTGCGCTCCCACCCGGCGTGAGTGGGGCTACAGGACGGTCCCCACTACACACTTTTCCTGGGGGATCTGAGGAGGAGTGTTAGCGACAGGTGCCACTGTGACTCCACAGTCCTTCCCAAGGGCGAGGACATCGGTATGACTCTGGTTCCCCTCAACGTTCTCTCTTCCGACCGGATGCAGAGGCTCAGGACGGGGCTGCGAGCGCCAGAAATGGGAAGGATTCCCACGCAAGACACCGTAACTACTTCGTTAAGCTCTGATGTGGGAATTCCTACGGGCCCGAAGGGTGGGCTGCGCCTGCACCCCAGCTGGCAAACTTGGGGCTCACAGCACAGCTACATCGCCTGGTGGTGCCTTACCCGCCAGTCCTGTCCCTGTTTGACCCTCCCCTCTATGACCGAGCATGGACTGAGTGGGGAGGGCCTTGCCAGACCGGTGTTGCTGCCCACAGTCTAGACCCACTCAGCAGCCACCCATAATGTCCCTGCCAAAGGCAGAGAGTTGGGTATAAATCCAGGGAAGTAGAAACAGCTGAGGGTAGAGGAATGGATAAATTCGCTGTGTAATGAGGGAAATCCAATAGTACGTTAACGCCACCGAAGTGTGAGCAAGAGATGGCCCTGTCTCTTAGCTCAATTACCCAGACGCCTGAGAGAGACAGCCATAGGCTGCGAGAACATTCCTGCTCCTGGAACCAGGCAACACTGGATGGAGCTAGCACACCACAGTGACCCTGGGAATCCCCGTCCTCCAGCAGGATGATGGGTGAACTGTTAATGACCGGAGGGGGCTCTAGTACCGTGTCGCATCTGTGGTTCTGCTCCTACTGCTACGAGGGATCTTTGCTCAAAGACCAGAGCGTGGCCTGTGGGATAAATACAAATATCTGGTCTTTGCCCCGGTTCCTGGCACCGAGCTCCCCAAGCCTTGGGATCTCCTGAATGATAACAGCGTCTCCGGTATGGCTGCAGGTCCTGGACAGCTTCATGTCGGGGGCTGGTGACCAGGAAGACCAAGCCATGACTAGAGAGTTGGAGCCATCGGCTTCACGCCCCGACCTTTGGCCCCCAGACCTGCATCCCCGACAGCCAGGGACTGGGTCAAGGGTGCCTGTGTCTGGAAGCTTCCATGAAGACTTCTCAGCAGTGGGGTTCAGAGAACTTCAGAAATGGCCAGCACGTCCACATGCTCCGAGGGCGGCACATTCCAAGTCCACGGCGACAGAGGCTCGTGCCCAGGGACCTTCCCGCGGCCTCTCTCCTGCGCCTCATCGTGGGTATCCTCGTGATAAACCATGAGAGGAAGTGTGGAATTCTCCTGAGACCTAGGAGCTGTGCTGGCAAATTACTGAAGGTCCAGGGTACCCAGACTTTGCAGCCAACTTGAACAATGGTGCAGGGCACATGGGAGCCTGAGAGCTGAGACTCGGCCATGGGCGGAGGGCCATCTCGCAGGATGAATCTGGCCCCCTGTGCGTCGCAGGCTCACTCAGGTTGACAGTGTCAGACGTGAAATCTGGGAGTTGGTGAACTCCCGGGTGGTGCAACGAGAGAAGAGCTGTCATCTATCAGCCACTTGTTCCTTCGGCCAAACCTGGGCCAAGCTTTCGATCAAGCTGCAGCCTCGGGTCTGTGCTCAAAGAAGGGCGATGAGCTGTTCTTTCTCCACCCCTGGCCCACAGCACCCCCACGCCTTTCCTACCTGAGGACAATTCCACCCTCCGGGTCTTGGCCAGAGACCACCTCTCTCCACAGAACAGCAACACCTGTTTTCCCCACATCCTTCCAGGGGGCCCCCCAGCCTGAGGCTGCACCAGACCCGGGAGCACACGCTGGACCGGACTCGCGACCCGGTGGCAGAGAGAGGCTGCCACTGTGCCCGATGCGAGTGACAGGTGGCAGGAGCAGCATGTGTCCCCCAGTCCCACGAGTGGCAGCAATGGCTGGGCGGCCGCAGTGTCCAGTGCCCCGCCTCACCCGAGGCAGCTGTGCAAGCCGCGACATCCGTGCCCGCGGCAGAGGCCGGGATTCCCGAGTGACACGCAGCCCGACGTGCACCTGCAGCTGTGCTCCTGGCTTTGCGGCCGAAGCTGCTCCGTGACCGTCCCGCGCTCACACGTTACACACACAGCAGCTGCGTGTGCGCACGTGCGTGTGCGCATGTGTACGTGCGCGCGCGTGTGTGCGTGTGCGCGTGCACTACCTTCTAAGTCCAAGCAGGGCCGCATTCCCGTGTTTGCTCAGAGGAACCGCGGCGCAGAACGCGCATTCAGAGACGTTCGTCCTCCCGCGGTGAACTGCTCCCTGATCCTCCCCGACGATGCCCCACGAGGAAACAATGACGTGTGTCTCACACATCACACCTTCCACGGACAACAGACGTCCTCCCTTCTCTTCACCAGGGAAAGAAACAGACATAAATGCAATGTTAATGCTCCTGCCATCGCTCCTCACCGAGCTCAGCGGCTGCAGATCGGCCTGTCCCCAGACCCACAGACTCCGAGGACCCGGCACAGGGTCAAGGACTCTCCTGTTTAACAAGCCCTAGAAGCGGGGCTGCGGCACGGCCACGGGGAATCCTAAGCTACTCTCCTGCTGCTGAACGGGTGATGTGACGACCAGCGGCGGCGCACGTCGTTGTAAACACAGACACACCAACCGGATTTCCCAGCTGCAAACCGCGTGTCCCGGGTCTGGCGGTGACGTGAAGGAGCACCTCCCTGTTCTGGAGGCAGCACCTTTACTAATGCAGCCTCAGACCACGGCTGCTCTGTGGCCGCTCCAGCACAGACGGCCCTCGCGCTGCCCCCAGTGCCCTGTCCTTCCTCACCGCGCCGCCCCCTTCCCCTCCCTCCCCGAGCTCACAGCACCCCCCCCCCCCCCCCCCCCCCCGCAAGCCAAGTAGATTCCCATTTTCAACAAACCGCCATCCTTGACGCACAGGTGCTATTTCCCAACCGAGCAGCAATCGAAGGAGACTCTGCCCCCCCCCCCCCCCCCCCCCAGTTCTCGACTTCGGACCAGAGCCAGCACAGGATCACTAGGGCAGAGGGTGGGCAAGCAGAGGACGGAAACTAACGGGAACTAATTCAGAATGAGAAATGAGGGCGAGCCTCCTGTCTGCTAGTCCACAATCTGCTCCTCTGAGAAGACGGCGGAAGAGACGGAAAGAACAGCCGAGCCCCAGGAGGAGGGCAAAACCTCCATGAGTCTGAAAATAACCTCTGGATGCTCCGGATTCGTGGGCCTTGTGGAGACACCGATGGGCCGACTACCTCCTGCCGCCGTCAGACAGGAGGCACTCGAAGCTGAATGAGACCAGAACTCCTCCCCGAACATGAAAACAGGCTAATCCTGTACAAAAACAGAGAAATGACAAGTAAACCCCCAAAGATGGGCTGAGGGCCCAACCCAGGCCTGAGCCCAGGCTGACCCGGCCCCACGACGTTGCTGCCCACGGTCGGTCCCGGAGGCAGGACGAGGTCTGGGTGATGTCCGAGTCTCTGTGATCCCAGGTCCTGGAAGGACAGGTGCTACTGGAGGGACAAGGACAAAAGAGCAGAGAGACTCCCCGGGGACCATGTCACACCCACGCTGAACTGAGCACCCGCTGGGCATGACGCTCCTCCTTACCAGGCAGAGAGAGCCCTGAGGACTGTCCCTGCCTGGGGAAGAACAGACAGAATGTGGTCAGAGCCACAGGAAAGGAAACTAAATGAAAGCTGTGGGTGGGTGAGCTCCCCACGACGTCCACCTACACTGTCTCAGGGTCTCAGGGATCACCCCCTCCATACTTACTTGCAGCCTGAGCGTAACTCCTTCTGCTTCCACCTGGGAAAGAAAACATCCCATGAGATGCCATGGAGGAGACACACCCCGAGATCCAAGATGAAATGGATAGCCTGGACCACAGGGAAGTTTCCAGGACTGTCACTACAGACCTAGGGCAGGACTGGGGACAGGAACAAAAGAGATGGCAAGGCGAGACCAAACAACCTCCTGGAGTCTGTGCTCAGCAAGGACTTTGCTCTCTGACCTGTGACTGCTGGGAATCGGGGCGTCACCACATTCACTGGGGTGATTAATCTGTCCTTCACTCTCACCTGTGCTTGACTACAGTGACTGTAGCAACGAGCCGCACGGTGGACAAGCACACGTGTGCAGACGGCACTGCCCATCAACAAGGCAGGACAGACTTCCACCTGGGCTTGAAACACTGCAGAAGGACAAGAAAACTCAGAGCACCCCCCTTCCCTACCTGAGCTCTACTTCCTCCACATGACAGCTCCAACCAGCACAGCGCCAGTGACCACAACGACAAACAGACCAGCCATGATGCCCGCTGTGTTGCCATAAACTGTGAACTGCTGCACAGTCGGCAAACCAGTCTTGGAGCCGCGGCCCAGTAATAGGCAGAAGCACGGGGAAACCGCCCTCGTCCCCCGCATCCCGGGGAGGAACTACAAGGATATACACTGCAGGAGTCCATCAGGTTTGGAGTTTTGAAACTCAGTCTCGTGCCTGACATAAAATCACTTGGTCACAGGCGGGGTGAACACAGAGTTCCCAGGGAAACCGGGGAGACCAGAGTGATTGATTGCTTTTCTGTGCGGGCTCACTGAACAGTGGGGGCTGTGAATTTCCAGCTCCAGGCTAGAGAGCCCGGTGCAGCCATGTTCATCCCGCTCACCAGAGCTCAAAGCCTTCAGACAGCAAAACAGCACCACCTAGTGGACCCAGAGCTGCTTATACTGAGCCCGGCCTCTGTGCAAGGGAGGCCCAGTTCCACCAGGGCAAAGTCCACCTGAGAATCAGAGCAACAGGCCCCTCCCCTAGAAGACTGACAGGGACAACTGGCTGGTACCAAGTTTACTGACGGTGGTGGCTGCAAAACTTTGGCTCTTGGGGAAAACAGCATAGAGAATTCGTGGTTGTTTTATTCTCTAGTCTTTCAGTATTATTTTTCAGTTATTTTCTTATTCTTTCAATTCTTTTTAAATTCTTTTTAAATTTTTATTTTTATATATACATTATATATATTTTTATTTTTTGTTTCCTTCCATTGAATTTTATTTTCTTATATTTGTGTGTGTGTGTGTGTGTGTGTGTATATATATATATATATATATATATATATATATAATTTTTTTTCTTCTTATTTTGGGATCTTGTTTATTTTAATAAGCAGACCAAAACATACCCAGGATCTAGTTTTTTGTTTTGTTTTTTTTTTTTTTTTTTCTGGTTTGTTTTGCTTTGTTTCCGTTGTCATTGTTATTGTTGTTTTTTTCTCTTATTCTTCTATTCTTTTCTGAACAAAATGATAAGATGGAGAAATTCACTCCAAAAGAAAGAACAGGAGGCAGTACTCACTGCCAGGGATTTAATCAATATGGGTACAAGTAAGATGTTTGAACTAGAATTTAAAACTGTTATAGAGATACTAGCTGGGCTTGAAAAAAGAATAAAAGACACTAGGGAATCCTTTACTGTACAAATAAAAGAACTAAAATCCAGTCAGGCTGAAATTAGTAATGCTATTTTTTTTTTTTAGCTGTAGTCCCTAATGGAAGCAATAAAAACAGGATGAGCAAGGCAGAAGAACGAGTCAGTGATATAGAAGATAAAATGATGAAAAGTGAGGAAGCTGAAAAGAAGAGAGAAAAGAAATGATTAGATCATGAAGGGAGACTTAGAGAACACAGTGATTCCATAAAGTGAAATAATATCCATATATTAAGAGTCCCAGAAGATGAGGAGCAGAAGAAAGGGGCAGAAGGTTTATTTGGACAAATTATAGCTGAGAATTTCCCTAATCTGTGGAAGGAAACAGGCATTCCAGTCCAGAGAACCCCCCTCAAAATCAATAAAAATAGGTCAATACTTTGACATATAATAGTTAAGTTTGCCAATTTCAAAGACAAAGAGAAAATCCTGAAGCACCTCAGGACTAGAGGTCCTTAACCTACAAGGGTAGACACATAAGGCTGGCAGCAGACCTGTCCACAGAGACCTGACAGGGCAGAAAGGACTACATGATATATTCAAGGTGCTAAATGGGAAAAATATGCAGCCAAGTATACTTTATCCAACAAGGTTATCATTCAAAATAGAAGTAGAGATAAAGAATATCCAGGAAAAACAAAAACTAGACGAATTAGTGAACCCTAAACCAGACCTGCAAGAAATATTAAAGGGGATCCTTTCAGTGAAGAGAGAGCCCAAAGGTAACAAAGACCTGAGAGGAACAGAGACAATCTACAGGAACACGACTTTACAGGTAATACAGTGGCACTAAATTCATCTTTCACTAATGACTCTGAATGTAAATGGACTAAATGCTCCAATCAAAAGACATAGGGTATCAGAATGGATTAAAAAAAAAAAAACAACACCCATTGATATACTACTTTCAAGAGATTCATTTTAGACCCAAAGATACCTCCGGATTGAAAACGAGGGGGTGGAGGACCATTTATCATGCCAATGGACATCATAGAAAGTGGGAATAACCATCCTTATATCAAACAAGCTAGATTTTAAACCAAAAACTAATGAGAGATGATGAAGGACACTATATCATAATAAGTGTCTATCCAACAAGAAGATCTAACAATTATAAATATTTATGCCCCTAACTTGGGAGCAGCCAAATATATAAACCAATTAATTACAAAATTGAAGAAACTCATTGATAATAATGCAATAATACTAGGGAACTTTAACACCCCATTCACAACAATGGACAGATCACCTAGGCAGAAGATCAACAAGGAAACAAGGGCTTTGAATGACACACTGTACCAGATGGACTTCACAGATATACTCTGTAAATTATATATAGAGATATAGATATATAGATATAGATATATAATATATCTATAATCAAAGACCCCACTACAAGGGAGATTTACAGATCAATATTCCTGATGAACTAGGATGCAAAATTCTCACCAAGATATTAGCTAATAGGATCCAACTGTGTATTTAAAGGATTATTCACCACAACCAAGTAGGATTTATTCCTGGACTGCAGGGGTGGTTCACCATCTGCAAATCAATCAGTGTGATACACCACATTAATGAAAGAAAGGACAAGAGCTATAGGATCTTCTCAGAAGATGCAGGAAAAGCATTTGACAAAATACAGTGTCTTTTCTTGATAAAAACTCTCCACTGTGTAGGGATCGAGGGAACATACCTCAATATCATAAAAATCATAAGTGAAAGACCCATAGTGAATATAATCCTCAATGGAGAAAAGCAGAGCTTTTGCCCTATGGTCAGGAACACAACAGGGATGTCCTCTCTCACCACTGTTGTTCAACATAGTACTGGAAGTCCTAGCGTCAACAGTTAGACAACAAAAAGAAATATAAGGCATCCAAATTGTCAAAGAAGTCAAATTCTCACTCTTCGCAGATGTCATAATACTTCATGTGGAAAACACAAAAGACTCCACCAAAAAATTGCTAGATCTGATACAGGAATTCAGCAAAATGGCAGGATATAAAATCAATGCACAGAAGCCAGTTGCATTTCTAAACAATAACAAGGAGGCAGAAGAAAGAGAAATCGAGGAATCTATCCCATTTGCAATTGCACCAAAAACCATAATATACCTAGGAATAAACCTAACCAAAGAGGTAAAGGATATGTACTCTAGAAACTACAGAACACTTATGAAAGAAATTGAGGAAGACACAAAGAAATGGAAAAATGTTCTCTGCTCATGGGTTGGAAGAACAAATATTGTTAAAATGTCTATTCTACCTAGAGCAATCTACAATTTCAATGCAATCCCTATCAAAATACCATCAACTTTTTTCACAGAAATGGAACGAATAATCCTAAATTTTATATGGAACCAGAAAAGACCCCAAATAAACAAAGGAATGTTGAAAAAGAAAACCAAAACTGGTGGCATCACAATTCTGGACTTCAAGCTCTATTACAAAGCTGTAATCATTAAGACGATATGGTACTGGCACAAACACAGACACAAAGATCAATGGAACAGAATAGAGACCCCAGAAATGGACCCTCTACTTTGTGGTCAACTAACCTCTGGCAAAGCAGGAAAGAATATCCAGTGGAAAAAAGACAGTCCCTTCAATAAATGGTGCTGGGAAACTTGAACAGCCACATACAGAAGAATGAAACCGGGCCATTTCCTTATACCTTATACACAAAAATAGATTCAAAATGGATGAAGGATCTAAATGTGGGACAGGAATTTACCAAAATCCTAGAGGACTACAGAGGCAGCAACCTCTTCGACCTCAGCTGCGGCAACTTCTTGCTAGACACGTCTCCAAAGGCAAGGGAACCAACGACAAAAATGAACTATTGGGACTTCACCAAGATAAAAAGCTTCTGCACAGGAAAAGAAACAGTGGACAAAAACCAAACCAAACCAAACAAAACAAAACAAAAAAAACAAAGCTGGGGGCATCGTGTTGCCTGATTTCAAGCTATACTACAAGGCTGTGATCACCAAGACAGCATGGTACTGGCACAAAAACAGGCACGTAGATGAATACAGACTCCAGAAATGGACCCTCAACTCTACGGTCAACTAATCTTTGACAAAGCAGGAAAAAACATCCACTGGAAAAAAAACAGTCTCTTCAATAAATGGTGCTGGGAAAATTGGACAGCTATGTACGGAAGAATGAAACCTGATCACTCTCTCATACCATACACAAAGATAAACTCAAAATGGATGAAAGACCTCAAGGTGAGACAGGAATCTACCAAAATCCTAGAGGAGAACATAGGCAGTAACCTCTTCGACATCGGCCACAGCAACTTCTTTCATGCCACGTCTCCAAAGGCAAGGGAAACAAAAGCAAAAATGAACTTTTAGGACTTCATCAAGATAAAAACCTTCTGCACAGCAAAGGAAACAGTCAACAAAACAAAGAGGCAACCCACGGAATGGGAGAAGATATTTGCAAATGACACTACAGATAAAAGGCTGGTATCCAAGATCTATAAAGAACTTCTCAAACTCAATACCCAAGAAACAGATAATCAAATCAAAAAATGGGCAGAAGATATGAACAGACACTTTCCAATGAAGACATATGAATGGCTAACAGACACATGAAAAAATGTTCAACAACATTAGCCATCAGGGAAATTCAAATCAAAACCATTGAGATACCACCTTATGCCAGTTAGAATGGCAAAAATTGACAAGAAACAACAAATGTTTGAGAGGATATGGAGAAAGGGGAACCCTCTTACACTGTTGGTGGGAATGCAAGTTGGTACAGCCACTTTGGAAAACAGTGTGGAGGTCCCTCAAAAAGTTAAAAATTGAGCTACCCTATGACCCAGCAATTGCACTGCTGAGTATTTACCCCAAAGATACAGACGTAGTGAAGAGAAGGGCCATATGCACCCCAATGTTCACAGCAGCATTGTCCACAATAGCCAAACTGTGGAAGGAGCCGAGATACCCTTCAACAGATGAATGGATAAAGAAGATATGGTCCATATATACAATGGAATATTACTCAGCCATCAGAAAGAATGATTACCCATCATTTGCATCAACATGATGGAACTGGAGGAGATTATGCTAAGTGAAATAAGTCAAGCAGAGAAAGACAACTATTATGATTTCACTCATTTATGGAACAAAAGAAATAGCAGGGAGATCGGTAGGAGAAGGAAGGGAAGAATGAAGGGGGGGTAAACAGAAGGAGGAATGAACCACGAGAGACTATGGACTCTGGGAAACAAACTGAGGGCTTCAGAGGGGAGGGGGGTGGGGGATTGGGATAGGGTGATGGGTATTAAGGAGGCCACATATTGCATGGAGCACTGGATGTTATACACACACAATGAATCATGGAACACTACATCAAAAACTAATGATGTACTGTATGGTGACTAACATAACATAATAGAAATAAATAAATAAATAAATAAATAAATAAATAAATAAATAAATTTCACCAACTGTCAAAACAAAAACAAAAACAAAACAAAACCAAAAGACAAAAGACAGAATGGAGAAGATATTTGTAAATAACATATCAGATAAAGGGCTAGTACCCAAAATCTATAAAGAACTTCTCAGACTCAACAGCTGAAGAACAAATAATCCAATCAAGAAATGGGAAGAAGACAGGAACAGACATTTCTCCAAAGAAGACACCAAATGGCCAACAAACACATGAAAAAATACTCCACATTACTTGGCATCAGGGAAATACAAATCAAAACCACAGTGAGATACCACCTGACACCATTCCAGAATGGCTAAAATTAACAATTCAGGAAACAACAGATGTTGGCGAGGATGTGGAGAAAGAGGAACCCTCTCATACTGTTGATGGGAGTGCAAGCTGGTGCAGCCGCTCTGGAAAATGGTATGGAGGTTCCTCAGCAAGTTAAAAATATGACCTAGCAATTGCACTACTAGGTATTTACCCCAAATGATCTGAGGGGGCATGTGCACCCCAATGTTTATATCAGCAATGGCCACAGGAGCCAAACTATGGAAAGAGCCCAGATGTCCATTGACAGTTGAATGGATAAAGAAGATGTGGTGTATATATACAATGGAATACTATGCAGCCATCAAGAAAAAGAATCTTGCCACTTGCAATGCAGTGGATGGTACTGGAGGGTATTAAGCTAAGCAAAATAAGTCAAAAAGAGAAAGACAATTATCATATGATCTCACTGATTTGTGGTATTTAAGAAACAAGGCAGAGGATCATTGGGGAAGAGAGGAAAAAATAAGATGAAACCAGAGAGGGAGACAAACCATAAGAGACTCTTAATCATAGGAAACAAACTGAGGGTTGCTGGAGGGGAGGGGGGGAGAGAAGGGGTAACTGGGGGAGGGCATGTGATGTAATGAGCACTGGGTGTTATATAAGACTGATGAATCACAGGCCTGTACCTCTGAAACCAATAATACATTGTATATTAATTAATTGAATTTAAATTTAAAAACATTAAAAAATAAAAAAATAAAAAGAGGATTCCTAAAGTTTGAGAGAGGAAATACACAAAAGCACTGAGAACCTTCCAAGGTCTGCATGTTTGCTGGGCGTCCTCTGGGGGTGGAGACAGGAGAGGCTGTGAGGAGCCAGGTCAGAGGGGACTGTGTCCAGCCTGTGCTCAGTGCATCCTGGGCTTTGACATGGACATTTCGCAGCTGAGTCATCATCACTGCTCCCTTGTCCCTGTCCTGCAGGGGAACCTTGTCCCACCTGGCCCTGGGACCACAGGGACTCTGATCTCTCCTGTCCCCAGGACCTTGTGCAGCACGAGCTTCCTGTGACCAGGGCAGCCTAGACTCAGACCTGGGTCAGGACTCAGCCCCCAAGGTTTGGGGGTTTTTTCTTTGTTTCTATGAAGAATTAGGCCTGTTCTTCTTATGTCTCATGTTCCTCTGGTGTTCCCCAGTCTGGGAGCGGCAGGGGACCTTTGGCCTCTCATTGTCCCACAAGACCCAGTGAGCCCCCGCACACAGGAGTCTCAGTGATATTGAAACATGAATTTTCAGACCCATCCATCTCTTCTCCTCCTTCTAGGGCTGTTCTGGATCGTTCTTTCCATCTTTCCCCCATCTTTTTAAAACAGCAGAGTATGGAGTTAAAGACAGGATCTGATCATTTGTCATCCTTAATAAATTTCAGTCAGTTTCTATCTTCTCTGCTCACCCACATGCCCCCCCCATCCCCCGCCCTTGGCTCTAGTGATCCTTGTTCTGGTTCTGGTCCTAATTCTTAAATGGTAAAACAGTGTGTAACTTGAATTCACATTTGTCTGGAATATGTGACCCATAAGCCTAGATAGAACTTTCTGAAGGGAGAACTGTCACTGTTTCCTGTGCTGTGCAGGAGGGATGGTGTGGGAAGGAGGACATGGGGACACGGAGGACACACACTGGTGAGAGAACTGGCAGCTGCCACAAACAGCTGTGACCTGAGGCTCATAGAGCGAGGGGCTCTATGGGGGTCATTTGTCCAAGTGATGACTGAGTGTCAGACACAGGAACACGACTGTAGCGTCTAGGACACCTCAGTGAAGCAACAGCAGGCCAAGCGGCCCGCCTGGTGGGGCGTACGTGCTGGTAGCGAGGGGCAGACCAGCCCCTAGTCACTAAGGGAGTGTGTGTGTTAGAGGTTGGGAAGTGCAGTGAGGAAGGTGACCCAGAGGAGACCTGTGTGGGGACCGGCAAGATGGCTACTGCAGTACAGTAGTAAGCTTGAGCCTCACTGGGAAGGTGACCTCTGAGAGGTCTGAAGGACACGAAGGAATTGTGTAAGCGGAGGTCTGGGGGGAGCGCTTTCCAGGCGGGGGAGCTCCAGTGCACACGCCCTAGGGCAGGAGCGTGTCCTGTGTTCAGGGAAGGGTGCGGGGGCCACTGTGGCTGGAGCAGAGAGCAGCTGAGGTGAGGTCCGATGTCCAGGCCTTAGGATGAGAGGGGTTTGGAGTGTCCTCTGAGATGTGCAGCTACAAGATGGGTTTGAACAGGTGATCTACCTGGCACGACTTGTCTGTAGCAGCACCTGTTCGCCGCTGTGCAGAATCGAGAGGTGCAGGGCCAGCTACCAGTAGGGAAACTGCAGGAAACCAGTGCAGTGTCCCAGGAGGGGGCGTGGACTGTCCGTCTGAGGTGTGAGGAGGGAAGATAGAGGAAGTGATTGGCTGCTGGAGATATTTACAGATGGACTTGGCAGCATTTGCTAAAGGATTCATTCTGGGTGGTGAGAAGGAGGAATCCGGGAGGGCATCCAGGATTTCAGACTGCAGGTAGAAATGTGGGGTGCCTTCTGTGGAAACGGGGAAGACTCTGGAAGTGGGACACTGGGGGAAGCAGCATCACAGGCATCCGGGTTAGGCATGTGGAGTCTGCGATGTCTACTGGAAATGCAGTGAGGTTGGCAGTTGGATACAGACTGCAGGGTAGGAGACATATCCGGGTGGGAGACATAAATTTCGGAGGTGACACCTCCGAAACACATGATGTTTAGAGCCTTCAGCAGAGATGAGGTCACCAAGGGGGTGAGGACCATGGAAAGGAAAGGAACAGGAGCGAACCCTGGACTCCTCAGGGCTCAGCACGCTGATCAGAGCACACACCAGAGCGTACCGCACAGTCTGGTTCTGTGTCTAGAAGGCACGTAGACCAGGGAGGCCCAGCCTTCAGTGCGCACAGGAATTTCCTGGACTGTGAAGATCTAGACAGGCTGGAGCAGAGCCTGAGAGTCTGGGTTGATAAGGAGGCTGGTGCTGCTGCTGGTCTCAGATCCCACACAGCGTCGCAGGCACAGAGAGCAGGATCCCCACGTGGCCGTGCGTCAGCCCCTCCTGTAGGGCTTGTTACACAAGTGACTCCTGGGCCCACAGCCTACATTCTAAGATGGTAGGTCTGGGGAGAGACCTGAGTGTTTGGTAAGAAACCCAAAACAATCCTGGGCTCCTCCTGATAGGGAAGCACTGAAGTCATTGAGGAGCGCCCTCATCGTGGGAAGGGGTCTTACTTACACATGTATTGGTTTTTTTGTAGGAAGATAAATGCAAGGCATTCTGGGAGATACGTATTTTCTCTTTCATGGGCACAGTCAGGTGGCAGATGGAGAAAGTGATTATCAAGTCAACATAAAGAAAAATTCTGGTTGCTAGAAGAGTAAACCTTGAATGTTCCCACCACACACACAGACACACACACACACACACAGACACACACACACACACACACAGACACACACACACACAGACACACACACACAGACACACACACACACACACACAGACACACACACACAGACAGACAGACAGACACACACACAGACACACACACACACAGACACAGACACACACACACACACACACACACACACACACACAGACACTATGGTGGAGATCAGTTTGCCATATATAAACATACCAACTCAAAAGGTTTTACTCTTAACCCATTAAACGTTATATGTCAATTATATCTCAATGAAACTGGAAAACATTTGTAAATCTGTGCTCTCAATATGTATTCCTTCATGGATTTCTCACTCTTTCTTTGAACAGCAGAGTCCAAGTTGTGTCAATTGAAACTATACATATTTATAGGGAAATACATTTATTGGGATATATGCATACATATACATTTCAAATATAATATGTAATATAAAATATGTTATATTTAATAAATATTAATGAATTTAAAATATTTTTAGATAAAATATGAATTATATTTATATGTTATAAATATGTATTTATAGGGAAATATTATATTATGTGTATATAATGTTAGAGAGAGTACTGGGCCTCGTTTCACCTCAGGGAAAGCCACAGAACAGTCTCGAGGCTGCAGAGCCAGGAACACGATCCACCGTCCCACCCTAGGGTGAGGCCCAAATAGGAACCACTGCCCCCGGCTCTGGGCACTGATGCCACTGTCCACACCACTGCACCTGAGGCCAGGACTGCTGTCGCTGCTGCTCCTGGCAGCTGGGAGACATGACGGCCACTCACGCCCCCTGTGCCAAATGCATGCAGCCCTGACCCAGCTTCTGTGTCACCACATCCTGAGTCATGTCTGGCACGTGGTCACCTGACTGGTGGAGCCTCAGGCCCTGTCCCCCTGCAACAATGTGTGACATCCCGACTTTGATCTGGATTCCTGCGGAGTGACCACCAACACCCTTGGACTTGAACTCTTCATTTAGTCTGGTCTCTGCGTTCCTAGTCACAGGCCTGTGAGAGGCCACGCATTCAGGTGGTTCCCTAGGTCACCCCTACTGTAGGCAGACTCTGACATGGCTCCAGTGTTCCCATTCCCCAGTATTCCTGCCCTTGTATAATACCCACTTTGGGACCAGAAGCTGGACATAGTGACTTGCTGGCGACACATAGACCAGGGTGAAGTCATGCAGTGAGTATTTGGAATCACCAGGAGACAAGATATGAGGCACCTGGAGTCTACATTCTCAAGGTGGGCCGTCCAAGCCAGGCTGGGTAAGTACAGATTTCTGATGGAACCCCATGACAAGTGACCCTGCGTTCCTTTTCCATCTGAGGGCATTCTTCTCCAGATCTCAACCCCCACAGCCACCGCCATGAGACAGGAACAGGAGGAGGAAAGATCACCAGCAGGGATTCTCATCCTGGCTGCAGTGAACAGGGGAATTCTGGGAAAAGGACAGGAAGGGAAGGGAAGAAACACAGGCTCCCAAATGTAGCAGCTGGTGAGCCCACGCACAACCCCAGGGCAGCCCCGTGGCTGCAAAGATGAGAGCAGAACAGTGTCCAGTCTCCCTGTGCTGCCTCTGGGGCCCAGCTGTCCCTTCCTCCAACACAGATCGTGCCCAGGGAGCCCACAGTGCTGCCCCCCGTCTGTGTATCTCTGCTCATCTCCAGAATAGACCACCACGGCCACGCCCTCCCAGAAGTCCTCCCCTCTCCATGTGCAGTAGTTCAGTGTGGGCAACAGAAACCCAGCTAACGGTGGTGTCAACGGGACAGCAGCTGTGTGTCCCATGTGTGAGGAGAGCTGTCCAGGGCTGTAGGGTTGCTCTGCACCACAGGGCTGTCCAGTGACGATGACCCTGGGACGTTCCCTTATTAGCATGACCAGGGCACCTAAGACCATGTCCGTGGTCCACGAGCAGGGCAGGGAGAGCAGAAAAAGAGGTTTCCCTCCTTTTAGGGTGACACCTGCTACCTCATTCTGCGTCACCATAATGGCCCAAATGTAGTCACACAGACAAAAGTAGCCTCCTGGGAGGCTGGTGAATGAGGCTGTTTTCAATCTGAGTGACCATGTGCTCCCATGAAATTGTGAAGACAGACATCCTGCTTCCTCTTCACAACGTGAATGTCAAGTTCTTACCATCCTACTTGCTTTCTTCTCACTCATTGGGAGGGCCCAGGAGGGAGCAGTAGGCAGGGTGGGAGGGCGTGCCATGAGCAGGGGTGAGGCTAGACTTCCCCTCACCTCTCACCTTGGAGAGCAAGCATCACCAGGAAGTCAGGTGGAGGAAGAGGAGTTGGGGACAGCAGGATTGGAAGGACATGAGCGGTCACCCCAGTGTCTGTCAGGCCCACTCAGGCTGTGCTTTCAGACTGTGAATAAAACAGTGAGGAAGAAAGTCTGCCCACCCACTGCTGGTCTCCCCGCTTCTGCATTCTGCACAGCCCACCTCACAGCCCAGATGCAGACGCCACAGAATCCCTACAGCCCAGATGTGACCCTCCCTTCCCACCACCTCCACCAAACACACTCTGTCAGCCAATGCACAACCAGCTCTCCTGTCGCTTCAAACCCCACGGACTCACCTACAGGGACAGTGAGGAATGCCTACTCCTGACAAGTCTCAGTGCTGGAGAAGGAGAAGCTGTCAGAGTCACAGAAGGAGGTGACCCTTAATGAGGGGGGTGAACAGTGTCCAAAGGTCCAAAACAATGGTGGGCGCTTGGGCTCAGCACCTGACTGTTCTGTGAGAATCATGGCTAAGCCAATTGAGTCACTTATCTCTCAGTGACCTTGGTTTCCTCACCTATAAATTGGGGTTGGTACGTTTCTCTATCTCACATGGTTATTAGGATGATGTAAATGATTCAACTCATGTGCACCCCTTAAAACAGTTCTTTTTTTTTTTTAATGATTTTTTATTATATTATGTTAGTCACCATTCAGTACATCCCCGGTTTCTGATGCAAGGCTCAATGATTCATTAGTTGCGTATAACACCCAGTGCACCATGCAATACGTGCCCTCTTTACTACCAATCACCAGTCTATCCCATTCCCCCACCCCCCTCCCTCTGAGGTCCTCAGTTGTTTCTCATAGTCCATAGTCTCTCATGTTTCATTCCCCCTTCTGATTACCCCCCTTTCTTTATCCCTTTCTTCCCCTACCGATCATCCTAGTTCTTATGTTCCATAGATGAGAGAAATCATATGATAGTTGTCTTTCTCTGCTTGACTTATTTCACTTAGCATTATCTCCTCCATTGCCGTCCATGTTGTAGCAAATGTTGAGAACTCATTCTTTCTGATAGCTGAGTAATACTCCATTGTATATATGGACCACAACTTCTTCTTTTTTTTTTTTTAAAGATTTTATTTATTTATTCGACAGAGATAGAGACAGCCAGCGAGAGAGGAAACACAAGCAGGGGGAGTGGGAGAGGAAGAAGCAGGCTCATAGCCGAGGAGCCTGATGTGGGGCTCGATCCCAGAACGCCGGGATCACGCCCTGAGCCGAAGGCAGACGCTTAACCGCTGTGCCACCCAGGCGCCCCTGGACCACAACTTCTTAATCCAGTCATCTGTTGGAGGGCATCTCGGCTCCTTCCACGATTTAGCTATTGTGGACATTGGTGCTATGAACATTGGGGTGCATATGGCCCTTGTCTTCACTACGTCTGTATCTTTGGGGTAAATACCCAGTAGTGCAATGGCTGGATCATAGGGTAGCTCAATTTTTAACTTTTTAAGGGACCTCCACACTGTTTTCCAGAGTGGCTGTACCAACTTGCATTCCCACCAACAATGTAGGAGGGATCCCCTTTCTCCGCATCCTCTCCAACAATTGTTGTTTCTTGCCTTGTCTATTTTTGCCATTCTAACTGGCATAAGGTGGTATCTCAGTGTGGTTTTGATTTGAATTTCCTTGATAGCTAATGATTTTGAACATTTTTTCATGTGTCTGTTAGCCATTTGTATGTCTTCATTGGAAAAGTGTCTGTTCATATCTTCTGCCCATTTTTTGATTTGTTTATTTGTTTCTCGTGTATTGAGTTTGAGAAGTTCTTTGTAGATCTTGGATACCAGTCCTTTATCTGTAGTGTCATTTGCAAATATATTCTTCCATTCCGTGGGCTGCCTCTTAGTTTTTCTGACTGTTTCCTTGGCTGTGCAGAAACTTTTAATCTTGATGAAGTCCCATAAATTCATTTTATCTTTTGTTTCTCTTGCCTTTGGGGATGTGTCATGAAAAAGGTTGCTTTGGCCGATGTTGTAGAGGTTGCTGCCTATGTTCTCCTCTATAATTTTGATGGATTCCTGTCTCACATCTAGGTCTTTCATCCACTTGGAGTTTATTTTTGTGTATGGTGTGAGATAGTGGTCAAGTTTCATTCTTTTGCATGTAGCTGTCCAATTTTCCCAGCACCATTTATTGAAGAGACTGTCTTTTTCCCACCGGAAGTTTTTTCCTGCTTTATCAAATATTAGTTGCCCAAAGAGCCGAGGGTCCATTTCTGAGCTCTCTATTCTGTTCCATTGGTCTATGTGTCTGTTTTTGTGCCAGTACCATGCTGTCTTTGTGATCACAGCTTTGTAGTACAGCTCGAAATCCGGCATTGTGATGCCCCCAGCTTTGTTTTTCCTTTTCAACAGTTCCTTGGAGATTCGGGGCCTTTTCTGTTTCCATACAAATTTAAGGACTGTTTGTTCCAGTTGTTTGAAAAATGTCCTCGGTATTTTGATCGGGATAGCATTGAAAGTGTAGATTGCTCTGGGTAGCACGGACATTTTAACTATGTTAATTCTTCCGATCCATGAGCATGGAATATCTTTCCATCTTTTTATGTCTTCCTCAATGGCTTTCAAGAGTGATTTATAGTTTCTAGAATATAGGTCCTTTACGTCTCTGGTTAAGTTAATTCCAAGGTAACGTATGGTTTTTGGTGCTATTGTAAATGGGATGGATTCCCTAATTTCTCTTTCTTCGGTCTCGTTATTCGTGTATAGAAATGCAACTGATTTCTGAGCATTGATTTTGTATCCCGCCACGTTACTGAATTGCTCTATAACTTCTAATAGTTTGGGAGTGGATTCTTTGGATTTTCCATATAGAGTATCATGTCATCTGCAAAGAGAGACATTTTGACTTCTTCTTTGCCGATTTGAATACCTTTGATCCCTTTTTGTCGTCTGATTGCTGTTGCAAGGACTTCTAGTACTATGTTGAATAATAGTGGCGAAAGTGGGCATCCTTGTCGAGTTCCTGATCTTAAGGGAAAGGCTTCCAGCTTTTCCCCATTGAGAATAATATTTGCAGTAGGCTTTTCATAGATGGCTTTTATGAGATTGAGAAATGTACCTTCTATTCCTACACTCTGAAGGGTTTTAATCAGGAAAGGATGCTGTATTTTGTCAAATGCTTTTTCGGCATCGATTGAGAGGATCATATGGTTCCTGAGTCTTTTCTTGTTGATATGATGTATGACGCTGATTGATTTGCGAATATTGAACCACGCTTGCATCCCAGGTATGAATCCCACTTGATCGTGATGGATAATCCTTTTAATGTACTGTTGGATTCTACTAGCAAGTATCTTGTTGAGGATTTTGGCATCCATATTCATTAGGGAAATCGGTCTGTAATTCTCCTTTTTGAGGGGGTCTTTGCCTGGTTTGGGGATCAAGGTAATATTGGCCTCATAGAATGAGTTTGGTAGCTTTCCTTCTGTTTCTATTTTTTGAAATAGCTTTAGGAGAATAGGTATTATTTCTTCTTTGAATGTTTGGTAGAATTCCCCAGGAAAACCGTCCGGGCCTGGAGTTTTGTTATTTGGAAGGTTGTTTATCACTGACTCAATTTCTTCATAATTAATTGGCCTGTTTAAGGAGTCAATTTCTTCCGGTTTCAATCTTGGTAGTTTATAGGTTTCCAGGAAGGAGTCCATCTCTTCCAGATTGCTTAGTTTATTGGCATATAGCTGTTGATAAAAATTTCTAATAATCCTTCCAATTTCAATGGTGTTCGTCGTGACCTCTCCTTTTTCATTCATAATTTTAATAATCTGGGTCCTTTCTCTTTTCTTTTGGATAAGTCATGCCAGTGGTCTGTCAATTTTATTGATTCTCTCAAAGAACCAGCTTCTAGTCCTGTTGATCTGCTCTACTGTACTTCTGGTTTCTGCTTGATTGATTTCAGCTCTAATTTTGGTCAACTGCTTCCTCGTGCGTGGATTAGGCCTGTCCCTCTGTTGCTGTTCCAGCTTCTTGAGGTGAGAATATAAAAACTGCATTTTAGATTTTTCTATTCTTTTGAGTGAGGCTTGGATGGCTATGTATTTCCCCCTTAGGACTGCCTTTGCAGTATCCCATAGGTTTTGGACTGTTGTATTTTCATTCTCATTGGTCTCCATAAATTGTTTAATTTGATTTTTGATTTCCTGGTTTATCGAGTCATTCCTGAGAAGGATGGTTCTTAGTCTCCAAGTGTTTGAGTTTCTTCCAAATTTTTCCTTGTGGTTGAGTTCCAATTTCAGAGCGTTGTGGTCTGAGAATATGCAGGGGATAATTTCAATCTTTTGGTATCGGTTGAGACCTGTTTTGTGTCCCAGAACATGGTCTATTCTTGAGAATGTTCCATGGGCATTAGAATAGAATGAGTATTCTTTGGTTCTGGGGTGTAGTGTTCTATATATATCTATGAGGTCCAACTCGTTGAGTATGGCATTCAAAGCCTTTGATTTTTGCTTAGTTTTTGCCAGGGTGTTCTGTCTATTTCTGATAGTGGAGTGTTGAGGTCCCCTACTATTAATGTATTTTTATTTATATGTCTCTTTATTCTGGTTAAGAGTTGGCTTGTGTATCTTGCTGCTCCCCTGTTGGGGGCATATATATTTATAATTGTCATATCCACTTGTTGAATACTTCCCTTAAGAATAATATAGTGCCCTTCTGCATCTCTAACTATAGTCTGTAGTTTAAAATCCAATTTATCTGATATGAGAATTGCTACCCCAGCTTTCTTTTGAGGTCCATTTGCATGAAAGATGGTACTCCATCCCCTTACTCTCAGTCTGAATGCATCTTTGGGTTCGAAATGAGTCTCTTGTAGACAGCAAGTGGATGGGTCATTTCTTTTTATCCAATCTGCAACCCTGTGGCGCTTTATGGGATGGTTCAAACCATTTACATTAAGACTGATTACTGAGAGATATGATTTTAATGATGCCATGTTGCCAGTAAAGTCTTTGTTTGTATTGGCTGTGACTTTCTGTTCTGTATCACTCTTGGGGCCTTTTTACTTTTATAGAACTCCCTGTAATATCTCCTGTAGGGCTGGTTTCGTGGTTATGAAATTGGTTAGTGACTGGCGATTCTGAAATGTCTTTATTTCTCCATCAATTCTGAATGACAGCCTTGCTGGATAAAGGATCCTTGGCTGCATGTTTTTCTCTGAAAGAGCTTTAAATATGCTCCCCCAACCCCTTCTCTCATTCCAGGTCTGTGTAGACAGGTCTGACGTAATTCTGATGCCTTTGCCTTGGTACGTGAGAAATTTCTTTGCCCTGGCCGCTTTCAATACTGTATCCTTGGATCTAATATTTGCGAAATGCACTATGACGTGACGTGGCATAGGTTTGTCATGGTTGAGCTTGGGAGGGGTCCTCTCTGCCTCTTGGACACGAATGTTTGTTTCCCTCGCTAGATTAGGGAAGTTTTCAGCTACAATTTGTTCAAATATCTCTTCTAGACCTCTGTTTTTCTCCACCCCCTCGGGGATGCCGATGATTCTAACATTGGATCGTTTCATTGAGTCAGTAATCTCCCGTAACCTATATTCGTGGGCGTGGGTTTTTTTAAGACCATCTTCTATTTTCATTTTTTCCTCTATTAACCCATCCTCCAATTCACTAACTCGTTCCTCTACTTCTGTGACCCTGGCCGTCAGAGCCTCTAGTTTTGCCTGCATTTGGCTCATAGAATTTTTAATTTCTGTCAGATTCGCTCTCATTTCTGTCCTTAGGGATTCTATATTCTCAGTAACCTTTTCGTTAATAGTTTTTTCAATTCTACTCATCATTTTGACCATCGTTACTCTGAATTCCATTTCTGATACTTTGGTTACATCCATATCCATTATTTCTGTGGCAGAGGCCACAGACTCACTGTCTTTTCTTTGCTGGGGGGGGGGCTTCTCCTTCTTGTCATTCTGATGAGGAGAGGTTGCGGGGTTGTCCAGAGCCCAAATTCTTGACTGGGTCCCAGGCCGTGCCCCTTGTTTTATAGGGATCTTAGGGATGTGGGCTTCTTCTTTAAAGATTTTATTTATTTATTTATTTATTTATTTATTTATTTATTTATGTGGCAGCCAACCAGCGAGAGAGGGAACAGAAGCAGGGGAGTGGGAGAGGAAGAAGCAGGCTCCCGGCGGAGGAGCCGGATGAGGGACTCCTTTCCGGAACGCCGGGATCACGCCCTAAGCCGGAGACAGGTGCTCAATGACTGCACCACTCTGGCGCCCGGGTTGTGGGCTTCTTGATTTTTCAGCCTGCCTTCTGTGTTCTGGGGGAGGGGCCTGCCGCGCCGATACTCAGGCAACCCTGTTTGGGTAGAGTCTCGGTGTCCCCTGCGAGGGGGGATGGGGATGGGCACTCCCTGAGCCGGTATTTCCAGGGTTTTGTTCTCTGGCGGCTTTCCCTGGCGGTTTGCTGTGCCTCTTCTGAGAGTCAGAGCAGCAGCGGCCGAATTTCAGCCTCTGTCACAGAACAGAGGGATTGCGGCCCGTTCTCTACTAATGTTCTGGCCACTTTAACTCTGTTACTGTTGGTGCTGCTCAACCCTGCAGAGTCCTGGGATGTGCGCCCCACACCCGGCGTCCCAGCCCTCACTTCCAGGGCTGGCGCGTCTCTGTCCTTTGTGTTTCTAACGCCGCCAGCTGCCCCGTGCGCGCTCCGGAAGCTCCCGGTCTCAGTCTGGATCCAGTAAGCGCACCGGGATTCCGGGGTTCCGCGAGATGCCTGGTGGCGCGCGCACCCGGCTCACGGTCTCAGTCCGCTGTTTTGCGGGTGCCGTCCGCGAGCCCCACCCGCTCTCCCGTGCAGGTGGCTACCGCTTCCCGGCGCCCGAACACGGCGGCTCCCTCCCCCTTCCGTTTATCTTCCGATATCTGCGCACGGTTTCATGGCTCCCCGCTTCGTACCTCAATACTCAGTGCTGGAGATGTTCATTTGTAGAGATCCAGATGCGTCTTCCTGCATCTCAGGCTGGTTCCGTGGTTGTTTAGGCTGGTCTGGTACCTATCCAGCTCGACTCGGGGGACCGGCTGAAAACGGTGTCTCCTACTCCTCCGCCATCTTAACTCCTTCACCCCTTAAAACAGTTCTGACACTTTTATCAAGCAGAACCCTGGGGAGTAGGAGAGTCTTACCAATGTAGCTCCTG
The DNA here is from genome assembly GCF_023065955.2 of Ursus arctos. Classification (NCBI taxonomy): domain Eukaryota; kingdom Metazoa; phylum Chordata; class Mammalia; order Carnivora; family Ursidae; genus Ursus; species Ursus arctos. Next base: position 26,706,701 of record NW_026622997.1, on the reverse strand, counting down.
TTTTCTTCTTCCTACCATGACATGCACCAGTTCTCCCCACCGCTCATCACCCCGAGCCCATCTCACTTGCAGATGGAGAGCTGTTCTGTGCTTATAACCCGTGGGGTGGCGGTGGGGCAAGCATGGACTGGACAGGGTGGAGGCAAGGATGAGGAATTCTCAGAGCAGCAGCATATGTTGGCACACACGCACACACACACACACAGAGGCATGCAGATACATACAAACACCCATACACACTTGTACACACTCACTCAGAAACACACACAAACCTCCACACACAAATACCCATACACATCTCTACAGGATTGCAACCCCCTCCCCCCCAGAGAGACACACACACACATAACACACTCCTTTCACATTTCCCACTTCAACTGCAGTCTGGCTTACTCCCACTTCAACTTTCTAAAAAATCTAGGCTCTTGAGGGTGGATGTCTATCGACAGAAGAATGGATAAAGGAAAGGTGGAATATATATGATGGTATATTACTCAGCTATCAAAAAGAATGAAATCTGCCATTTGCAATGACCTTGATAGGACTAGAGGGTATTATACTAAGTGAAATAAGTCAGGCAGAGAAAGACAAATACCATAAGATTTCACTCATATGTGAAATTTAAGAAACAAAACAGATGAACATAGAAGAAGGGAAGAAAAAGTAAGATAAAAACAGAGAGGTAGGCAAACCATAGGAGACTCTTAAGTGGGGGTTACTGGAGGGGAGTGGGTAGGTGGGATGGGGTAACTGGGTGATGGGAATTGAGGAGGGCATGTGATGTAATGAGCCCTGGGGATTATATGCAACTCAAGAATCACTAAATTGTACCCTTGAAACTAATAATAAAGTATACATTAACTAAATTGATTTTAAATAAAACATTTTTATAAAATTTTGGATCATGAGAGAGAAGGACCTGAGAATTTGTGTCCCACCAGAAAGAGACCCCCTCCCCCAGGAACTGTGGTGCTCTCTGGATCTCATGCATGCCTGCTCCTGGAACCCTCCTACAGGAACAAGAGATGTGACCTTAGGTCAAGATCCTAGAATCCAGAGGCAGCCAGTGCATTGCCCCAGCTGGTATTGGGGCTCTGGGAGTCCAGCAAGTCTCCAGCCTCCCACCTTCCTTTTTTAAAAAATCTTAATTTAATTTAATTTTTAAATTATGTTCCGTTAGCCAACATATAGTACTTCATTAGTGCTCAACTATTCATTAGTTGTGTATTATACCCAGTGCTCATCACGACCCTGCCCTCCTTAATACCCATCACCTGGTTACCTCATCCCCCTACACCCCGCTCTCTGTACCCCTGTTTGTTTTGCAGAGTCTAGAGTCTCTCATGGTTTGTCTCCCTCTCTGATTTCTTCCCATTCAGGTTTCCCTCTCTTCCCAAATGGTCTTCCGTGCTATTCCTTACATTCCACATATGAGTGAAACCATATGAAAATTGTCTTTCTCTGATTGACTTACTTCACTTAGCATAATCCCCTCCAGTTCCATCCATGTCGATGCAAATGGTGAGTATTCATCCTTTCTGATGGCTGAGTAGTATTCCATTGTATATGTGAACCACATGTTTATCCATTCATCTGTTGAAGGATATCTCAACTCCTTCCACAGTATGACTATTGTGGACATTGCTTCTGTGAACATTGGGGTGTGTGTGCCCATTCTTTTCACTATATCTGTATCTTTGGGGTAAATACCTAGTAGTGCAATTGCTGGGTCATAGGGAAGTTCTATTTTTAACTTCTGGAGGAAATTCCATACTGTTTTCCAGAGTGGCCGTACCAGCTTGCATGCCCACCAACAGTGTAAGAGGGTTCCCCTTTCTCCACATCCTCTCCAACACTTGTTTCCTGTCTTGTTAACTCTTGCCATTCTGACTGATGTAAGGTGGTATCTCATTGTGGTTTTGATTTACATTTCCCTGATGGCTAGTGATGTTGAATATTTTTTTCATGCGTCTGCTGGCCATTTGTATGTCTTCTTTGGAGAAGTGTCTGTTCATGTCTTCTGCCCATTTTTTGACTTGATTATTTGTTTTTTGGGTGTTGAGTTTGAGAAGTTCTTGATAGATCTTGGATACTAACCCTTTATCTGCAATGTCATTTGCGAATATCTTCTCCCATTCCGTGGGTTGCCTTAGGTTTGATGACTCTTTCCTTTGCTGTGCAGAAGCTTTTTATCTTGATGAAGTCCCAAAAGTTCATTTTTGCTTTTGTTTCCCTTGCCTTTAGAGACCCGTCTTGAAAGAATTTGCCATGGCCGATGTTAAAGAGTTATTGCCTATGTTCTCCTCTAGGATTTTGATGGATTCCTGTCTCACATTGAGGTCTGTCATCCACTTTGAGTTGATCTTTGTTTATGGTGTAAGAGAATGGTCCCGTTTCCTTCTTCTGCATGTGGCTGTCCAATTTTCCCAGCACCATTTATTGAAAAGACTCTCTTTTCTCTATTGGATATTCTTTCCTGCTTTGTCAAAGATTAGTTGACCATAGAGTTGAGGGTCCATTTCTGGGCTCTTTATTCTGTTCCATTGATCTATGTGTCTGTTCTCGTGCCAATACCATGCTGTTTTGATGATCACAGCTTTCTAATATAGCTTGAAGTCAGACATCATGATACCCCCAGCTTTGGTTTTCTTTTTCAACATTCCCCTGATGATTTGGGGTCTTTTCAGTTTACATGCAAATTTTAGGATTGTTTGTTCCAGCTCTGTGAAAAATGTGAATATTATTTTGATAGGGATGGCATTGAAAGTGTAGATTGCTCTGGGCAGCATAAACATTTTCACAATGTTTATTCTTCCAATCCATGAGCATGGAATGCTTTTCCATCTCTTTGTGTCTTCCTCCATTACTTTCATAAGTGTTCTGTAGTTTCTAGAGTACAGGTCCTTTACCTCTTTGGTTTGGTTTATTCCTAGGTATCTTATGGTTTTTGGTGCTATTGTAAATGGAATCGATTCCTTAATTTCTCTTTCTTCTGCCTCATTGTTAGTGTGTGGAAATGCAACTGACTTCTGTGCATTGATTTTGTATCCTGCCACGTTGCTGAATTTCTGTACGAGTTCTAGTACTTTCAGCCTCCCACCTTCTCTTAGACCGCCCTCCCACCAGCCAAGGTTCCCTGCGCTGCACAGCAGGATGTCTCCATACTTCCTTCAGAAATAACGGAGTAGGAGTTTCAGTCGAACCATTGGGGTCAGACAGTTATAGATCGGAATGAGGACACTAGATCTCTTCCCTGCCTCAGTTCTTATTGTTCTAGAGCACAACTCTAGCAACTACAGTTCCAACCATCTAAACTCCTGCTAACACAACCCCACCAATGAGAGTGCCAAGGGAACCTGGCCAGTAAATGCCCCCTTAATGAGCACGGTGGGCTGGGCAAATCGATCTGAGGAGGAAAGGAAAAGTAAGAGGTGCCTCTGTGCCCTGACTCTGCTGAAAGTCTCTAGAAGGTTCCTGGGTCCCTGATATCTGGCTCCACTCCTCATCTCCTCCCTTCCGCTGTCTCATGGTGATGGGCTCAGGCAGCCCCACATGCTGCACATGGCATGTGTATCTCTGCTCATCCTCAGAAGACAGCACAATGGCCACCCACTTCTGGATGGTTCCATCCCCTTCTGTCTGGTCTCCACAAGCTCCTATCCTAGGTCTGGTGCTCCCTGGCCCACTGCCAAGTCAAGGTGATCTCTGAAGGACAGGAGCCCAGGGCACACAGCCCCACAGGGTGACCCTATAGTAAGAGAGGGGGTGCGGGGTCATGTGTGTTCTGGGAGGCTGTGTGGAGAGCAAACAGGGACGGCTAAGGCAAGGTCTTCTTGGAGAACATCAACTCCACAGACCAAGTTGCCAAACATGCTGAGGGTCTGGCTGCCTGCAAGGGTGAGGCAGGGAGTACTCCCTATCAGAGGGTAGAAGGGACCAGCTCTAGCCAGGCCTGGGCCCAAGACAAAAGGATGGGAACCCCTACTGACATTTTCCTCCGAAGGAAGAGCCTTTTCAGAGGCTCTCCGCCCCCTTATCAAGCTTGTAACTCAGTATTTCTAGATAAATATTGATAGGTACTCCCAGCTACTGTATCTCTGGTGGGAAAGAGCCTAAAAAGTGAAACACCTCCATGAGCCTCAGAGCTACTCCAGTGCTCTCCTGAGAGAACTTTCCCCAGCGTGGGCCTAAGAAGAGTGTGTGACATGGCACTGCCCAGGGGACTGGGTGTGGGGGGGGAGGCGCTGTCCTCAGCACATGGCACCCCCATCCCACACTAGATGTCTTCCATCCCTGTGTGTGATTAGCTCTGGGGCGCCCCCACCACTCTGGAGAGAGGGCTGTCCCGAGCTGGGGCTGGGAAGAGCTGCGTGGCTGGGCTGTGCGGAGTCCTTACCAGTGTGGTTGAAGTTCTTGTCCCCAAACTCCAAGTGTCTCTGCAGCCACAGGAAGTCCTGCTTCTCCTGTCCATCTCGTCCCTCCATGAAGTGCCTACTGGCCTCCCATCTCCGCTGGTGTGGCAGCAACAATGAGATGACCATGGATGGCAGAAGCTCCATGTCCAAACTTGTCATTGTCATTGTCCTAGCCATCCTGTCACCTCCCCAGGGTCCTGCTGTCCTCCTGGAGCTCCCAGCCACTGCAACCTGCAGGGTGGAGGTCCTGCCCACCTCCCCCCAGGACCAGGCAGTGTCCGTCAGGGCAGCGCATGCCTCTGAAGCCTCCCCAGCATTTGTCCCTGTGCCCCACCCCCACTAGCTTCTCCGTGGGGAGCATTCACCCTATGGATAGATCTCTTCTTATATTTTGATCCCAGATCCTGAAAAAGCTCTGGAAAGATCCTGGTCCCATCCTTCCACACTGTACCAAACTCCACCACGTACTGTCTCTCTCCTCTGATGCTGTGAGCCCTTAGAAGCCAGGACTCGGTCGGTGCCTGAAACATAAGCGTCTGGCAAACTGCAATTCACGCTCCCCTATGGATCAGCTGGGAAAATCTGAGCAGCCTCCCTCTCCAGCTTTCATTGTGCCGCTCACTGGTTTAGGCCTGGATTCCACATGCAGTCCCTTCACTACTGTTTCATATGTTACCCTCTAGACGTTAACTAGAAATGATTAACTACAGCCTACGTCCTGACCCTCCTGTGTCTGTCACCCACACCTTGCCCCCCTAACTGCTGACTGCTTGCAACCTCCCCCCCATGAACCCTGATCATACACACACATCAGGGTCTACACAGAGCTCCAGCTCATTCACGAACCTTCCCCAGACCACTGGAGGGTGTGGCTGTGACACTGTGAACTGTGTCTTCTTCTCACGTGACATCTAAGGAGGTGTGTGTCTTTAGTGGCTCCCAGTCTGCCTCCCACGCTCAATCACGTGCCCACAGAAGCATGGGTGCCTCCCCAATTCACTGTAAGCTCTGTGAGGACAGACACGAGCTTATACTTTCTGGCTCCCCACCTACAGGGCCCTAAACTGTGGCCACGACCCTTTGAGTCTGCTCAGTTTCATTGAGTCTGCAAAGAGTTTCCAATTAGGCACTCTCGTTATATAGATCAATACTTGGTCTATAATGGGGTGCCTAAGAGATATATACTGATATATATGTGTGTGTATAAGAAATCTCTTAGGCACCCCATTATAGATCAAGTACTGATCCATATGTGGGTACCTAAGAGACGTCCCTTAGGCACCCCATTATAGATCCACGGGGTGTCTAATAGAATCGGGGTGCCTAAGAGTTTTCTTATACACACATTTACATATGAAGTATTGGTCTATATAGGTGTCTATAAAATATTTCTAATACACACGTATTAGAAAAGATTTCCTATACACACATATTATAGAAGATTTCTTATACATCCCTTTCTATACATTTCTTATACACATATTTATATATGTGTATTGATCTATATAGGTGTGTATAAAATATTTCTTATACACATATATTATAAATGATTTCCTTATACACACATATTATAAAAGATTTCTTATATACCCCTTTCTATACATTTCTTATGGACATATTTATATATGAAGTATTTATATATAGGTTTGTATAAAATATTTCTTATACACACATATTATAAAAGATTTCTTGTAAACCCCTTTATATATGAAGTATTGATATACATAGGGGTGCCTAAGAGATTTTTTATGAACCCCATTATATATGAAGTATTGATATATATAAGGGTGCATAAGACATTTCTTAAACACACATTTATATATGAAGTAATGATATATGTATAGTAATGATATATATATAGATATATATGATATATATATATAGTAATGATATATATATAGGTGTGTATAAAATATTTCTTATATACACATATTACAAAAGAGTTCTTATACAACCCTTTATATATATTTCTTATACAGAGATTTATATATAAAGTATTGATATATATATGTGTGTATAAAATATTTCTTATACACACATATTATAAAAGATTTGTCTTAGACACCCCTTTATATATTATTATATATTAAATATTGATCTATACCAGGGTGCCTAAGAGATTTCTCGTAGGCATCCTGTTTTAGATCAAGTATTGATCTATCTCTTAGGTACCCCATTATAGATCAACGGGGTATCTAAGAGAATTGGGGTGCCTAAGAGATTTCTTATACACATATTTATATATGAAGTATTGCTCTATATAGGCGTGTATAAAATATTTCTTATACACACATATTATAAAAGAATTCTCATACACACATATTATAAAAGATTTCTTTACACTCCTTTATATACATTTCTTATACACACAGTTATATATGAAATATTGTTATATATAAATGTGTATAAAATATTTCTTATACATATATAATAAAATATTTTTAACACACATATTATAAAAGATTTCTTATACACTGCTTTATATATGAAGTATAGATATATATAGGGGTGCATAAGAGATTTCTTATACACACATTTATATGAAGTATTGATATATATATGTGTGTATAAAATATTTCTTATGCACTCATATCATAAAAGATTTCTCTTAGACACTTTTTTTATAGTCATCCTAGGGATGTGGGCTTAAGCTGCTAGATACCGTGCCAGTGTTTGTTGAAGCCTCTTTGCGTGTGTGTGTGTGCGTCTGTGTGTGCGCGTGTGTGCGCGTGCCTGGAGGGCTGGGCAGGCACGGGGTGAGAGGGAGTCTGCAGTTTTTATAGACCAAGTTTGAAGCTTAGTCCAGAAGTGAGCTCAGAGGCGCCTCACCAGAGTTTGTCAAGATCCTTGTTGGGATCCAGCCACAGAAAGTTTTTCGAATGCTTTGATTTTTTATCTCCTTGGGCCCATAGTTTGAGTCAATGGTTTTATAGGAGGACCTAAACAGATATTAAGCAGAAGGACGAGATTAATCAAAAAGGGGAAAATGAGATGTGGGAAAAAGAGGAACCAGCATAAAGATCCTGCAGCAACGGGCTGGCTCCGTGCTGCATGTGAATTCGATTTTGACTAAGTGATGAATCTTGACCCCTTCTTGCAGCCTTTCCAGGTCTGAAACTCCCCAGGAGATCTTTCAGTCTTTCCTTCTGCAGGGGGACAGAGCTCAGTTCAGACAGAGAGGGCAGCTCCAGCGCCCCTGAGTTGATTCAAACAGTGATCCAAAGACCTAGTGGACCAGTCTGGAAGCTCAGCAGTGTTTCCCCGAGACAGCTTTAATTCCTTCCATTGCTCCTTCCTTCTCACAGCTAAAAGACCTTGGTGAATACCAAATCCCCTCCATTAGCTCAAGGAGAGTGGTACTGGCCAGGCTAAGGCACTGGAAGCCAGGACTGGAGTTGGCCTGAGACCAAGGTTTGGTAAGAAAGAAGCGAGCAAGAACTCCATTCAAAACAAATTCTGAGTAAAGAAAGCAAGGAAGGAGAAACAGACAAGGGAAAAAAGGGAAAAGCTCTCCCTAGGACTGTGGTGGAGGAAGAGACCTCTGACCTAGTAAGAGCCCAGAGGCTGGGAAGAAAGCCTTTCAAGGTGCCTGTTGGGTTCTTAAAGTAACCAGTCAGAAGATCAAAATCAAAGAGCTAGTGAAAGGAGAAGCAGAGATTGTCCATTAAACCTGAGTAACACACCTCAGTCCTGCATGGATTTTTTTTTTTTAAACTCAGATTCCAGTTTTTATTCTCACAAAAACATACACAGTGTCAACACAAACCAGTCTGGATTACTGTTTCCCAAAGGGAGTTCCATGGGACTCTAGTCGAGTGGAACACATTTCGGTACTACAGAACTTTAAAAGATTCATGTGCATTGCAAATCTCTAGATAGAAGATGGACATGGTCTGCCGTCTTTCCAAACTCTTCCAGACATGTCCTAGGAACCGTCAACCTAAACTTGTCAGGGAGCAAAACTTAAGCAAAAACATTGATTTGAGATCAAAGAATTGCAATTCAGGGTACATAGATTTGGGTAGCAACCTAGAGAGTGTTAAGGTGCAAAAGTGAGAGGTTTCTAAAGAGAAAGGAGAAGCTTCTATACATTGTTTATGAAGAATTTTTGATTGGTATTGGTGGAAGAAAGCTAATCTTGGCTAAATATAATTGGTTACCAAGGCTATCGCTAAGCAAAGTCTTTACTGTAGCAAGTTGTAGGTGTTCAGGTCGAGTCCTCGGAATATTTGTGTTTTGGCCCAGTTCCAAAGTTCATGGTTCTACTACTGAGAACGTGCATATGGCCAATCTCCTAGTGGTCTCCTGGCTCCATTTTAAAACCCCTTGATGTGAGTTACTCCATTTCATTTTACCTTTCATGGAACTATGAACTAAGTACATTGAATTAATATTATAAAGATCACAGCTGAAGACAGTCATCATACAAATGTATGTATGATCCCATGTTATCATCCTGTATTTTATCTCCTTCTTTCATTTAAGGCAATGTCCTTATTCACTGCAGTGTGGAGAAACAGCCTTCTGAGGAAAAGATTATAAAACATGCTGAGAAACTTTCTAAGAAAAAGATTGTAAAATGTCTCCATCAGTAAATTATTCCTTATGTATTAATTAGGATATGTGTTTAGTTGCTGTCAGTGAAGCCTGATTAACAGTCAACAAGGGGTTTATTTCTGTCTCATCTAACAGTTTAAGGCAGGCATGACGGGGGCCCAGGCTATCTTGGTGCTCAGCGATCTCTAGGACATTACTCACTCATCGCCTGAGATGGACAGTATGTTCACATTCCAGAGTGGGTTAGAGGCAAGGGGTTTAAGGATACGTTCTAGAAGTAGGACGTGCTATTTCTCCTAACATCCCATTGGCCAGTACTTGGTCTATTGGAAGTTCTGCTGCTGTAAAATAAGGGATATTTCAATTATCTATGGCTATGTAACAAAACTACTCTAATACTCATTGGTTACGACACAATGACTTTTTTTTTTTTTTATCGCTCACAACCTTAAATCAAACGGTGGTTCTTCTGCTGATTTCCGGTGTAACTGCAGTCAGACAGCGGCCGCCACTATAATGTCCACATTGGCTTACTCGCCTCTGTAGCTCTCTGGCAGGGATAGCTGGAAGGCTGGCTTCAGCCGACAAGCATGCACAGCTGGAAATTTCTCTCCATGTAGACTCAAGATGTTTCCCTTTCTACAAGGCCTTTCCATGTGGTCTCTCCAGCAGGGTAGCCAAACTCCTTAAGTGGCCTCTCAGGCCTCCCCAAAGTACAATATTTTAAATGCTAGGTCTTCCCAGGGCTTTGGCCCAGAACTGGCCCAGCCTCACTTCAGTCACCTTCTGTGGGTTACAACAAGCCACGGGCCCATCACAGTTTCCAGAGGAGTGGAGTGAGAAGGGCATAGATCCTGGGAGGCATGGTTCCTTGGAGGTCACCACTGGAAGTGAAGATTGAGTGCATTCGCTTCCTAGGGCCACCATAGCAAAGTGCCACAAAGCACATGACTTAAAAAACCGAAAACTTACTGTCTCACAACTCTGGAGGCAAAAGTCCAAAATCAAGATGACAGCCAGTTTGGCTCCTTCCTGGGGCTGTGAGGGGAGGTTCTGTTCCAGGCCTCTCTCCTTGACTTGTAGATGGCTGTCTCCTCCCTCTGTGTCTTCATACCATCTTCCCTCTATGCTTGTCTCCATGCCCAAACTTCCCCTTTTCCTAAGAACATCAGTCATATTACATTGGACCCACTCTTATGACCTCATTTAAATTTGATTATCTCTGTAAAGACCCCATCTCATATAAGGTCACATTCTGAGGCACTGGGGATCAAGACTCCCACATATGAATTTGGGGGAAGACGCACTTCAACCCATAGCACTGAGGAATAACTAATGGTCTTTGCCATATTCTGTAATACATTAATATTCTCCCTCCCTAGCAATATGCTGATAATTATTTCCTCCTTGCATTGCTCTTTCTATTATTTCTTGAAAAAAGAAATCAGACATTTTGAATGTCTTTTCTATTTTTTTTGCAATATATAGTATCTTATTATAAATCAATATCGTCACTAGCAGCATAAACTCAGTGTCACAAAAAATGATAGGAATATTCAATTCTTACTTTGTTTCATCTTTTCTGTTAAAGAAACTGACTTTCAGCTTGGAAGGGAGGAAGAGAAATTTTTTTTTAAGATTTTATTTTTAAGTAATCTCTACACCCAACACGGAGCTTCAACCCACAACCCCGAGGTCAAGAGTCTCATGCTCTACCAACTGAGCCAGCCAGGTGTCCCAGGAGTAAGAGAAAATTTTAAACTTAAAAAAAAAAAGTGAGAAACTTAAGAGAAAACCTCTAAATCAATCTCGTGCCCCAAAGGAATGAAGTTGCATCCTTTTGGGAGAACATGCAGAATAAATCATCCTGTTGCTATAGTTATCTGATTATATCAGGTCCACTTGAGCCTGTCAAGTGGGTGATGTGTCCAAAAGCAACATAAATCTAAACTCCACGAGGTGAACTGCTTGGGGATGTGTCATCGGTATCGATGCTTTTGAAAGCAAATGAGCAGTAATGTGTCCAGCTACAGTGTATGTTTTTATAACATACAGTAACTCTTCCATGATTGATAACTAGGGTAATGATGTCGGTATGACGATGGAGTTATGTTGGATCAGACACAGTTTTTCCCAGGCAAAGAAATCTGGAAGAGTGGAAATAGCATTAAGAACCTTCTAGAAGAAAGACAAAAGAGCTCAGATCAACTGTTGCACACAGGCCAGAGTCTTCAGCCCCATCAAATAAACAAATGATATCAGTGTCCCACCTCCTCCCTTCTTGCCTTGAGAGGTACATCCCCATCTTTGCACAGGTCTACCTTCCCGTGTCTACCTTAAAGGAAGCCCCCTTGGCTCAGAGCTTCACTTCCAGGTGCATAAGGATAGTGTTTTGGTGCATTTTTAGTATCTCCTTTAGGTAGCCCCTAGCCTTGATGACCTACCTTCCTGGGCTGTCTGGGAAGATTGTTCTATGTAGCCAGGTCAAACTTGTATCATAATAGGCTGAAGGTCAGGCCTGGAACGGGGGACTGAGCAAAGACAGTTATTGTTTTTGTTAGTGTTCTGGTTATAAAGCTGCATAGCTTTTGAGTCGTCTGCCCTAGCCCATTATTTTCCATAAGTACCATTATTTGGGGAGCATGATTTTTCAGAAAATAAGATTTCTCATGAATGATTATATCTAGTAGGAGCACTAGATACAAAAATGGTAATTGTAGTAAAATTGTAATTGTATTTTGTATATGACCGAGCGTGTCTACTTTCCAGAATCAATCTTTGCAAGACTCATATGTTTACACAGGAAATATGTATGAAAATGGTCACTGCAGCATTGTTTGGAAGGGTAGAAAACGGGGGAAGCTAACTGTCCAACTCCCACTGGGGAAGTACTTAAATAAAATAGAGTATGTCCATACCATGGAATATTATGCAACAGTTGTTTCTCTTTTTTTAAATTTTTTAAAAAGATTTTATTTATTTATTTGACAGAGAGAGAGAGAGAGCACAAGCAGGGGAAGCGGCAGGCAGAGGGAGAAGCAGTCTCCCCACTGAGCAGGGAGCCCAATGTTGTGCTCAATCCCCAGACCCTGGGATCATGACCTGAGCTGAAGGCAGATGCTTCATCGACTGAGCCACCCAAGCGCCCCCTTTTTAAAAAATATTTTTAAGTTGGTTCCATGCCCAACATGGAGCCCAATGCAGAGCTTGAACTCACAACACTGAGATCCAGATCTGAGCAGAGATCAAGGGTAGGATGCTTAACCAACTGAGCCACCCAAAATGTCCTGCAAATTTTTTTTTATGTAGGCGTAGAAGGATCTCCAAGACACAGTTCTGAATAAAACAAAATTAAAAAAAATAAAACACACCAACAATATTATGTATTTTCTATAATTACATATATACATATGTATGTGGGTTTATGTGTGAGCATATATGTGTGTACATGGGTATATACGGACACACACATACACATGCATACCTACAAATATACAGGAGATAAAAGATCTGGAAGAATATGATTACCTCTAAGGAGGAAAAGAATAAAAATTTGAAGATGGGGAGTGGTTCAGGGATGGTTTGTCTTACTTATAGTTCAATTTCTTTAGCAAGGAGCCTATCTTCATTTTTATATGTTTAATAAAAATCCAATGTAAAAAAGGAAAAGAAGACGCAGAATACAGTGGCTAAAAGCCCAAACTCAGGGGCCAGGTTGTGAGTTTGAGGCTCAGATTTGTCACTTTCTGCCCAGGTGACCTTGAGCTATTTATCTTCTTTGTGCCTTCGTTCCCTCAATAATTAAGTAGGAAAAGTAACTGTGCCCACCTCATAAGTTTATTATGAGAATTAAATTATCTGTAAACCACTTAGAAAATACCTGGTGCACGTAAACATGTTCGATAGTTATTTTTTAAATGTTTAAAATAACAGATTTAATTTTTTTTCAAAATGTAAAGGAAAATGATATAGGATATGTTGAACGAGAGTCATTGGGACACAGCCACCAGGGGACGGATAGGACATCACCACCCACAGCAGTCTAAAACTCCTCTCGTGTTTGACTTGTTTCTTTATTTCCTCCCTCCCCCCTCCTCCTTCCTGAATTTTCCTTACTGTGCCTTCTCCTTCAGAGAGGGTCTTTCCCCTACCTGGGCACCTTCAGTTTGACATCTCCACTCACTATTGCAAAGGCCTGGGAGCAAAGGAACAGGCAAAGGGTGGTCTGCAGGATGGGGGTGGGTGTGCTTTAATCTTGTCTTTTCCAAGTATGGTTGGTCGTTGCCTCAACGCCAAAGATACCAGAGCTGTTAATGGAGCTTCTGGGAATGCCAGAGGAAGCAATCGAAGTAAGTTTTTTCTAAGGCCTACCAACCCCACTGGTTGAGGTCCCTGGAGTGCACAGGGAAGCGCGGTGGTGGTGGTGGTGGTGGTGGTGGTGGTGGGTACAGAGCATCCTCCTGAGCTGCCAGTGCACGGGACAGCCTTAGCCCAGAGAACATATCATGCCTATTGTCTTGCTCCCTCTCCTTCTTCCTCCCTCCTCCGTCGCTCTCTCTCTCCCTTGCCCTCTCTTTCTCTCTCTGTCATCACCACCAGCCAGGTGGAAGGGGAAGGGGCACGAGGGGGCTTCCTCTGCAACAGCTGTTCATACAGAACAGGAGGAGCCCTCTCCTGTCCCACCCTGCGTCCATGTCAAGGTGACGCTCCTCAAATCGCTCCTGCCTGCTGCAAGAGGGTGAGTAGGCAAAGCAGGGCAGGGACACTGAGACAGAGGGAAGGGCCAGTTCTCAACCCTGCCTTAAGTTCCGACCCCTCCAGGGTACCAGTCTACAAACTAGCCATCGCCAGCAGTGTTCGGAAGCCATTTAGCTTAATCCTTTATATTTGTTTTCTGACTTCTAGAGAATAAGCTCACCTCATTTTACATAATGTTATTTTACTACTTTTATAGTGATAAGATAGTAAGCTAATTTTGAGGTCAGAAAATACTATTATTCTTAAATATTGGGTTTTTCTTTTTTTACTTATTGGGTAATTATTCTTTAACTTTTTAAAAAAAAAGATTTTATTTATTTATTTGACAGAGAGAGAGACAGTGAGAGAGGAAACACAAGCAGGGGGAGTGGGAGAGGGAGAAGTAGGCTTCCCGCTGAGCAAGGAGCCCGAGGCAGGGCTTGATCCCAGGACCCCAGGATCACGACCGGAGCGGAAGGCAGATGCTTAATGACTGAGCCACCGAGATGCCCCTATTCTTTTTTTTTTTTTTAAGATTTTATTTTTATTTATTTGAAGAGAGAGAGACAGCCAGCCAGAGAGGGAACACAAGCAGGGGAGTGGGAGAGGAAGAAGCGGGATCCCAGCATAGGAGCCTGATGTGGGGCTCGATCCCAGAACGCCGGGATCACGCCCTGAGCCAAAGGCAGACGCTTACCGACTGCGCCCCCCAGGCGCCCCCAAGTGCCCCTATTCTTTAACTTTTACATGCACTCTGATGATCCTTCTCAGCTCATTTAACATTTTTGTTTACCTATTTTCACACTGGAAACAGAAAATGTTGTTTTTAGAAAGGAACCGATACTCTCACACTCTACGCCTGGGGATATACCTTCTCTGTACTAGTTGGCCTTAAACAGGCCCTTCATAACTCAAACCAGATTGCCATGGCGATCTCAATGAGCACCTAACTACAGTTGGCTAGGACACACTGAAGGCTGTATTTTGAACCATCTAGTCACTTTGGACATGCTGAAACATCTCCAAAGGAGATGTTTGGAAACCATTCAAATGATGTTGCCATTTTCTTCTCAAGATCATTCATTGTCCCTTTGGAGATTGTTCTGCGTGGCTGGGCCAAGCCTACATCATAACAGGCTGGAGGTCAGCCCTGGAGGGGGGGGTGGGCTGAGGAAAGAAACAGGCAGCAACATCAAAACAGAAAAGGGGAAGCACACCTCTGTTGATGGATCTTCAGCAGCTCATTGGCTTTGGGGGGCTGCCAAGCCAAAGACCTCACTCTTCAGATCGTAAAGTGGCCGAGGACCTGAGCTGGCTCTGGAAGAGGCAAGTCCTAGCACTCTGTAGCACTCATTACTGCAGCCTCGATTGGTTCTTCAGAAACATCACAAGGCCGTGGCATCCCTCCCCTTCCCCCCTCCTCCCCACCTGAGCCCCAAGGGGAAATGAAAGAGGAATACACATCCTGATGGAGGAAAGGGACCAGAGAGGGCATGCACGGCCCTAACTACCCACGTACAAATACCTGCGTTGTGCTGGACAGCGCCTGGCCTCGGACTGGTGTCCTAAAAACAAGACACCGTTCCCTCTCTGGGTTACTCAAGGCCCAGCAGGAACTGTACTTCACCAACAGGGTTGCTGCCGTTTCACTGAACGACAGTAACAGCGGACATGACCAAGCTTTTCCTAAGCGCCAAGCACTGTTCCGAGCACGCTCTACAGGGCTGGAGAGAGTTCGATAATCCACCCAAGCTAGCCCAGCTAATAAGTGGTCCGCTGGGATGGGGCCGCCAGCACTGTTGCTGTAGAACCAAATGCTTTTGATCTTCACGTTCTCCCGCTTTCAACTTCTCTTTACCTCCGTGTCTTCAAAATAACAGTAACGGTCTCTTATTGTAAGGATGCTGTGAGGGTCCTAAATAAATAAATAAATAAACAAACAAAACAAAGCCTTGCCACCTGCCTAGTAAGGTCAAAAGCTCAAGGAGTGTCAGTCGCCAGGAGCAGGAGATAACCTGCCAAGAGTCACAGAAGGAGGTGGCTGAGCCAGGACCCCAGCTAGTGAGCCCGTTCTTCATGCTGCCTGTCCCACCACTTCCAGTCAGTGACGTCACAGGGGAGGTGCCCAGCACCACGCCTGGCCCAGAGTGTGCACTCGGGAAACGTCTTTTGTGTTCCTCTCCCCCATCTCCCTCCTCCTCACTGAGGGATGAACCACGGCACAGAAACACTCTTATTTAAGCTAGTGACCAACTTTGAAAGGAGAAGCCTGATTCAAATTCCACCTCATACTTCCTTTCTCGTGCTCACATAGACAGAAAGTAAAGCACATGAAATAGAGGACACAATTTTTAAAAACGTACCGTGTATTTGGCTTGATCCTCTTTCCCTCCTTGCTTTGCTGTATTCAGACTACCAGGATGGAACGTATCCCTCGTTAGTCATGAGGCATCATCTGCCTCGTGTCGATCAGAACGCTTAGATTACTCACAGGCTCACAGCTATGGTAGACACCTTGCACATTTCATTGTGAAATGACAGCGTCTGCTGCAAGCATGAGCATTCAGGTTTCAGCTATGAAGGAAGTTAGTAACGACCTAAGAAGCATTTAGCAATGAATGTAATAGCGCGCTTCTAGATTTTCCTCCTTAAGACATCTTGTACTCCACATGTTGCGGAAAACTCCGTCCTCTGATTTTCTCCGTGTGATGGAGTCATCTTTAAAATCATGAGGACATCACTCTGGCCTTCTTGGCTTATCTACATTGTGAATCAAACCTTAAATAGATCCAGAAAAATTTTAGCAGCTCAGAGTCTCTAGGAGAAAAATAGCACATAGTTTCATTCTTCACCACTCTTGTCTCTCGTCCTCCGTTATCACCTCCCTAGGTCGGTCAGGTCCACCTTCGCCAGCACTCCTGAACACCCCTTGCTGCCATATTTTAGGAACATACGTCTAATGTAAAACCTTTTATCTGGTCCAACTTAGCCCCAAACACTTGGTTTCACTCATTGCACACACACTCATCTGTACTATAGACCCTCCCACCTCTTGAGGGCGGAGGCTTTCTTGCTGATCTCTGCATACACAGATGTTATACTGGCCCAGTCCGTGGTAAACACCTATGAAATACTTTCAATATTGAATATATCCAAACCCATGTGGCTCAGTGTTGGTATCATGTTTATGAAACACAGTCCAAATGCCAAAAGTAAGGAAAAATAAATTGCATTCTTTACTGAAATATCTTGTAGGACAGTTAAAGGAATCCAAACACATTATCCACAGCACCACTTAGTGAAACTCCCAGTCTTCTCTTACTCACTCTTTCTCCCCCACGGCTGCTTCAGAGCAGCTGTCCTTAAGCCCCTTGTCAGAGGAAGCCCCTCTGTCCACCTTCTAAGTGCCAACTGTTTTCCTCTTTCATCTTCCCTACTTCCTCAAAAATTTACTATGTGGATGGATTTTGCTTTTGGTCTAGCAAGAAGAAGTCTTCCATGGACAGGGAGACTGGGTTGACAATGATAGAATTTCTATTAGGGTTCTGGAAACACGCTTCCATTCCTAATTGTATTCCATCGCAGTTACAATAACAAAAGAATTTGACCATCAATTTAGTGAGGAAGGAGGAAGGGGAGGGGAAAGAAGGTAAATCGTCGTCTTATAAATTCTCCAGATACCAGTGCTGTTGAAATCCCATCGTATTCTGTTTCCCTTTTTTATACATAATATAATATATATATGCATACATGTAGTATACATATATGTATGATACTGACACATGTGCATGTAGCGTATATGATAGTAAGTTTGTGTAGGTTTCTACTACAAAAGTTCTCTCACATAGGCACTGTCTTTGAAATCTTGCAGCAACGTAAGTTTGCTATTATCGGCCAATTTTAGATGGAAGAGAACAAAATCACAGTTTAACATGGCCAGAGTCATACCTTAAATTAAATGTCCTTTCCCTGTGCTTTGGCTTGTGGCCTCCATCCCATTGGTATGCTTATTTTAACTCCCTCTATTGAACTGAAACTAAAGGTACAGACATTATGTCTTATCTTTTACACCTATTATGTTCAATGCTCAATAAATACTTCTTGAATTCTTGACTTTAATCCTCAGGATTCTGTGTACTATTCTACAGTGTACCTGTCCTCTTGAATACTGACTGTGCCCCTTTACCCTGTTAATTCATTTAACATGGATTAACATCTCTTCAGAAATAGAATACGTTGTGTTAGAGATGGAAGAGAGCACCTCAGTAAAGAGGTGTTTGTTTTCTTTGTATCAGTGGGAAAAAATAGGAAAATCAGTCATGGTTTGCTAGCTGAATAAACATCTGAAATGTTCTAAAACTGCTGGTCAGATTGACCAATTTCCTGGTTGATGAGAAATGCTCCGTGGAGCCTAGAAAGGGGCTGACCGATGGTTCACAGAGCCTTTAAAAATAGCTGGTTTAGTTAATGAACTTAAGTTGTGACTACCAGATACCAAAACAAGAAGTCAATTTGGCCACATGGGTTAAGCCAACTCGAGGAAAAGCATCCATCAAGCCAGTTATTTATTTGAATCAATTTGGTGTTAGATTAACAAGAATGGGTTTAGCTGTCAAAATAGCTGATCCACACGCAAGCAAAAAACTGTTTGAAAAAGATCATCTCATTCACAGCAAATCTCCTTCCATAAGTTGTTGACATATTTTCAGGGTAAATATGGGGTTGGGTTAACATGTCCACTTTAAGTTTCATTAAAAGGCACCGAGTGGACTCTATTTAGTTTTTGGAATATGATGTCATTTTATGAAGTATTAATTTCTAAAAAGAAAACCCGATTTACCATTTGTATTATTCATGGGATCTGATTACCAGGACTATATTTCATTAGATCAGTCAAACCTTTAGATGCCGTTGAATGCAATGACATTTTTTCTAAGCCAGGAGACCATATGAGACTGAACTCAGTGCTATTTAAGTTTACAGAATGTTCTAGAGGGAAAACAACTATGGCTGATTTAATTAGAAAGAGTAGAATTTACCGAAGTTGGTACTGCTCTTTTGGTATGCAAGTGTTCCAGTTCTCAAACACTAAAAATGTTGCAAATGCTGAAAAATGCCTGCCATACACAAAATTATATTTGTCAGGGAAAGAAATCTAACTCCACAATTTACATAAGATTTTCCAAATTCGCACAACTCAAACTCAACATTCAATTTGCTATAAGTTCACAAATTGCCTAGTTGAAACCATGCAAAACAAAGTATTTTCATTATGCTCACATGGTATAGATCAAATAGCATTTTTTGTACGGTGCAAAGCAATGCTCTTATCTGTGCTTTATTTAAATAGTTGGGCATGCCATTGAAATCTGCCCTTGTGCAAGGAAACCACTTTAGGCAGAGGAGAGACCTAGAGGCTAGATGCAGGTTTCTTTCCCTTGATTTCACCACCTTTAGCCCTGGCTGCCAACTGCCACCTGCATCATGGAGCTTCCCCGGGACCAGAGCCCACTGGAAAAGTCAGGTTGGGTTACATTTTTTACTCTCTAGAGCCAAGAATGCATTTCTTGAAAGAAGGTGCGCCCCAGGTTTCAGAACTCGCCCTAATCACAGAAAAAGTCTCCTCTTTTGAAGCCAATATTTGCATTACTAAGTCTTGTTAGGAGTCTGAGCTTTTTGGACAAAACAGAGGAAATGCTTTTCGTGCTGAAAATGGAATCTTTGCTTTATTTGCTATTTCCTCTACTATATCTGTGTACTCCTTCCCAAAGAAGCAGCCTTAAGATATTAAATACGTACTTCTCACAGGGCACAGTAATTATAGGGACAGTTTCTAAATTTCTTTTGCAAGTGTCCAAATTCTCAAAAATGATGATAAAATGTATTTTCTTCGTAAAATTGAGTATAATAAAATTTTAAATTTATTACCCTGGGAGACATATTGCAATCTCAATTTTGAGAAGAGAACACTGACAATTGAAGGCAATATAGGCTTGGATGTTGGGTTGTTGGCTTTCCTCAGTCGCTAGCTAAGAGTTAATTTTCTCTGACACTTGGCTTCAGCAGAAAGACAAAATCAATATATTTTATATATACACACATATATAAATATTATGTACAAATATTATAATATTTATAATATAATTTATATATACATATATAAATTTTTTTTTTTAAAGATTTTATTTATTTATTTGACAGAGATAGAGACAGCCAGCGAGAGAGGGAACACAAGCAGGGGGAGTGGGAGAGGAAGAAGCAGGCTCATAGCGGAGGAGCCTGATGTGGGGCTCGATCCCAGAACGCCGGGATCACGCCCTGAGCCGAAGCCAGACGCTTAACCGCTGTGCCACCCAGGCGCCCCTAAATGTTTTATATATATATATAAAATATTTTACATATACATATATATAAAACGTTTTATATATACATACATAAAAATATTTTACATATACATAAATACATAAAATGTTTTACATATACATACATACATAAATAATGTTTTACATATACATACATATAAAAATGTTTTATATATACACATATATATAAATATTTACATATAAAATATATATGTATTTACATAGAAAATATTTAGATATATTTGCATAAGAAAATATTTATATACATTTACATAGAAAATATTTATATATATATTTACACAGAAGATATTTCTATATATATTTACATAGAAAATATTTATATATATATTTACATATAAAATATTTATATTCTTTTCTGCGACAGTCTTTGAAACTTTGGTGGGCTGGGTCATGATTCTAAAGGTAATTTCATACTGATTGATACCCTGGCGGTAGGTTTTATGCCAAATAAACCCACTCCCGATTTCCATAATGTTTTATAATCACAGTTGGCCGGTGACGGCAGGATCCTGAGGAAGCAGCTGCTGGCTTTGCCTCCCGCTTTCCAGGGGACTCTCTGGTTGTAGGGGTGGAGAAATGATGGCAGCAGCGAGGACAGAGCTTGTCAGGGAAGAGAAGGAGGTGGGGCTTCCAGATGCAAGTGTAAGGCTGTAGGAGAGACTTGTGAGGACTGACGCCCATGGGCTGGAATGATACTCCTTCCAAGTGAAATACTTGTGATGTACAAGATGCCTCATTATCTATGTAACCCTAACAAAGAAAAGATTTCAAACAAATGATGACATAATACTTTCTTTTTAAAATTTTATTATGATATGTTAGTCACCATACAGTACATCATTAGTTTTTGATGTAGTGTTCCATGATTCATTGTTTGTGTATAACACCCAGTGCTCCATGCAATACGTGCCCTCCTTAATTCCCATCACCAGGCTACGTCCCCCCCCTCCCCTCTGAAACCCTCGGTTTGTTTCCCAGGGTCCATAGTCTCTCATGGTTCTTCTCCTCTGATTTCCCCCTTCATTTTTCCCTTCCTTCTCCTAACGTCCTCCATGCTATTCCTTATGTTCCACATATGGGTGAAACTATATGATAATTGTCATTCTCTGTTTGACTTATACTTTCTTATAGTTTTTTTTATCTGAAAGAGAGCGAGAGAGAGCAGTCGCTTGGGAGCAGGGGAAGGGGCAGAGGAAGAGGGAGGGGGAGGGGCGGAGGGTTCTGGCTGAGTAGGGAGACAGGCAAGGGGCTGGATCCCAGGACCCCGGGGGATCATAACCTGAACAGAAGGCAAATGCTTAACCAACTGAGCCACCCAGGTGCCCTCTTTCTTATAGGTTTTTAAAAAGTTTTATATTTACTGAATACTTATTGCTGTTTTTCAGGTTTTATTTAGATATAGCTTTTTGTTCTGTAACATTCTTGTACATAGTCGGAAAATGTAAGCAAAATGTTGGTGAAGATATTCCTAAAACTTCTTTGCTTCAAAGCTAAATCATGGCGTAATCTTAAAAAATTTCATTTAAGGGGTGTCTGGGTGGCTCAGTTGTTAAGTGTCTCCTTGGCTCAGGTCATGATTCCAGGGTCCTGGGATCGAGCCCCATATCAGGCTTCCTGCTCAGCGGGAAGCCTGCTTCTCCCCCTCCCCCTGCTTGTGCTCCCTCTCCAGCTGTCTCTCTCTGTCAAATAAATAAATAAAAGCTTAAAAATTTTTTCATTTAAAAAGTCAATAAAGCTTAACATGTGAGATTCTAACCATGCACATATCTGAGCTCAAGTGGTGGCAATGTGAACAGTATGGCCAGATTCCTCCTAGCTCATGCAATACGCCCTTGGTCAAGGGCAGGTGTAAGACTTCCTTCACTGTAAGGCACACCATGATTTCAGAGATTTAAAGATGGCGAAAAAAACGTGCACCTTGGAATAAAAGTAATGTGGTGACTTTTTTCTTCTTTCCTCTCCTTCTGGCTTGAATGCATCCCTGATACTAACTTTTTCTTTGTTTGTCATCTGTTGAGTTAATCATGGAGAAAATCAGTTAGGCAGAGTTCAGGGTGTGCTGGGTTTTTAATAGGTAAAGTTTCACTGCATTTTAACTTAAACGGATTTAAAGCCTTCTTGTTTGTTCACATAGATGTTTTAAGAAGTGTTTTTCAAATCTATACCCCCTCAATGATTCTACTGCACTATCTGAAAATGTCACTGAGAAATGATCCAATAGGTCATAAAACCGATGGGCTGAAAAATATGGTATTGTGCAATCATTGAAACGTCTGCAGTTAGCTTATAATTATGGTAGAAATCAATATATGTGAGGAGGAAATACTAGGGTGTCTGGCCTCAATAATACTACCTCCTATGCAAGTCAAGGTCGTGGTGAGCGATACAAATTGCCTAAACTACAATTTCCAAACTTTGAATGACATCAGAACGTCATTGTTCACTAAAGCAGCTCTTCCCATTAATCCAGAGACTGGACTGCAGTTAATCAATAACTTCTGCACCAGTGACATAATTTCCTGCAAAATCGGTATTTTGTAATGGTTAACTTCTCTCCTGGCTGTTCACAGCAGGGGGTGGTTTGCTTTCATCAAAGTCTTCAATTTATTACAGTCCCCTGTGGCTTAAGACATTGTATCTTAAAACAAAACAAAACCCTCCCAGGTACTAAGAGATAGTACTATTTTACCTCATTAATCGTCAGTGATTTAAGGGAAGTCTTCCAAAGCACTTACTAAAAAATTGGTCTTCCAAACTGGGCACCTATGATTTTGCCGGAAGTAGCCTTTTAATGATGATAGAGCCAGACACAGAGCCATCTAAGCGTACTTGCTGCTGTTAAAGGAGAGTGATTTTAATTTTGGAACCAAAAAAAAAAGAAAGAAAAGCAAATTTTGTGCCGAGGTCATCTAGAATTAAGGTCAGTTAGCCTGTCCATCGTGTGAAAACACAAATAGTGGAGAATAGGCTTTAATGCTGTCTTGTTGCTTTGTTCTATTCTCCAAATCCGAATTATGAAAGGATACTCACAGTTTACCACCACCACCAACAAAAAATCAGCAACCTCGGATGTGCATTCCTCTATTTTCCACTGTTATGAAATCGGATAAAAACTTGGAGAGGCAGCGAGCCCCATCACTGACCCAGAACTCCATGAATTCTCCGGGTGGGGTGGGGGAGGTGGTAATTGCTCATTAAGCTTTGGCTTTATTTGTTTTGGTAAACGCCACTTCTGACTTACATAAATAAGGTATTTACACCTCTTAATGATTATGCAGATAAATAATTTGGAGCTGAGAGACAGAAAAACAAACTTAGTTTGGCACAGTAAAACCATTCCTAAGGTATGTGCCAGTTCACAGACTCAAGTGGACAAAATGAGTAACAATTTTATTAACTTGGAATCAGAGAAAGTCTTGCTACTGTTGAGTGACAAAAATAATTTAATTTTAAGTGAAGGGAATGGGGACTTGGCCGAAGTGTGGAAAGGATTTTGACCTTAGGTTGTCTACTTCTGTGAAAGCTCTTTTCTCCCCATTGCCGGACCGTTGAATCACCACAGAGGAGATATTGCTTTGTTTAAATAGCTTTTCTGTTCCAAGAACCAGAGTGTCCCAACAAACTCCTTGTGAGAGTCAATTGTGCCATAAGTGAATTACTCAAAGAAAAGTTTCTTTTCATTTTCTTTTTTAAGATTTTATTTATTTATTTGAGAGAGACAGAGCACAAGCAGGGGGAAGGGCAGAGGGAGAGGGATGAGCAGACTCTGTGCTGAGCGCGGAGCCTGATGCCGGGCTCGATCCCACGACCCTGAGATCATGACCTGAGCAGAAATCAAGAGTCCAACACTTAACCAACTGAGCTGCCCAGGGACCACAGAGAAAAGTATCAGTATTATATCTCCTTCCAGCTGTCCTGCAGGCAAGTTAAGGCAGCCTAGGAGCTTCTTGCCCTGCCGCTAAGCAGAAATCATTTAAAAAAGCCAAGCTCTTTGTTCTGGTTCTTACGGGTCACAACTGATTCATTCTCACAGGGGTTCTGGTATTCTGTGAGAGAGCATAGTATTCATTCTTCAGTTTCCAGAAACTAGACTGTATAAGAATAAAGGAGATCGGTGAACCAAATGGTGTATATTGCCATGTTGGGGAAGGTCATTGAAAAGATATGACTGGGCTGTGAGCTAGACTCGGGCATCGGAGGCTCCGTACCCCCTCCCCTGTCCTGGGAATGTCGGTTCCCCTGGCCTTTCCCACTGCCAGAGGCTGCTCCAAGGACACAGCTTTGAGATGATGGTGTGGTGTTGAGAACACCTGCATGTATACAGGACTGAACCCAGTTACAGCCTCTTTATAAACGTTTAAGGTAACGGCAGGTGGATGTAGAGATCTGTTCGTCTTGCTCCGACAAGACAAGCCTCCTTGAATGTCTCCTTTGTTATTAAAACTGCCACCTACCAAACTGGAATGGCCTGCTTCTTCCTTCCATGTGTCCTTACAGCTGGTTTCAGCTCATATCCAGAAAGCGCCAGAGAGGGTATGAACCAACCTGACAACAGATAGAAACAGATCAAAGGGTGAATGAACCGGTGATCACTTTAGTTCTGACTCCTGCTACATTCTTCTCTGCTACCTCCTGCAACTGAGTTATCATTTAAAGGCTTTTCGAGGAGCGCCTAGGTGGCTCAGTTGGTTAAGCATCCAACTCTTTTTTTTTTTTTTTAAAGATTTTTATTTTATTTGAGAGAGAGAGACACAGCGAGAGAGGGAACACAAGCAGGTGGAGTGGCAGAGGGAGAGGGAGAAGCAGGCTCCCTGCTGAGCAAGGAGCCCGATGCGGGGCTCCATCCCAGGACCCTGGGATCATGACCTGAGCCGAAGGCAGACGCTTAACGACTGAGCCACCCAGGTGCCCCTGATCTTGATCTCAGCTCAGGCCACGGATCTCAGGGTTGTGGGATCAAGCCCCGGGTGGGTTCGGAGCTCAGCATGGAGTCTGCTTAAGATTCCCTCTCTCCCTCTCCCTCTGCCCCTCCCACACACTGGCACACATGCACAGCAGGCACTCTTTCTCTCTCTAAACAAGTAAGGGGCTCCTGGTTGGCTCAGTGGGTTAAGCATCTGCCTTCGGCGCAGGTCATGATCCCAGGGTCCTGGGATCAAGTTCCACATCGAGCTCCTTGCTCAGCGGGGAGCCTGCTTATCCCTCTGCTGCTGCTCCTCCTGCTTATGCTCTCTCTCAAATAAACAAAATCTTTTAAAAAAATAAATCTTTAAAAAATTAAAGGCTTTTTGAAACATTTGATGGTTAGTTTTGCATTGGCCACCAGCTGTAAACTCAGCTTCAGTCCACACTAAGACCTGTAGGTCCGTGCACTTTCCCAGAAAGGGAGTAAATGGGTATAACTAATAGATATAAACCAGATGCTTTTAGGACAAACATTGTGTAAAAGAAAGGGGGTGGTGATTGGCTAGAATCGGTACGGCTGTAATTACAAATAATGAATATTATGAGCTGAATTGTGTAACCCTCGGAATTCATACGTTGAAGTCCTAAGCCATGTTGTCCCAGAATGTGACTGTATTTGACGCTAGGTTTTTAAAGAGATAGTTAAGTTAAAGTGAGGTTATAAGGGTGGGCCCTAATCCAGTCATTGGTGTCCTTACAAGAAGAGGAAATTAGGACACAGACGGGCACAGAAGGAAGACCATGTGAAGACACAGAGAGAAAACAGCCATGGACAAGCCACTTCAGGAGAATGTTTCAGAAGAAACCACGCTGCTTACACCTTGATCTACGACCTCTGGCCTCCGGGACTGAGAGATGACACGTTTCTGTTAAGCCGCCCAGTGTGTGTGGCTTTGTTATGGCCGCCCCAGCAGACTGATGCCATGGACACCTCTGTTCTGCGCTCAGGAGTTGTTCCTCCCCTGCAGCTCCATACGGCACTCTGAGGTGTTGCTGGGTTCTTCTTAATATAAATAGATAGTAGTTTATCTATATTATAGGCGAAATACGTTAGCCTCTGAATAGTATCATCATGTATTTATACTTTCCTCTTATGATCATACACACAAAAAGTGGTTTAGAATATGAAGATTTTTTTTAAAGATTTTATTTATTTGAGAGAGAGAGAGAGAGAGAGACAGCACGAGTGTGAGGGCGGGGAGAGGGAGATGTGGGGCTCGATCCCAGGACCCTGATATCATGACCTGAAGGCGGGAGCGTAATCACTGAGCCACCAAAGTGCCCCAAGAATACGAGGAGCTTTTTCAAAATAGAAGAAGCACTATGATTTATAATTAGCTGTACAAAATGTTCTATATGTATTATCTTGTTTAGTCCTCACTATAACCTATGAAATAGGTACTATCATTAAAAAAAATTTTTTTTTAAATTTATTTGAGAGAGAGAATGAGAGAGAGCACAAGCAGGGGGAGCTGCAGAGGGAGAGGGAGAAGCTGACTCCCCACCGAGCAGGGATCCCGATGGGGGGCTGATCCCGGGACCCTGAGATCATGACCTGAGCCAAAGGCAGACGCACCCAACTGACTGAGCCACCCAGGTGCCCCGAAACAGGTACTATCTTTGCTCCCATTTTACAGATGGGAAGACTTGGGGCATAGAGAAGGTAAGTGCCATGCCTGCTGTGCAGAATCAGAATTCAGTGCCTAATTCAGGCTATGTTCTTTGATTTAAAATATATATTAAGTATCAAAAAAATAAAATATATATTAAATATCTCACGCAGTACCCGTGGGACATACAGTATTTATTAAATGCTAGGTATCTCCTAGTTTCTTAAATGGTACACTACAGAAATCCTTTAAAAATGTTACAGGAGTTGGGTTCTTGGGGCCGACAGTGATAGCAATGAGACCGGACCCCCAAATCAAAGGCGCAGAAAGGCTCTATCGGGGCTATAGCTTGAGCTGAAAAGAAGCAGCACCAACATAATAGTTAGGCCGACCTCCCGGAACAGAGGGGACACCTGCTTATACAGAAAAAGTTCCTGCTCAGTTTCCCACTGTGGTCCAATATGCTAATGAGGGAAAGGAAAAAAAAAATGCCTCACCCTGATTGGGTGGAAGGGCCTCGTCCTGATTGGTCGATACTGGCAGGCAACTCAGGCCCCTCTTGGTGCTTTTTGGAGCCGGGGTTCTCTGATTTGAGTCCGGCTTATAGATGGGGCCCATCTTGGCAGTATCTGGGTTGTGCTCTGTAGGAGAAGCAGTTTAACAAGAGCAGTCGACAGACAGAGCCCCAGGTGCATAATGTTTTTCACTTGGGAGTGGTTCCCATGGTCCCCAACTGTCTCAAAAGCTAGATTCCAAACTATCTGGAGACTTAAGGGAAATTGACCACCACTGGTCCCGACCGCAGAGAGGATGGGGGTACAGAAGTGTGTGTGTGCACGTGACCCCAAGATCTGCTTGAATTCAGTTGCAAACGAACCTTTCTTCCCTTACTTCGTTTTCTTTCCCTCTTTCCCTTCCCCCCTTTATTCCTAGGTATACAGTTGTGTATTGCAGAGCACAGGAGAGAGAATATGTAGATGGATGGAGGAAGGGGAGAATACTAGCCACACTGTGTAAATGAGAAATAGTGCTATGTACAGAGTAGATTCTGAGCTAGCATTTTCTAGTGGATGGATGGAGGGATGGATGGATGGATGGATGGATGCATTGATGGATGGATGGATGCATTATGTAGGCAGCTAAGGTCCAGGACTAGAAGTTAGAAAGTCAGAATGGGGAAGGTCATAGGTTTGTATACAGTGACTAATTCGGAAATGCTTTCAGGGTAACTGGAAAGAAGCCCAGTGAGGATGTGATTTTGGGCGACATATCACAAAGGGCATCTTCCACTTGCTTTCACAGGGGAGCTCTGACATATGCCTTCTGCCTTGGAAGGAACCTGACCTAAAGCAGGGGTCTGGGCTTGCACACCCTTGCTCCGGGGGCATAGATTGAGGGACAGTGGGCAGGTGCAGGATGATTGGTAGATGGCAGCCGGGAAGAGGAAGACACTCTCGGGCACTTTGCTCTCTGCCGGTTCAGAAGATGCTGCTCCAGCAGCCTCCAGGCCACCCGTGAAGAGGAGTCTCAGGAGTGGCACACAGAAGGCCGGGCTAGGACACACCCAGGGTCACAGGGATCCGGAGCACCTGGGCTGAGCACCAGCAGTGTCTGTCTCAGGCAGTGAGGCACCTGACCTCAAGGCTAACCCTGAGACAGCGCTGCCTTCTCCGGGCTCTCTTAGGTTCTGCCGAGCCTACCGATTGCTCTCTAGGCAATATCTACAATTGACCACACTCATCTCCGCCAGAAAAATTTATTTAAAAAAATAAGAGCTAGTGTTTATTTGGTGCGAACTATGTGGCAGTCACTTCTCCAAGCACCAAACGTTCACTGTGTTTTAATCCTAGGGTTTGGTAGCTCGTTTTATAGGCGAGGGAACTAAGGTGTAGAAATGTGAAGCGACAGACCCGTGGTGACCCAGCTGTTCAGGGTTGGAGCCAGGATTCAAAACGACGTTACAAGTACCACGGACAAATAGAAGAACACAGCTAATCTACTTCGAAGCGTGGCGAGACTTTCAGCGAACCAAGTGAAGATCAGTTGTGAGCCCATCCCTAACACAGATGCGAATCTTTACCGAACCAAGAGATTTTAGCCATTCGATGAATGCATTGCCATGTGTATGCATTTTAAAGATTTTAGTTTTATTTGAGAGAGAGAGAGAGAGAGAGAGAGCAGGAGAGGAGGGGAGGGACAGCGGGAGAGGGAGAAGCAGACTCCCCGCTGAGCTGGCAGCCTGACACAGGATTTGATCCCAGGACTCCGAGATCACGACCCGAGCAGAAGGCAGACACTTAACAGACTGAGCCACCCAGGTGCCCCAACAATGTGTATGTGTTTTAAAACATAAAATATCTCAGCAATTTTCAGTTGTTTTTTGTAATAAAAGTCTATCGTCACTACCAATACCGAGTGAGTCAATTTTGGATGTCAGACTCTCTGTCATCTGGAATGTATGATTTTTGGTCACACCTACATGAGATCTAGTGTAGGAAGCGAGCAATCCTTCAAGAGCAAAGTTTTGTGCCTAACCGACTTGTGGCAGCTACAAAGGATCATCTGACATGTTGACTCCGATGAATTTAACTGTAGCTGAAAACCTCGGGCAATTTTTTTCATCCTTACTGTGCAATAATTGTCTAGAGATAGGAATTCTCCAGGTGGCTAGTTAAATGCCTCCAGAAGGCATAGGACATTGATGAATCCCTCTGAGAATTTCTATAGTTTACGAGTGGCCTTATTGGTCAAAGAACCTCATTAACCATACCCCTTAGAATGGGATCTCCAAGAGAGGCATGTTTGAGAAGTAGTCATGCCAATCTCAGCATCTCTGGATGAAACTCTAATGCAGAGTTGTTTCTTATCTCAAAAAAAACCCCCCAAACAAAAAACACTGATATTTAAAATAGTGACTAACTCATCTTTTTCACCGTGACTAGACTCTATTAATTTTTTTTAAAAGATTTTATTTATTTATTTGACAAAGATAGAGACAGCCAGCGAGAGAGGGAACACAAGCAGGGCGAGCAGGAGAGGAAGAAGCAGGCTCATAGCTGAAGAGCCTGCTGTGGGGCTCGATCCCATAACGCCGGGATCACGCCCTGAGCCGAAGGCAGGCGCTTAACCGCTGTGCCACCCAGGCGCCCCTAGACTCTATTAATTTTTTGCATATACCCCACTCCCTTGCTCTCATGACTCAAAGCCCTACATTTTCCCGGGCCAGGGGGTAAAGTTGGTCAAAATTAATAAGGCACATCTTGGCAGGTTCTTGCTTCCTATGAAAAGTACAGGTGCATCCCATAACCCTCTGAGCCCCTGAAAGTTCCCTCCAGTGATTTCTAGGAGTTCCTAGGAAATGAGGTCTTTAACCAGCACAGTTTATGTAGGTCCCCCATGCCTTGCTCTAACTCCTTTTGGTGCTCTTTCCTGAGGTATTTACTGCTTGTGAAGGCAGGTGCCAGACCCTGTGCACCTTTGCCTCTTGGAGTGACGCTGTGTCCTGCCAGGTACCGCCGCGGTGGATGCCGCCTTAGAGTCCTCGGGGTCTGCGGGGCGGGGTCCGCTCCCTGCTCTAGAACGCCTCTCTTCTTCCCCCCTCCCTTCCACACTACATTTCACACACCATATAAAAGTAGGACCGTTTGTCCTCAATGCTTTATAGCATTTATAGTGAAATATTTATTGCAGGTCTTTCAGCCATAGTTTGTCGACCTCTGATAATGGATCGATACGGAAAAGCTAAAAAATAATAAACAATAAATTTCCACCTTCAGAAGTTGGGGGGAAAATGCAAAGTAAACTCAAGAAAATAACAGGAAAGGTATTTTTGTAAAGCAGCAGAAATAAATGACAAAGTGATAAAGCCTACCATAGAGATGATTAATAGAGGCAAAAGTTGGTCTTTTGGAAAGATTTATTAAAATTAACAGAAATCTGGTGAAATTAATGAAGGGTGAAAGAATGCACCGTAAGGGAACAATGGCAGAAATGGAGAAGACAGGGTGTGCCACATATGCCGCAAACTTTTAGAAGATAAGACTTTACGCCAATGAACTTGAAAAAGAAGGAAATGGGCATATTGCTGAAATATATAACTTCCCAAATCTGATTAAAACAAAAAATGACTAATAGGGCCCAAATGAGTTCCCTGGTGATTTCACTGGTGAGTTTTACCAAACATTTAAAGAACTATAATTTTGATCTACTACCAAACCTTTCAGAAGCTGGCATAACTTTAGCATAACAAAATCTGGAAAGGCCAACAACAACAACAACAAAAAAGCGAATTACATTAATGCAAGAATTCTAACCTAGATGTTAGCACACAAAATCCAGGCGCGCCTAAGTTTCTGAGCACAAGTATAAAGATCTATTGCATTTACATACATTGTCAGCCATAACTAGAAAACAAAGCTCTTAAATGACTTACTGAGTCCGATTATTTAGTTATATATTTAGAGAATGTTTTACTTTATTGGTTTTCAAAAGAATTAGTGTAATGTTATACATAACATGCTCTGATTTTCTTTTCAATATCTGTAGGATCTTCAATTAGCCTCCCCTTTTTCATTTCCAATTTAATTTCTTTGTTCTATCTTTTTGTTGTTGTTGTTATGGGGGAGCAAATGCCAAAAATGTCCTTAAAAAAAAAAAAGAAAAATATGTTAGGACAATGCCTCACAAAAATATCAGGACTTATTATAAGCCATAATACTGAAGATAGTGTAGTTTTCCTGCAAGCCTAGCCAACTGGACCAAAGGAACAGAGGAGAAAGGAAAGAAACAGATGCACGTTATATTTGGACAGTTGGTATATGGCAGAGAGAGCAGCATGTGATCAGAGACCATATAACAAACGAAGCCAACAGTATGTTGTCCATGTGAATAAAATGAACTTTGATCCCTCTCTCACAGCACACAAAAATCAGTTCATGGTGGATTAAACCTACCTGTGACGGGCAAAACTGACAAGCTTTTAGAAGGTAGTATAAGAGAATATCATTGCGACCTCAACGTAGAAATAATTTCTTACATAATACACAAAAAGCACAAAGCATAAAGGAAAAGACATCTAACACATCTGACTTAACTAAAATTAAGAATTTCAGTTCCAAGAAAGCCATAAATAGAAAACAAAAACCCACAAACGAGGAGGTGATATTTGTAAAATATATAACCAATAAAGAACTGCTACTGAAAATATATAAGGAGCTATTCAACATCCAAAAAGGTAAGAAGAAAACAAATATCTAACATTAAACTCAATTTTTTAAATGGGCAAAAGATTTGAACAGGTTCTTAATGAAAGGGAAACTTAGATGACTGATAAATATATGTGAAGGTATATTTAGCTTCATTAAAAACCAGAGAAATTCTTTT